>NW_028270184.1:26391255-26718755 GCF_037043375.1 Chiloscyllium plagiosum | reverse complement strand
CCATTCAAATTGTTACATTGCAAGAGCAAGATTTCATGAGCGCTCCAGCATCTGATTCATCAATAGAAAAAGGACATTCAAGCCATCGACATGATAACGTGGGAACACCAGAAAGATATCGGCTCATCATTTTATTTACTGAAAGGTAGTGGATAAGTCCATTTAGGCACTGATGCTTCTAAAACAACATTCAGGTTGCTTTACATGCTAATAATACAGGATTGGCGGGAATGAAGAGGTTATGGTGATGTAGGAATTTACAATTATCGCCTTCACGAAGAGATATACAGGAGTGAGTAAAGTGTAAGAATTGAAGAAAGATTATTAAAATCGACTATTCAGGAATTAATTAAAGGAGATGTGCAAAGACAATTCACAATTCCTCAGAATCAGCATAATTTTAGAAAGAACGAATCGCGTTTCGATTATTATTTAGAGCTCTCCAAAGATGTGACAAGCAAGCTGGATACCGGGAATCCTGGAAATTCAATATTTGTTTTTCAGTGGCATTGAATAAGGTGTGCACAAAAAGTTAATCTGCAGATACGACCGCAAGTGTTTCGAAATCATTTGTTAGCGTGGATACAGGATTGGCGAACCAACAAAATGCAGAGAAGTGGAATAAATCAGTCATTTTCTGTTTGGGAGATACAATCTTTTTGAACCCATAGGGCACTGTCCTCGGGCCACATCCATTTGCAATCCGTACTACTACTTATTTGAGGAGATAGAACATGCTATAACCAATTTTCAGAGGACACTAACTCTGGCGAGAAATTGCAATGAAGATGTCAGAAATTTGAAGGTGTATTTGTATAGATGGGCCAACATTTTGCAGTTCAATCTGAACAATGAAATGTATGAGGGTATCTGTTTTGGTCAGTGTTACAGAAAGTCAATTTATTATAGAAATAGAGAGAAACATCAGGGTGCTTCAGTGCAGAGAGATATGGGTGGCCTCGTCTATATCACAGATAACTCAGACACCGGTACAGCAGTTAATGAGAATGGCAAATGGAATTTTGGCATTTATTTCCAAAACTCTTGATTATAAAGGGAGGGAGGTGTTGCTGCAAAAATGCAAGGTATTTGTGAGATCTCAATTGAATACTGTGTACAGTTTGGATGGCCTGATTGCAGGAGTGATATAGTTGAATTGGAGGCACTTCAGAAGATGTTAACAAGATTGATTCAAGAAATAAGGAGAATGTCCTCTGAAGAAAGATTGAGAAGTTCACGCCTGTACTCTCTGCACATTAAACGAATAAGAGTAGATTTCACTGATGTCTGAAGGATGCGAAAGGTGATTGACACTGTAGATGTTGTCACAAAGCATGTCCTTTCTTTTAGGAAAGCTGTTCATTGGCTCAAGGATAATCTGTCCTTAATGTTTTTCAGAGGGGTAATAAACCAGGCCGGGCTCCAATCAGTCTGGTTTTGTAGAAAGATTAAAATGATTTTGAGTGTTCTTTTGTTCACAGGGAAATAGTTGAGACTTCAGGTCAAAGTGATCATATTTCAGAAGTGACCAGTATAATGATAGGTAAATGGTGAGGACAGGTGAGGAGTTCAAAATTGAGCTGTGTGGAAAATCGCTCTATCTCTTTCTGCCCTTCAAGTTGAATCTTTAAACATGAGCTCCTTTTCTACTTTTATTGTAGTGAATTTGCTTATTGGGACTGTTGTTGGCACAGCATAACTAATCTGCTGTGTTTCTTTATTCTACTCTCTGCTTTTCAGTGTGTAATTTTGCGAACAAAATTTTGTCTGTTTTAAAATCTAGTAGTCAATTCCACTAACTTACACCAGGCAATTTTCACTGTACACTTACTGACACAAGTTGCAACGTTATGGTGTGGGCAGCTGGCTTAAGAATGTTTTGAATAGTTTGGCCGAATCCATAACACACTGGGAGCTCGTCCGAGATTTTAAACAACGCTTAGTAGGTACTAGCGTCTTTATTTCGGATGTTGGTTTGGTTGAGTAGACAAAGCTTGGGATATGAATGGCCCTTTCAGTCACGAAAGTTTTTCTGGATGTGGACGCGGTGAATTATAACTGGTTGCAAGCACTAACAGAGAAGATAGAATTGGAACTGTCTGCTTCTGTGAGGAAAGTTGAGATAATTACAGCAGTATTACAGCATTTACACTTGTTGGAGAAACCATCAGAAACAACAGCAAGAATTCAATTGCATATGAGGCGAGAGATAAGGAAAGGGGAGCAGAAATGAAACAGCTTGAGTTATGGTTTAAAGCAGAGGGAGGGTAAAAAAGGTAGAGTAGCAGAACAGAGAGAAACAGATAGAGCAGCAGAACGGGGAAAAAAGAGAGAGCAGAGAAGGAAAAAAGGGAGAGCTTTTGAACTACGAAAATTGACACTTTAGAAGGAAGGTCTGCTTAAAAGGCTGTAGATAAAGGTGAAGGTTAGGCTCACTGAGGTAAAGAGTGAGAATGAGCAAAGCCCAGGTAGTCAGAAGTTGTCTGCCTTTAAGACTGGTAACAAAGGAGTGTTGCAGGGAATAAATGTGTCTTTCAGTACCCCTGCCTTCAGCAATCTTTGTATAGTTGCTATCATTCCCTTTCCTGACTCTGGTTATAAAAGATACCGCGGTCTCCAAGGCAGAAAACCTCCTGGTTTCAACTCTATTTCCACTGGGCTAAGTCATTTCACTCTCCCCACATTTGCATCATGCTGTGACCACAAAGTGACTGGTAATGCATCCAGTCGCTCATTACCATATTGCTCATCATCCTCCACTGTCACGAGCATGTTCTACTTGACTCCGTATTTCCTTGACTTCCTTCGCCTTCCTGTTTGGTTGCCGCATGCCAGGATTTTAATATAGCTGCCATCCTCGGATTCCCAAACCCGTTGACATGAGCATATGCCATTCCCCAACTGTTTGCATATGCTGGCCAAACTCTCTAAATCTTTAGATAGATTTCCCTTATTTACTGGTAAGTTTGCATGTGGTGTGGCACCTGGGATACTATACCCCTTTTCCAGGAACGCATTTCTCTTGATTTTCAGAATTACTCCCTACTCCCCTAATACTATTGCTTCACTTCGCAAATGTTGTGGAGTGGTGACCTCATACTGCCAATGTCTCTCTAACATCTCATCCTGAAACTCATCAACTATCACTCTACAGTGCAGCTCAGACGTAGGTCAACACTCTGCTTCTCACATCAGCCAAATGTCTTAACTATCACTTGCCATATCTCTGATCCAATAGATATTAACACCCCTAACGTCTTGCATCACTAATTGTGTGTTAGCCTTTTCTATGTCCAAGCCCGGCTCTGAGCAATCCAATCTTTCGTCTAACTGGAGTAAAGCACTCCTACCTAATAAGTTAATTGGTGTCTCTTTAGATACTAATATTGGCAGAACTATCTCCCTACTTCCCATTTCTATTTGTACTTGAGCTGTAATTCGAGTTAACTGTCATTTCCCTGAGACACCTACAGTTTTAGCAAATTTACTTGTCATGGGAAGGTGAGAGGCATACCGCGGCTGGACACAACTGTATTCGCTTCAGTGTCTAGCAACACATGTCTGCCTCCCTTCCATATTAATTTGTACTACTGCTTCTTGATCGGCCTCCCATGCTCAGAAAGGATAGTGCCCCTTCCCAGCCAGATCCTAAGGGCATCACTCTCACATCCCATTCGGGTTATCAGGTCCTGCTGAGCATGTAGGTGTCCGGGAAGTGACCACTGTGGATTCCCACTGACTCGGCCTGATCTGGGGCAGAGGGGGAATGGTCCAATAAGGGCAATTCCTCCTGAAGTGGCCCGTTTGCTAGAATCCCCAGCATATCAATTCTGGCCCCGTGAGCCTGACTATTTATCATTTACCTTAGTCCCCCATTCCTACATCCCTGTCCTTGGAGACGCCAGTTCTGATTAAACTGCTGTTTGAATCTGCCCTGCCCTGGATTTATCATCTGCAGGACAATTTATCTAAAACCCGTATTTGCTGCCATAGTACCTTCTGGCCCTTGTCTGGCTACATGATAGGACACCCCTTGCGCCATCAGTTGGGTCAGTCAGTGTTGATTACTGTGTCCGTTCTTACTGACAAAACCTTTTTGGCCTTCTCTTTTTCTTCCTTTTCAAGCTCTTTGAGCTGCATTTGCATCAACTTAACTTGCACCTCCTCCCCTTGTTCAGACAGTTCACTTTTTAGTTTCGAAAGCTTTCAGCTGCGTGAACTGGATGATCTCTAAATTCCTGTTCACTCATTGGTGATGTCAGACCGATCACCACCTCCAGCCTTGACCACACATGGAAGGCCATTGCCTCAATGATGGAATTTCAGAATATTGTGGTCAGCAACTGGTTAGTCTCTACATCTTGCTTTGTTTCCCGCCTCCATTTCATAAACACTGTTTCTCCAAGTAGGCAGCCAGGTTTTCACTTTCTCCCTTTGGTTCCCCTCTCAAAGCCTGTGAGTCCATTTTGGTGGAGAACAGTCTCTTTCGACCTGCCATACATTCTGACTCACTCGATCAAACCCGACCCGATCAATTATTGGATTGTCTGCCGCATTTTTTAAAAAAACAGTCTCGGACCTTTAATTCATTTCACTACGTGAGCGCTCCCTGCGTAATCAACAGTGCCTTCAAGTCCGCTATGGACAGCAATCGCCCTGTGGTTTCATATGCAAATCCCTGATGCACTTTCCCGCTCCCTCATGTAAACGAGGCAGCGTAGTTTTCAGCTTTTCCAGATCCTGAGTTCTCCAAGGAATGTATTTTGATTTTCTTCCCTCTTTTAGAAGCACTGGCAGCGTCCTTCCCTGTTGGCCCCTTTTCTCTTTACCTGCGCTATATCTCAATAATTGCCCCTTGAACACTGCCTCCAATGCTTTTTCTAATTCCTCCAATTTTTGAGGTACTGAGGCAATTTTCTTTCCTTGTCTCTCTTCATCACTTTCCACTTCCTCTGCGTCACCTCCATTTCTTCTCTCTGCAGTCTCCCTTTCATGTCGCCAGTATTCCTCAATTGCTTTTACTTCACTTTGCCCACGCAGTACACTAACCTCATGTTTGTTTTTCTTGCCTTCGTTGTTTAGCTTCCATTTGATCCAACCTGCACCTTTTCGTTCTCTCTCTCTTTTTCCTCAGTTCATTTTTCACTTCTGCATTTGCATCCCCTTATAACTCTCCCTCTATTTCTACTAAGCTAAAAATCACACAACACCAGGTTACAGTCCAACAGGTTTAATTGGAACCACACTATCTTTCGCAGCGTCGTTCCTTCATCAATTAATAGTGGAGGACTCAATCCTAACACACAGAATTTATAGCAATCATTTACAGTGTGATGTAACTGAAAGTATACATTGAAAAATTGCTTGTCTGCTAAGTATTTCATCTGTTTGAATATCATGATAGTTTCACTTCTTTCATGTGTAAATCACAATACCATTTATTAAAAAGTCGCATTCTCAGGTTCGTGGTTAACAATGGTGATAGCTATTCAATATGTTGAAGGTGTTAGCACCCCGTGTTCTCTGTCTGTGCCATGTTTAGATTGATTCTAATCTAAAAAAAAATTGGATAACGGAGTTTTGCATGAATTCATGCAGTTTTTGAGCTCAGAGGTCGATATGAATGCATGCAGTTTTTGAGCAAAGTTAAATGTAATCCTGCAAGTACAAAATCACCCCACAAAATATATGTGCGCATGCGGGTCTTGATCTGTCTATATGTGTGTGTCTGTCTGATTTGGGGGTTGTGAGTGTGAAAACTTTTGTATGTGTGTATAGTGAGTGTGGAGTGGCTTAAGTCTATGAGGGGGTGCATGTGTGAGTGTGGGTGTGTTTGTGTCTGTAAGGGTGTTTGTGGATGTCCGTTTGCGCATCTGTGTATATGTGTGTCCGTGTGTAAGCTTGTATAGGACTGCCTGTGTGTGTATATAGTTTAATGGTGGTCACCTGTAATGTGACATGAACCCAATGTCCCGGTTGAGGTCATCCCTATGGGTACCAAACTCAGATATCAATCTCTGCTCGGCCACTTTTCGCTGCTGCCTGTCCGGAAGTCACCTGGACGACAATATGACAGACACCTGGAAGTACTCACAGGTGACCACCATTGCACTATACATACACAGACATTCCTACACACACACACACACACAGTCACTCCTATAACATACACACGGACACACATATACGCAGACGCACACACAGGGATGCTCTCACAAGAACGCGATACGCCACCCAACTCATCGACCGTCAGTGCCACAGCAAGGACCTGTAATGACCGCCTCAGGAGAGAGACACTTGCTGCAATCGACAGGGCAACCTTCGCTGTTCAGTATTTCCCAGGAGCTGAAAAACTACGCCATGAACTTCGTGACCTGCAACACATCATCAATGAGGATGAGCACCTCACAAAGACCTTCCCCACACCTCTACTACTTGTCTTTAAACAACCACCAAACCTCGCAGCAAGCTGCCCGGCTCTCAGGACAACGCCATACAACCCTGTCACGGTCGGCGCTGCAAGACGTATCAGAGTGTGGACATAGATATCACCATTACGCGTGGGGACTCCTCCCACTTTGTACTCATGCGTCTCAGCCAACGTTGTCTGTCTTATACGTTGCATTCGAGGATGCCCTGAGGCATGGTACATTGGGAAAACCGAGCAAAGGCTACGACAACGGATGAATGGGCACTGGTCAACAATCAACAGACAGGAGTGTTCCCTCTCAGTTGGGGGACACTTCACTGGTCCAGGACATTCGACCTCGGACCTTAGGCTGATGATCCTTCAAGGCGGACTTTGGGACAGGCAGCAGCGAAAATTGGCCGAGCAGAGGCTGATAGCTACGTTTGGTTCCCCGTAGGGTTGGCCTCAACTGGGACCTTGGGTTCAAGTCATATTACAGGTGACCACCATTGCACTATACACACACAGACACTCCTACACACACACACTCTCTCACACACACACACAGTCATTCGTATACACACATACACACGGACACACATATACGCAGTCGCACACACAGACACCCACATGCACCCTTACTGACACACACCCACCCACACTCACACATGCAACCTTCACAGACATAAGACACTCTGCACTCACTACACGCACATGCACATTTTCACACTCACAACTCCCAACCCAGACAGTCACACACACACCCATAGACGGACCAAGACCCACATGCACATATATATTTTGTGGGGTGAATTTGTACTTGCAGGGTTACATTGTACTTTGCTCAAAAACTGCATACATTCATGTAGAACTCTGACCTCACAAACTGCATGAATTCATGTAAAACCTTTAGATTAGAATCAATCTAAACATCCTGGCATAGACAGAGAACACAGAGGGCTAACACATTCAACATATTAGGTAAAAACAATGACTGCAGATGCTGGAAACCAGATTTTGGATTAGTGGTGCTGGAAGAGCACAGCAGTTCAGGCAGCATCCGAGGAGCAGCAAAATCGACGTTTCGGGCAAAAGCCCTTCATCACGAATAAAGACAGAGAAGCTGAAGCGAGGAGAGATAAACTAGAGGAGGGTGGGGGTGGGGAGAAAGTAGCATAGAGTACAATAGGTGAGTGGGGGAGGGGATGAAGGTGATAGGTCAGAGAGGAGGGTGGAGTGGATAGCTGGAAAAGAATACAGGCAGGTAGGACAAGTCAGGGGGACAGTGCTGAGCTGGATGTTTGGAACTTGGGTGATGTGGGGGAAGGGGAAATGTAGAAACTGTTGAAGTCCACATTGATGCCCTGGGGTTGAAGTGTTCCGAGACAGAAGATGAGGCATTCTTCCTCCAGGCGTCTGGTGGTGAGGGAGCGGCGGTGAAGAAGGCCCAGGACCTCCATGTCCTCGGCAGAGTGGGAGGGGGAGTTGAAATGTTGGGCCACAGGGAGGTGTGGTTGATTGGTGCGGGTGTCCCGGAGATGTTGCCTAAAGCGCTCTGCTCGGAGGCGTCCATTCTCCCCAATGTAGAGGAGACCGCATCGGGAGCAACTGATGCAATAAATGATATTAGTGGATGTGCAGGTAAAAACTTTGATGGATGTGGACGGCTCCTTTAGGGCCTTGGATGTAGGTGAGGGAGGAGGAATGGGCACAGGTTTTGCAGTTCCTGCAGTGGCAGGACAAGGTTCCAGGATGGGAGGGTAGGTTGTAGGGGGACCAGGTAGTCACGGAGGGAACGGTCTTTGCGGAAGGCGGAAACGGGTGGCGAGGGAAATATATCCCTGGTGGTGGGGTCTGTTTGGAGGTGACAGAAATGTCGGCGGATGATGTGGTTTATGCGAAGCTTGGTAGGGTGGAAGGTGAGCACCAGGGGCGTTCTGTCCTTGTTACAGTTAGAAGGGTGGTGTCTGTGGGCAGAGGTGCGGGATGTGGATGAGATGCGTTGGAGGGCATCATTAACCACATGGGAAGGGAAATTGCGGTCTCTAAAGAAGGAGGCCATCTGGTGTGTTCTGTGGTGGAACTGGTCCTCCTGGGAGCAGATACGGCGGAGGCGGAGGAATTGGGAATACGGGATGGCATTTTTGCAAGAGGTAGTGTGGGAAGAGGTGTAATTCAGATAGCTGTGGGAGTCGGTGAATTTATAAAAAATGTCAGTGTCAAGTCGGTCGTAATTAATGGAAATGGAGAGGTCCAGGAAGGCGAAGGAGGTGTCAGAGATGGTCCACGTAAATTTAAGGTCAGGGTGGAATGTGTTGGTGAAGTTGTTGAATTGCTCAACCTCCTCGGAGGAGCACGAGGTGGCGACAATGCAGTCATCCAATAGAGAAGTACAGCATGGAAACAGACCCTTTGGTCCAAGTCATCCATGCTGACCAGATATACTAGATTAATCTGCTTCCATTTGCCCGTACATAGCCCATGTCCACCTATACCCTTCCTATACATATACCCAACCAGATGCCTTTTAGATGCTGTAATTGTTCCATGATCCACCACTTCCTCTGGCAGCTTATTTCATACATGCAATACCCTCTGTGTGAAAAAGTTGACCCTGAAGTTGCTTTTAAATCTTTCCCCCTTCACCCTAAATCTATGCCCTCTACTTCTAGATTCCCCACACACCAGACGATTTGGAACTGGGGCCAAGGTAAACTGAGGCAAGAGCGAGGGCCAACCAATCCTCGATCCTCTTCACCGTCAGGACCGACCACCTGAAGGTGCTGGGTATTTGGTTCGGGGGTCTGGGGCCTGTGGCAACTCTTGGGAGGAGCGTATCAGCAAAGTGAGGTAGAAACTGGGTCGCTCTCCATCGCGGGAAAAAACCTGCTCATCAGGTGTGAGGCACTGTCATTGCTATTATATGTGGCACAGGTCTGGCCTATTCCCAGAACCTGTGCCGCTGCAGTCACCCGGGCCATCTTCCAGTTTATATGAAGGTCAAAGATGGACCGGGTCCGAAGGGACTCGCTGTACAAAGATCTAGGCAACAGGGGAAAAAATACACCCAATGCCACCCTCACCCTGATGGCTACCTTTGTGTTGTGACTGCATCAAGCTGTGCGTGGATCCCCAGTACGCAAACACCAAGTGTCACTACGTACTGAGGTTCTACCTGTCCCCGGTGTTGCGAGGGATGGGGCTGGCCTCGCTGCCGCGGAACGCTCCGAGTAGTTGGACCGTTCCGTATCACCTGTCCTTCGTGGAGAAGTTTATGAAGAAAAACACCTTTGACCACAAGTTCATCCGAAAGTGGTCAGCACGTAGTGTCCTGAGACCCTTTGGGAAAAGGAGAGGGCGGACCCTATCGAGCGGTTCACTGAGCAGACTGTCAAAGCCATTTGGCAGAATGCCTCATCGCCAGAACTTTCCAACATGCACCAAGACAGGGCTTGGCTGGTGGTGAGAAGAGCTCTGCCTGTGAGGTCCTTCATGCACGCCCGGACTCTGCCGCACCGCACGCTGCCCTCGAAACGGCTGCGGGGGTGACGAGACTGGAATGTGCCTACGCAGAAGAAGTCTGGAGAGGAATTCAGTGGTGTTTGTCGAGGTTCGTCCCAAGCAGAGCCATGTCGCGGGACTCCATGCTCTACGTCTGTTCCCCGGGACGCACACCGAGATGAACATCAACTGTGCCTGGAGGATCATCAACTCGGTGAAGGACGCTCTCTGGGCGGTCCGAAACCTGTTGATCTTCTAGCTGAAAGAGTTGACCCCGACTGAGTGTTGCAGACTGGCACATTTCAAGGTCTAGGACGACGTGTTGAGGGACGCGCTGAAGCTTGGGGCAGCTGCCGCCAAGGCGTGGTGGGGAAAGACCACCGTGTAACGTCTGCCTACCTAACGAAGAACAGGGGGCCCACGCACTCATTTGGGCTCTGCTGACGCCTCAACCAAAAATGTAATCGTACAGACCTGTAAATAGGAATGATTACTCTGTTTCGGTATGCAAAGAAATAGAATGTTTATGTATGGCATGTTGAACTGTACAGACCATCAAAGTATTTTATGAATAAAGTATATTTTTGAAATAAAAAAAAAGTTTAGAACACAAGCCCCAAATGTTGAAGTGATCACTGCCTGTCAGTCTCCCTTCCCTGGCCATCTCTGTATCGGGGTAACCTTGGAGACAGAGCTTTCTGGGGAACCTCTGGGGAGTTTGGCTTCTGTTAGATTGATTGCTTCTCATGTTAGGTTCTCAAATTGTCTTTTTCTGTTGTGAGCTGCTCCTGATCCTGACACTTTGATCTTCTTTCACAGCGGATTGGATGGAGACTTCAACTGAACATCATGTCAAAATCTGACAGACTGACTCCCCTGCAGGGCTTAAAAATCATCAGCCTTCGACCATCAAGGGAGAAATGTTCTGTCCGCGGAAAGTTTTATTTAAAATGTGATTGAACAAATTCTGAGACACATGCAGCTGCAGTGAGTGTTCCAGTACACTGTCTGTGGAAAGAGCTCTAACCAGTTAGACAATCTGAAAATACATTACGCCATTCACTGACAAGACACTGTTTCATGTGTTCTGAATGTGGGTGTGACTCCCAACAAACCATCCCATCTGGAAAGACACAAAGACACCAGGCTCTATGGAGAAACCATGAAATGTGAGGAGTGTGGGAAGGAATTCAGATTCCCATTCCAGTCGAAAATTCATTGACGTAATCACACTCGGGAGCAGCTGCTCACTTGATCACAGTGTGGAAAAGGATTCACTCAACTTTTTAACCTCACTTTACTCCAACTCATTCACTCGGCTAAGAGACCTTTTAAATGTTCCAACTGTGAGAAAAGCTTTAACAGCAAAGGGAATCTGCAAATGCACCAGCGAGTTCCCACTGGGGAGAGGCTCTGAGTGTGGGAAAGGATTCACGCATACTGTCAGACAGCATGGACACAGATCCTTAGGTCCAACTTATCTACACTGACCAGATGTCCCAATCTGACCTAGTCCTGTTTGTCAGCATTTCGGCCAAATCCCTCAAAGTTTCCTATTCACATCCCCATCCGATGCTTTTTAAACATTGTAATTGTATCCACGTGCAGCACTTCCTCTGGCAGTTCATTCCACGCACACTGCTCTTTGCATGTAAAAGCTGTCACTCGGGTGTTTTTCTCCTCTTACCTTAATTTCCCGAATTTTGGACTCCCATAAGTTAAAGGTAGAGGTTCAACAACCTCACCCAGAACACTCCTTAGATTCCAGCCTGTACCTTACTCCCAGATATTTATTATTGAACATATAAATCACCCCGAACCCCTCAATTGATTCCAGTCTGTAACTCGCTCCCAAGTACCTATTATTTGATATATGAGTCATCCTGAACCCCTCATTAGATTCTACTTGGTAACTCACTCACCGGTATCTGTTATTCGAAATATGAACCATCCCAAACTCCTTGATTAGATTCTAGTCTGTAACTGTACCGGCACGGTGGCTCAGTGATTAACACTGCTGCCTCTCGGCACCAGGGACCCAGGTTCAATTTCAGCCTTGGGCTGTGTGGACTTTGCACATTTTCCCCATGTTTCCTCCGGGCACTCTGGTTTCCTCCCACAATCCAAAGATGTGCAGGCTAGATGAATTGGCCATCCTAAATTGCCCGTAGTGTTCAGGGTCTGCAGGTTAGATTCACTAGTCTGGGTAAATATACGGTAAGGGAATGGGTCTGGGTGAGTTACTCTTCAGAGGGTTGGTGTGGACTTGTTGGGCTGAAGGGTCTGTTTCCAGACTGTAGGGATTCTAATTCTAACTCAATCCTGGGTATCTGTTATTCTATACATAAACCACTCCGAATCCCTAGATTAGATTCCAATCTGTAACTCACTCCCAGGTATCTTATTCTATGTATAAATCATCTTTAAAGCTGTCAAATTAATTCCTCCTATAACATGTAGCATTCAGTTTCTGTGCTGGTAAAATGCTTTTTCTCTTCCTGCTCCCCCATCACCTGACCTCAGTGATAGTGTGGCCTACCCTATTGTGCTGTGGGAAAATTGGGTTTCAGCTCATTCATGATCAACTGGAAATACCAATTTTACTTGCTGATCTACCTAATGACAATGAGCTGATGTTTGTCACTTAGAAAGGTTGGATGCTGGGAAGTTGTTTCTGTGATGCAGGGAGATTAGGACACATGGGAACAGCTTTAGAATTAGTGGGGGTCAATTTAGAACGGAAATGAGGAGACGTTTCTTCTATTTTTTTGAGGGGAGTGGTGGGCCTGTGGAATTCATTGCCACGGAGCGCAGTGGAGGCCTGGACGTTCAATGTCGTCAAGGCAGAGATTGATAAATTATTGATCTCGCAAGGAATTAAGGGCTACAGGGAGAGTGTGGGTAAGTAAAGGTGAAATGCCCAACAGCCATGATTAAATGGCGGAGTGGCCTTGATGGGCCGAATGGCCTTACTTTCACTCCTATGACTTATGGTCACCAATGCAGACCATCAGGGTGTCTGGCTGTATGTCATCAAGCTAACAATCTCTGGCCTGGACCACTGTTTTGAAAAAGTAGGCCAGAGACCTACTGTGAGTTATGTGGTTGCTCAGCAATGGGCTCATTATTTCCTTGCATTTCCCGCCAACCATGACCTACGTCTGAGAGTCTGTAAAGGAAGAATAAAGCTTCCTTTACACTATTCCCCACTAAACACTCGCAGGGACCGGGAATATATACAGAGTAAAACATCGTCAACACTTTTCCCCCATTAAACATTCCCCAGAACAGAGATAGTTTGGCTTGAGATGCAGAATAAATCTCCCTCTACACTGTCGCCTATCAAACACTGGCCAGGAAAAGGACAGCATGGCATTACATACAGACTAAAGCTCTCAGTACTCCTATCCCAGACTGAGGTGAGTGTATTTATGCCCCTGCAGGTACAAGTGGGTACGTGTGGGCCTGAGGGAGTTGGACATTGTGACCCAGGAGACCCTATACGTCCTGTCCCGTAATCAGGGTCCCTTGGGTAAAGCTCTCGGACCATCCACCCAGAATCACTGGGCGACCATCCCGCAGCACCTGAGTCTGCGGCTGATCAACCCAGAGGGGCGGCGTGAATCGTCAGCTCTGGAAATCTGGCCCCAATGGGTAGATGGCAATGGGGAGGTGGATGCATCGACCCACAGACAACCACCTTCTCTTCCAACCCCTCAACAGCTCCGGGATGATCGGCTTCGAGGTGATGAGTTCTGGAAAAGTCGGAGGGTATGGTACAAGGGGAAAGGATCAGAATACATTCGCAGATCGAACCAGTGGTGTCCTGAACCCAACCCCTTCCACTCCGTCTGTGCCTGGACCCTGTTTCCAGTGGCTGTTCAACCTGGTGGGGCGGTGCAGCAGCACCTTTCAGTTCTCATGCTCCTGGGTCCGGACATGCGGTATGATCAGAGACGAGCTGCAACTCCCTAATCAGCACTCCCACCACTCCCCCACCTCCCCAACCCAACAGAGTGTGATTCCACCTGCAGACTGCTTTAATAACTGGCCCCTGACTGTTGTGGATGCCCTGAAGGAGTGGGACACCGTCCACCTACATGAATCTCATAGTGCATTACTCTCAGAGAAGGACCCTTGGATGAGGCGAGCACGTGAGTGTTCATCGATTGTCAATTCATGTGAGGGAAAGGGGGTTGGATAGAGAGAAAGAGAGAGAGACCTCCCTCCTTCCTAGGATCATTCCCACTTCATGGAGGTCACTGGCTTTTAGTTTCACGCAGCACTACAGACCTCCGTCTGCATGAGGAAGGGGAGCAGCCTTTTATCATTTGGGTCACCAAGGGCTCGTGCACACTCTCTCTCCCTCTCTCTGTAACCTCCTCCAGCTCATACACCCTCCCAATCTCTGTAATC
Organism: Chiloscyllium plagiosum; assembly: GCF_037043375.1. NCBI lineage: Eukaryota > Metazoa > Chordata > Chondrichthyes > Orectolobiformes > Hemiscylliidae > Chiloscyllium > Chiloscyllium plagiosum. Next base: position 26,704,429 of record NW_028270184.1, on the reverse strand, counting down.
TCCTCCAGTTCTACACCTGTTGCTATTCCAAGACCTCAGGCTTTCTGGCCTGTTGCTAAGGTTCACATTTCTAGGCGTCAGTCCTATTCCTCAGGTTTCTAATCCTTCTGTTGATAATTTCAATGTTGAAACCCACACCTTTCCCGACACACCTTTTCACTCCAGCCCTGACTGTTCCCCTCTTTTCCACCCACACCAACCTCCAAAAGACATGCGTCTACTCCTGCTTCCAACTCACCGTAATGTTCCCGTGTGGCTGTGCCAACTATTACTACCTGCTGGCTCCTGGGGTGGAGTACTGCAATTACACCAATCACAGTGCTTGGGAGAAGTGGGGCTTTAGTAATAGGTCTATATTACTTACATGGATAGTCACATATGCTGCAACAAGCTACAGTCCCTTGTGGGCTGTTGCTAACGAGGAGATGGGACCTAGCCAGGTGTTTGAGTCCTTTTACTGAGGATAAGATCGGAGTTGGATAGGGTTTGGGACCCAAGCCAGTGTTGAGATGGCAATGGAATTGGACCTTTTTGCTAAGAATGTTAGTAGATAGGGTATGGGGCCGAAGGTTAAGGATGGAAAAGGAGTTAGTCAGGACCTGACGCCTGTGGCGAAGGATGCAAGCGGAGTTGACCATAGTATGAGGCCTTTGTCAAGGATGAGATGGGGATTGGTCAGGATTTTGGACCGAAGCTAGAGATGAAATAGAAGACAGCTATAATATTGGGCCTGTTGTTGAGGATGAGACCAGAGTTGTTGAGGGTTTGGGGCCTGTTGCTAAGGAGAGACAGAAACATATCTGTTGGTTTTGGGCTGTACTGAGAATTAGGCAGGAATTGGTCAAAGGGGACAGGGACAAGGAGTTTTCCAGCTCACCTCTCTGTTTCATTTACTTCCAAGACACTGTTATCAGTTAGCAGAGGAATTCATCGACGATGTTCTTGGTTGCTTCAAAACTTGTTGAAAACTGTGCAAGTGAGTATAACAGTGAAGCAGGACCAGGCTGCAATCAGAATGCCGAGAGCACGGGCACTGTCGGAGGGTCAGTGCTGAGGGAGTGGGCACTGTCGGAGGGTCATTGCTGAGGGAGCGGGCATTGTCGATGTGCCACAACTGAGGGAGCGGGTATTGTTGGCAGGCCAGCGCTGAGGGAGCAGGCACTGTCGGTGGGCCAGTGCTGAGGGAGCGGGCACTGTCGGCGGGTCAGCACTGAGGGAGCAGGCACTGTTGGAGGGTCATTGCTGAGGTAGCGGGCATTGTCGGTGTGCCAGCACTGAGGGAGCGGGCATTGTTGGCAGGCCAGCATGAGGGAGCAGGCACTGTCGGCGGGCCAGTGCTGAGGGAGCGGGCACTGTCGGCGGGTCAGCGCTGAGAGAGCAGGCACTGTCGGTGGGTCAGCACTAAGGGGGAGGGCACTGTCGGAGGGTCAGTGCAGAGGGAGCAGACATTGTTAGAGGGTCAGGGCTGAGGGATTATATTTTATCTAATTCTTGCTGATTTTTCCAGACACACTTAATATCAAATGACAGCTGGATAAGCAAACTGCACATCAGAACATTCAGAGGTAAGTCTAACATAATTAAATCAGCTAAAATCTCTCCCATATTTGGCGACATACGTGCCCTGCCAGTCTCTGTCGCACACGCCCCCCTGCCAGTCTCTGTCGCACACGCCCTCACTGACCTCAGTTCCCCCACCCTCCATCCCCACAATCTCTGTTTCCATACTGCCCTCAGGGATATGATTGGATAACATTGGTTTGAAGTGGAAGCAATCCAGTTCCCACTGACACAGCCCCAAACACAACTCCGTGTCTGAACTGGGAGCAGATTGCAGCAAGACATCAAAGAGAGAGAGAAAGACAGGGAGAGACATAGAGATGTACAACACAGAAACAGACTTTCTGGTCCAACTTGTCCATGCTGACAAGATATCATAAATAAATCTCTCCTTATCTGTCAGCATTTGGCACACATCCCTCTCAATCCTTCCTATTCATTTACTCATCAAGATGCCTTATAAATGTTGTAACTGCACCAGCCCCCACCCCTTCCTCTGGCAGCACATTGCATACTTGCACCACCCTCTGTGAAAAATGCTGTGTGTGGAAATGGATTCTGTCAGACATCCAGGCTGCTGAGACACTTGTGGCTTCACCCTGGAGAAAAGCCGTTCATTTGTTCTGAGTGTGGGAAAGGAATCAGTCAATCATCCCATCTGCTGTGACACCTTGACAGCCACACAGGATAAACACTTTAGTAACACTGACTGCAGCTGTTAATTTTATCAAATGCTGAGTAAACTTGTTGGTGACTGGAGAACACATAAAGAGACATTTACTGACAGAGTCAGGGCAGACAGACATGAAATGTTTTACTCCTTAATTAAATCTGTACCAAATAAAGATTGATTTCTGTTTCGTCCTTCACCACAAAAGCCTTTCTTTGTGCAGGGGGATAAATTACAGATAGACGTGTTTCTTTAACTGTCCAAAGAGGCAAGTTATGCTGAAAGTTCGGTTAATTTGTATCTGGTAATGTGTAATGTGGAAGACTTAAATTATATCAAGGTAAATCATCCCCTTGAGAACAGGGACTATCAAATGTCGACTGAAGAATACGGGATAGGGTTGGAGATGTGGAATGAAGTCACATTTGACAAACTGATGGGCTAACGTCAGATAAGACAACTGGCCATGAATGTTTACATCCCATGATTCTAAAACAAGCATAAACGGATCAAGAATGCATTGGGTGTAATTTTCCAAACATCCTTACATAGTGGATTAGTCCCAGCAGTTGTGAAAATGTCAGTTTATGCAGTCATAGAGTCCTGCAGCACTTTGGCTCAAACTGGTCCACATGGACCAAAATGTCTCTCCATACAGCCTATTTCCGTGCATTTGTCCTGTTTATTATGAAAGGGAGGAAACCTATTGGAATCTGAGAGAAACAGAAGCAGGGATGCATTGTTGAAATTATACAGGTCCTTGATGAGGGCACACCTGAAATTTGGTGTGCAGTTTTGGTCTCTTTTTCTGAGGAAGAATGCTCTTGACCTTAAATGAGTGCAGCAAAATTTTATCAGACTGATTCTGTAGATGACTGGACTGACATATGAGGAGAGATTGATGAGGTTGGGATTAGTTTTGCTGGAGTTCAGTTGAATGAGGGGAGATCTCTTAGAGATTTCAATTCTTGAAGGAGGAGACAGAGTAGATGCAGATAGGATGTCCCAATGGTGGGTGTGTCCAGACCCACGGATCACAGTCTGAGGATTTGGGGTGGACCATTTGAGGAGACATTTCTTCCCCCAAAGAGTGCGCGCATGGCATTCATTACCACAGGAAGTAACTGATGCCAATACATTGAAGAGGCGGCGAGATCTTGCACTTAGGGCGAATGGGATCAAAGGTTATGGGGAGAAGGCAGAATTAGGCTATTGAGTTGGACAATCAGCAATGATGACGATAAATGGTGCAGCTGGCTGGAAGGGCCAAATTAAATCATCGTGCTCCTTTCTTCTGCTTCTATTGGTTGGAGGACCATCCAGTTCCAGCTTGGTTATCCCGCTCCACCACTCATTCACTCCGACTCGTTGGAGGATCTTCATTTCCAGCTCCCTCATTCAGCCCTGTCCCTCAGTCACTCTGACTCATTGGAGGACCATCCGCTCCAAATGGGACATCCAGTCCTGTCCCCTCCCCCCTATTGATGCAAAACCGCTGTCAATTTGCTGCAACACTGGGCGATGGAGCAAACGGTGTGTGGGTGGTCCACTCTGTGGGTGGAACATCATGGCGGGCGTGATCATCCTCCAGTTTATAGAGCTGGGAGGGTGGATTAGGAGGTTTTGTAAACATGTTAAAAATAATTTAACCACCGAAAAGTAAGTCACTGTTGCGCCGTTTGAATCAGAGACACCTGTTTGGCCTGTCTCGGCGGTGAGGCCCAGGTTCTCATAGCACAAGCTTGATCAGGCTGGGAGAAAGTGAGGACTGCAGATGCTGGAGATCAGAGCTGAAAATGTGATGCTGGAAAAGCGCAGCAGGTTAGGCAGCATCCAAGGAGCAGGAGAATTAACGTTTCGGGCATGAGCCCTTCTTCAGGAAGGGCTTCTTCACTTGATCAGGGTGGGCCAGACAGCCAATCCGGGAGCTTCCTGATCTTTACCCACTCCTCACTGGAGTGGGAAGGAAGGAACCCCTGAGAACTGGCCGCACCCCTCGATGCAGAGCCCAACAACAAGCTGCAGTCCCAACAGTTACAAAATTCTCAACAGGAACGGGATCATCTTCATAGGTACTGTCTTAGTTATCTAAGAGGAACCTCGATTAAAGACGTAGGCGGGCAATATTTCGAACAACATAGCGTAAGCAGCAAATGGTGGAGATCACAGTGGATCAGACAGCATTTTGGGGAGAGAGCAATCTGACATTTCCAGTCAAGATTAGATTAGATTTCCTACTAATCTGATGAAGATTCGTCTAGACTTGAAAACAGGCCCAACAAGTTCACACCGACCCTCCGATGTGTAACCCACCAGACCCATTCCCCCGCCCTATATAAAACCCTGACTAATGCACCTAACACTATAGGCATTTTAGCAAGGCCACTTCACCTGACCTGCACATCTTTGGACTGTGGGAGGAAACTGAAGCACCTGAAGGAAACCCACGAAGACACAGGGAGAATGTGCAAACTCCATACACACAGTTGCCTGAGGTGGAAATTGGAACCATGTCCCTGCTGCTGTGAAGCAGCAGTGTTAACCACTAAGCCACCGTGGCGTACCGTGCCATGCCACTGTACCACTGTCATTCTTCATCAGAACTGTGGACGAGCTAAGAGTTTATAGTACAGGTGTGGGCCCAGTGGATGTAGGGTACTTGTGGAGAAAAGATGTTAATAGCTCAGATTAAGTGATCAGAAGGTGAGAATGGCAAAACAATGGTGTGTCTAATTGTCAGACTGGGAAGAACAGACTGTCCCATTGGGATGGGGGGAGGGGAGAGAGGACATGGTGACAGAGTGTAACAAGCGAAAAGGAAAGAAATGGTTCACAATTTGAACGTGTTGAACTCGATGTTGAGTCCAAAAGCCTGTAAAGTGCCTGGTTTGAAGATGAGATTTCATTCCTCCAGCATGCTTTCATGCCGAAAGCATGCTGAAGTGTTCCAGTGAATTCACTGGAACACTTCAGCATGCTTTCGGCATGAAAGCAGGAATCTGTGTTAAAATGACTGGCTATTGGAAGGTCAGGGTAATGCCTGTATCCAGACTGGAGATGTTCTGCAAAACGGACACTCAGTCTGTGTTTGATTTCTGCAATATAGTGTAGGCCGCATTGGGTGTAGTGAATACAATACACAAGATTGGAAGAGGTACAGGTAAAATGCTGTTTCATCTGGGAAGACTGTTTAGGCTATTGGATGGGGAGCAGGGAGGAAGTGAAGGTGCAGATGTTTCATCTTCTGTGTTTGCAGAGGGAGGGTGTTGGTGTTGGACTAATCTGATGAAGATTCGTCTAGACTTGAAAATTTAGCTTGCTCTCTCATGGATTCTGTCTGACTCTCTGTGACCTCCGTTTGTTGTCTTTCAGTCCAGATTCCAGCATCTGCAGTAATTTGGTCCTGGAACATAATAGTCAGGTGGAGAATATGAGGGGTATTGAAGAACATTAGAGTTTCAATGGAAACTAAATTCTTAGTTTTGAATTTCTGTCCTTCCCTTTTGATGAACAGTTTTATGAACATAATAACTGAAGTAAAAGGATGCTGTAAATAGGAAACGAAAACAGAAGTTACTGGAAAAGCTTACTGGCAACATCTGTGAAAAATCAGCATTATTGTTTTGTCTTCTTCAGATAAACTTGTTTTATAAACATATTTTCTAAGTTAGTCATAGAGAAAGATCAGCTGATACACCATTATATATTCATACCAATGAGAGGCCAGTCTGATGCTGTGGGGCTGGTTTCAGGAGATCATTTGAACTTATTCTCCACCAACACAATCAGACTGGGGATAAGCCATTCACATGTTCTAGAATGGATTCATCTGGACAGCCAATCTTCTGAAACACCAGCAATTTCACACCAAGAAGAGCCCATTTACCTGCTTGGAGTATGAGAAAGGATTTACTCAGTCATACCCCCGCTGACACAACAGCAAGATCACACGACTGAAAGATCTTTTAAATGGCCAGACTAAATTGCTTTCAATTTTTTAGGAGAAGTGATACCTCATCAACGTGTTCACAGAGAAGAGACCTTTCAAGTGCTCTTATTGTGGGACTGACTATAAACAATCATCTCAACTTAGTATGCACCGAGAATTCACACTGGGGAGAGGCCATTCAAGTACTCACACTGTGGGACTGGCAGCAAACAATCATCTCAACTTAGTATAAACCACGGAATTCACACTGAGGGGAGACAGTTCGTATGTTCTGAGTATGTGAGTTTGGATTCACTCAATCATCCAAACTGCAGAGACACCAGTGAGTTGATGAGTAACTGTAATGATTGCTGTTAGTTGCATCCATGACTGAGCTATGTTCATCACAGTCTGTTTCTGCTGGTGTTCATAAAGTCCTGTTCAGTTAAACAGAACTGCATCATCCCTGCCAAATTGGAAATGTTTGGGATTGATTGGTCCAGTTAAACAGAATTTTAGGAGGGTTTGTCTACAGAGTCAGTATGGGTGGAAGTGAGAAACTGGAAAGGAGCAGTCACTTCATTGGGAGTTTTCTACAGGCTCCCCAATAGCAACAGAACATGGAGGCAGATTTTGGAAAGGTGCAGAAGTGACAGGGTTGTTGTCATAGGTGACTTTATCTTTCCTAATATTGATTGTAACCTACTTAGTTCAAATATTTTGGATGGAGCAGTTTTTGTCAAGTGTGGGCAGGAAAGGTTCTTGATGTAATATATCGATAGACCAAGTGGAGGGGATGCCATATTGGACTTGGTGCTTGGCGGAGATCCACTCCAAGTGTCCGATCTCTTGGTGAGGGAGCATGTCGGTGATGGAGATCACAACTCTATGACCTTTACTATACTCATGGAGAAGGATAGGAGTAGATGGTATGGGAAAGTATTTAATTGAGGGAGGGGGAAGAAACTACCTACTGATAGTGCGAGACAGGTTGTCCCACTGAGACAAGGAAGGGATGGTAAATTAAAAGAACCTTGGGAGACAGGCGTTGTGTAACAACTAGTCAAGACGAAGAAGGAAGCTTATTTAAGGTTGAAGAGGCAAGAATCAAATAGGGCTTTAAAGGGTTACAAGGTAGCCAGGAACAGAAGAATGGACTTAGGAGAGCTAGGAGAGAGCATAAAAAAGCTTTAGTGAGTAGCATTAAAGAAAACCCTAAACCGTTCTAACTTATGTGAAGAACAAGAGGATGGCTAGAATGAGGATAGGCCTGATCAGAGATAGTGTAGGGAACTTGTACCTGGAGACAGAAGAGGTTGGGGAGATTATTAATGAATGCTTCAGTAATCACTCCTGAGAGGGACCTTCAGATTTCTGTGGATAGTGTGAAACAGACTGATATGCTAGACCAGGTTAATGTTAGGAAGGAGGATACTGAAAAATTTGGATAACATAAGGATAGATAAATCTCCTGGGCCAGACTGGGATATACCCTAGGTTATTACAGGAAGCGAGGGAAGATGTTGCTATGCCTTTGACAATGATCCTTGCCTCCTCACTGTCCACTGGACTAGTGCCAGATGATTGGAGGGTGGCAAATGTTATTCCCTTGTTCAAGAAAGGAAATAGGCATAATCCTGGGAATTACAGACCAGTCAGTCTTATGTGAGTGGTGGGCAAAGTACTGGAGAGCATTCTGAGAGACAGGATTTATTATTACTTGGAAACCATAGTTTAATTAAAGATAGTCAGCATGGGTTTGTAAGCAGCAGGTCATGCCTCACAACGGAGAAATAGCGCTACGCACGTGTAAGGTTGGCTTTGGTCGGGAACAGCTCCCTCAATCTGACAAACAACAGTGGTCCCAAAACAGATCCTTGTGGCACATCACTCGTAACCGCTCTCCAGGCTGAATATCAACCCCACTCGATGCCTTCTAATAGAAAGCCAGATTCTAATCCAAACTGCTAAATCACCCTCAATCCCATGCCTCTGCATTTTCTCCAACAGCCTACCATGCGGAATCGTACCAAAGGCCTTACTGAAGTCCATGTCCACCATATCATTATCCGAACCTCATCCACATTCTTGGTCACATTCTCAAAAAACTCAATGAGGGTTGTGACCTGACCTTGACGAAACCACATTGACTGTCTGCAATCAAACTGTTGCTTGCTAGATGATTGTAAATCCGATCTCTCATAATCCTTTCCAAAACTTATCCTACAACAGACGTAAGGCTCACTGGTTGATGATTCCCTGGATCATCTCTACTGCCCTTCTTGAACAAGGGTGAAACTGTGTTGCGGGAAAAGCGCAGCAGGTCAGGCAGTATCCAAGGATCAGGAGAATGGACGCCCGAAACGTCGATTCTCCTGCTCCTTGGATGCTGCCTGACCTGCTTCGCTTTTCCAGCAACACATTTTCAGTTCTGATCTCCAGCATCTGCAGTCCTCACTTTCTTCTTGAACAAGGGGACAACATTTGTAATCCTCCAGTCCACTGGTACTAAACTTGTAGACAATAACGATTCAATATTAAAGCCAAAGGCTCCAATACATCCTCCCTAACTTCCCAGAGAATCCTTGGATAAATCCCATCCGGTCCAGGGGACTTGTCTATTTTCACTCCTTCGAGAATTGATAACACTTCTTCTTTACTAACCTGATCCTTTCTGGTCTAATGTCTTGTATCTCATTCTTATCCTCGACAATATTCTCCTTTTCCTGGGTGAAAACCAATGAGAAATATTGGTTTAGCATCTTTTCAATCTCCACAGTGTTCACACACAACCACCTACTTCTATCTTTGACTGGCCCTATTCCTACCCTAGTCATCCTATTATTCCTCACATATCTATAGAACGCTTTAGGGTTCTCCTTTATTCTACCTGCTAAAGACTGCTCATGTCCTCTCTTTGCTCATTTTAACTCTCTCTTTAAATCCTTCCTCGCTAATCTGTAACTCCCCATCGCCTTATCTGGATAATCTTGTTTCATCGTCACATAAGCCTTCATCTTCCACTTAACAAGACAAGCGCATTTCTGTAATAAACCACGGTTCCCTTACCTCATCAATTCCTCCCTGCCTGACAGGGATATACCTATCAAGGACAGGCGGCATCTGTTCATTAAACCGGCTCCACATTTTGATCGTCCCCATCCCTGCATTTCGCTACCCCATTCTATGCATCCTAAGTCTTGCCTAATCATATCATAATTGCCACTCCCCCATTGATAACTCTTGGTTTATGGCATGTACCTCGCCCTTTCCATCACTAAATCAAACGTAACCGAATTATAGTCACTCTCTCCAAAGTGCTCACCTCCCACTAAATCAAACACCTGGCCTGCTTCATTACCAAGCACTAGATCCAGTATGGCCTCCCGTCTTATCGGCTCTTTGACACACCGTGTCAGGAAACCCTCCTGCACACATTGAGCAAAAACTGATCCATCTGACATACTAGAGTTATAGCATTTCCAGTTCCCTGTAATGACCACCCTGTTAGAATAAAACTCATGTTGGTCTTTCACATTTAAATCAGCTGTAAGAATTTATTCATGATCATTTCAGAAACAGTATAAAAGACCAGAAAGCAACTCTTTGTGCCATTTTGTCTGTGAACCTTTGTTAATTCCGACTTAGTTTGGCCTACATATAAATCCAGTCCCATAATAACGTGGTTGTTTCCAAACCATCCGGTGGGCAGTTAGAATAGATGATAAATTCTGGCTGAGCTAGTGGTGCCATGATCCCATGAACAAACAAAAACATCCAATTGCTGAGGTTACTTGTAAACTTGCTGTGTTTCACCAAGCTGGATGACTGAATGAATTTCTTACCACACTCAGAGCAGGTGAACAGCTGTCCCCAATGTGTATTCACTGGTGTACAGTGAGGCTAGATAGTGTCATGAACCCAGCCCCATAATGATAGCACCTGAGCAGTCTCTCCCCAGTGTGAACACATTGATGGCACAAAAGTCTACTTGAGGTTTTATAGCACTTCCCTCAGTCTGCACACTTAAAGGGTCTTAGTGGGTTTTGAGAAGATTTGTAGCTCATGTTGAGGTTTTGGATGTAGGTTTGCTCGCTGAGCTTGAAGGTTCAATTCCAGATGTTTCGTCGCCCTACTAGGTAACAACTACAGTGGGCCTCAGGTGAATCAATGCTGAATATTCCTGCTTATTTTAGGTTGGTAATGTTATTTCCTGAGGTGAAGTCTCTGCTCAGTGTAAACCTGTTTAAACGGCTGGATGACTGGGAGAAATCCTTCCCACACTCGAAGCAGATGAATGGTTGCTTCTGAGTCCTGAGTATGTCAGCAGATGCGATCACTGAATGAATTCCTTGCCACACTCAGAGCAGGGGAGCAGCCCCTATCCAGTGTGAATCCGCTGATGAGCCAGTAGGTGGGAGGACGTCATGAATGCCTTCATAGACATGGAACAGGTGAATGGTTTCGCCCTGATGGCGACTGCACCAATGTGTTTGCAGCTTGGAGGATAATCAAACTCTTCCTACATTCCCCACATATCTCCTGTTTTTTTTTGTCAGTGTGGCATTGGTTTGGCTTCAAAAAGTCACATGATCAACTGAAGTCTCATCCACACACACACAATTGAGCACATTTTCTCTTCGCTGTGAATGATGCATCCACCATCCATGTTTAAAATCCAATAATATTCAGCTTACATTACATTCCACAAGTTTGCCAGATCTTAGTGTGTTATTTGACATGTTACATGACTGTTCATCCTTAATTCCAAAACCCTGTGGAATTAAGCTTTAACAGAAAAAGGGATGTGAAATGAAATAGAAAAATAAAGGCAGCTTAAGGAATCATAGTGAATGGATCTGGTAATTTTTGGGGCTGGCACTAGAGAATAGTGACCATAATAGCTGCCAGATTTTTGTCATTAAGTCACAAACTGGCTCCATCATGTTTATCAGGGATGAGAACCTGTCATCCAGTTGAGACCACCAGAAGACTGTGACATTAACTGGAAGAAAGATAGTACCAGGGAGGTAAAAACAGTCCACGTGTTTTATATCTACATTCAATGTGTGAGTTTCCAACCTCGGTATAGCTACCTAAAGGGGTAGCTTTAGTTCTTCCAATACGTAATCCAAACAAATTAAAATAACTCACAATCAGCAACAAAATCCAAAAGCAGGAATGTGCAATGGGATACTTTCTAACTAACACAGCCTTAGGGCGGCACGGTGGCTCAGTGGTTACCACTGCTGCCTCACAACACCAGGAACCTGAATTCGCTTCTCATCTCGGCCGACTGTATGTGTGGAGTTTGCACATTCTCCCCATGTCTGCGTGGGTTTCCTCCAACATTTCAAAGATGTGCAGATCAAATGAATTGGCCATGCTAAATTGCCCATAGTGTTAGGTGCATTAGTAAGAGGCAAATGGGTGGGTTACTCTTCGGAGGTTCTGTCTCCACACTGTAGCGGAATCTATGATCCAAAGGCACAACCGCACGTTTCGGATCCCCGCCTGCCTCACAGCAGCTTCAAGTTCACACGCATGCGCCCTGAACCCGGCGGATCCAGATGTCGGCGGTTACCGGGAGCTGATCGCAGGGAAAGACCCCAGGAACAAAAATAGAGCAATTGGAGGTTATTAATCGAGGTTGGAAGTATTTATTAACCATCCCCATTGGCCCGCATCCTCACAGCGGATGAAAAGGAAGAGCACCTCCACCCATTATCATCACTGTCACTGCGCATGTTCCAGACACGATGTGAAACAGCGCCGGCGTACCGTTCACTTGTGACCGAGACAGCGGACGTGCTGGGAAAAGGTAAATGTATTGCCATTGGTGAGTTCTATTTGTTTTGTCATGATGAGAGTGACGCGAAAGTGGCAATCTATACAACTGATCTATCCAAACTATCGTCCAGGAAGTGTACTCCAAATATTTGCGCAGATGGGTTTCTCCAGTGTTTCCTGTGTGAGGTTTTCAGCACCTGGAATATTTTGCTTTTCTGCGGGAATAGAGATTATGTAAAGGTCAGTGCAGGTAAGAGTGTGTTCAGGAAAGTTTTCCACAGCAATGCGTACTTAGTCTTAAATGAAAAAAAAAGAAGCATTCCTAGATCTTCTTGGCAATGAACTGGGTCAAGTGTGAGTGTCGAACATTTGGGCACAGTGACCAGTTGATCAGATCTTTATTCGGGGGGAAGTTAAGGTTCTTAGGAAAAGGGACATAAGTGGGGCTGAGAATTATCAGATCAGCTGTGATCCCATTGAATAATAGAGCAGTCTTGAAAAGCTGAACGTCGTGCTTCTTCTATATCTCATGATCTGAGAAAATTAAGGTAAAACAGAAAAAATGTGCATATTACACGTTAAATAGAAAGTGAAAATTTAGAACTAGGCTGAATACAGAAAGTTCAGAGGGAAGATGAAACAGCAAATAAAATAAGTAAAAAGTGATTTTGAAATTCAACAGCAGTCAACAGGGTGGGAAATCTTAAAACTCTTGTTTAGGCTTTGAAATTGTAAAGGAGGTTAAATATTGAATAGGAATCCTCAGGACCAAAATTACAATGCAGACAGTCATAGCCAATGTATTAAATAAGTCATTCTCAAAGACGAATATTCTGCTCAGGTAAAAGTAAAAAGACTAGATCTATGAGTCACTTGAATATTTTAAAATTGAGAAGAATGTGGTGTTACATAGGCTGTCTGAACTCAATATGAATAAGGCACAAAGTGTGGATGAGATAAACCAAAGAATAGCGAGGCAAATGAGAGTAGAATTGTAGTGGCATTTCTGTACTATTTTCAGGTTATTTAGCTCTAACGGTAGTGCCAGAAGCTGAAGAATGCAAACATTACACCTTGTTCAATAAAGCTTGTGAAGAGAAGCCCGGTAACAACAGGCCAGACAGTTTTACTTCAGTGATGGAGAAATGCCTGGAAACAATAATTTAAATAGCCTATAGGTCAGTGAGCATGGCCTCTACAGAGGCTGGTATCCAATCACCAAGTAATTCTTCATTTACACATGAACAGTCCTTGACTATAGTACTGCCTCACACAGAGTCACACACCAGGGTGTCAGTATCTCTAATTCCTAACCTTTTTATGCCAGCCAAGATTCCCTGACTACACCAGATTAACAGCTCCAATCAGGGAACTCATATTCTGTGAGGTTCCACTGGCTGACATCCTTACAATCAGGTGTGGTGGCTGGTTAAGATTTGGTGTGAATGCACAGACCGGCGATTGTTAGAAAGCCTCAAGATTTATAGGAACTAGGATGTGTAAGACTGGCTAGGAGTGCCTGAGATTAGTTAAATTTTGACCTAAGAAAACAATGGATGCATTTTCAGAGTCATGCTTTCACACAATTTGGCTTTATCTTTTTGTGGCTTTTCTCCTCATCTCTTTTTATTTTATTTTCAATCAATTTCATGGAAAAGGAAGATTCAAAGATGGGAATCCAATGCAAAAATATCTTTTGGATAAAAGCAAAATATTACTCAAAAATGACTTAGCATTTAAAATGCTGGAGAAACTGAGCAGGTCTGGTTGCATCTGAATAGAGAGCAAAACAGTGTTAAAATTTCAAGTTCATTATGACTGTTCTTCAGAACAGGATCACACCAAGATCTCTCATTTTATCACAACATCCTCATATTTCGAACATGGAAGGAAAAAGCACTGTTCACAGAAAAGAGAAACTGAATATGTGTTCTGCGTATGAGCAAGGGTTCAGACAGTCATCTGGCTTTTTGCAGTCATGTTGGAGAGAAACTATGGAAAACTGGGGACTGTGAGCAGACAGGAAGTTACATTTCTGATCTGGAATTTCACAAAATTCACCATCATACTGACACTGAGAAATGGCCATTTATCTGCTCCATATGTCAGAAGGGATTCACTGAATCACCAATGCTGCTGAGGCACCAGCGAACTCACGCTGACCCTTTCAAATGTCAAGATTGTGGGAACTGCTACAAACGTTCCAGCGAACTAATATCCCATCTATGTGTTTACACAGATGAGAGACCTTTTAAATGCTCAGTTTATGGGAAGGGTTTTAAAACTGATACGTCACCAAAGTGTTCATACTGAGGAGAGACAGTTCAAGTGCTCTCAGTGTGGGGCAGGGTTCAGTCGATCATATGATCTCTGCGCACACCAAAGAGTTCACACAGGGGAGAGGCCTTTCATCTGCGCAGAATATGGGAAGGGATTTACTCGGACATCCAACCTGCTGAAGCACCATCGGGTTCACACTGAAGAAAGTCCTTTTAAGTGCCCGGACTGTGGGAAAGGCCACGAAAGTTCCACTGAATGATGTCCCATCAGCGTGTTCACTCTGGGGAGAGACCTTTCAGGTGCTGTCACTGTTGGACTGGGTTCCGATGGTCATCTGACCTCCGTATACACCAGCGAATTCAGACTGGAGAGAGGCCATTCACTTGTACTGAATGTGGGAAGGGATTCTCTCGTTCATTTTACCTCATGATGCACCAGCGAGTTCACACTAGGGAGAGGCCATTTACCTGCTCACTGTGGGGGAAGGGATTCACTCAGTCATCTCATCTCATGGCACACCAGCACGTACACAGTGAGGAGCGACCTTTCAAATGCCCAGACTGTGGGCAGTGCTATAAAAGTTCCAAGGGTCTTTTGTCCCATCAACATGTTCATACTGATGAGAGACCTTTTAAGTGTTCAATTTGTGGGAAATGCTTTAAAAGTTCTGCAGATCTGATGCGTCATCAACGTATTCACACTGATGAGAAACCATTCAAGTGCTCTCAGTGTGGGTCTGGATTCAGGCGATCATCTGACCTCACTGTACACAAGCGCATTCACACTAGAGAGAGGCCTTTCACATGCTCTGAGTGTGGGAAGGGATTCACGACAAACTCCAACCTGCTGATACACCAGCGGGTTCACACTGGGGAGAGGCCATTTACCTGCTCAATGTGTGAGAAGAGATTTACTCAGTCAGCTCACCTGCTTCGCCATCAGCGACTTCACAAGTGACTAATGCAGGGGCTCAGTTTTGCTGTTAACTACAACTGGAATGGAGCTATGTTGAATGCTGATGTTTAGCTCACCCACAGATGTTAATATTTGGCAAAATAGTCAAATAAAACAGTTCAGCATAAGTCTGCCTAATTTTTTAACACCCTTGCCAGTTCACTTTGAAGGGATCACCCTCTCTCTTCTCTCTTTGTTGAATTGTTACTGAAATTAGAACAATTGATCAGCTGTCTGTGCTTCTTTCTTCCCCACCACTAGGCCATCAGTCAAACCCATTCTGAATTCCTCTTTCTGTGAAAGCTGCTCCAGCTTTCTCTCCTATTATTGTCACATCCTATCAGATCTCATCTTGTGCATGAGTCGCACCTCCTGCTGCTTTGACTCTATTCTCATTAAACTGTTACCCACAGCTTCCCCATGTTCGCTGATATTGTTAACATTTACTCTCTCTTCTGGTTCTGTCATTTTCACCTTTAATTCCATCATCATTGTTTATCAGGAGGAAAAATAAACCCTTGAACTCATTGTCCTTGCAAGTGGCTTCCTTCATGCCCAACCTTCCTTTTTTCTCCATGTTGCTTGGACTTGGCATCCCCCAAAGATCAATTTCTCACCATTACTCACCACTTGGTGATCTCATTCAGGCAGCGTTGTGGTTATGAAAGGAGTGGTTCGTCGAGTCACAGCGAAGAAAAAGACTGCACCAATCAAAACTTACCACCTTACTATTCCAATTCCATTTCCAGCATTTGATCCATAGCTGTGAGAGTCTTGGTATTGCAAGTGTACACCTATATACTTTTTAATGTTACAATGGTTTCTGCCTCTACCAATCATAGAAGCAGCAAAGATCAGACTAAGGAGATGAGATGGACAGCCAGTTTCCTCCTAAGTCTTATTGAGTTCTGGCCTGCTGATGACATTGATTGCCTTATTGAGATCTACAAGAGTAAGGTAAGGAGCTAGGTACTCGGCCCTGCCCTTCTCTTGTTGCTGTATGCAGAAGATTACGTTCCCATCAAACTGCCAGTACGGAAACTGCAATCTGTTTCTGGGCACCCGTTCAGTACCTGACAGCAGAGAAAAAAAATTGATAGAAATTCAGGGCAGACAGTTATAGATTTGAATTGAACATCTTTTTTTCCATCCTGTTCCCTGAAGTTTGTAAATCCCAGTATGGCACCCACTGTCTTTTTTTCCTGAGCTGAAATCCAAACCAATCTCCCCACTTCCTTGCTTTGCTACCGGTATGCTTCTCCCTCCCTCTCGTCTCTCTGGTTTCAGTTATTCAGCTCGTGTCGGCAGTTTGAGAATCAAATCAGTTTCACTCCTAGTTTGAAATCTCCAGTGGGTGTTGATGAATTCCACAAACCCCGCCACCCCAGGATTTGCTTCCTGGTCAGAACTCATTGACTTTCCTCTATACCGAAACCTCTTTATTTTCCCCGACGCCATCCTCTGATGTGAATCATCCTTTAGTTCATTCCCTGGGCTAGGGGCCATTTCCCAGGTCCTGTTCCCGGAGGAAGGCCAATGACAGAAAAAACTAATCTCACACCCACAGCCTCCATCCCACACCTGTCTGACCCCTATTGCGCATCCCGACAGCCATTGGTTAACAAAGCGCTGGCGCACTGGTATTCACGTGTACATCGCATGCTTCAAATCATAATCACCCTGGTGATTGACAGCAGCTGCTGCCCAATAGACTGAAGGAGGTAGAGCTGGAGGAATCGGACAATGGGATTGGAAACAATGAATTAATGTGGGAACACGGGGGAAATGGACAAGTCAGTGAGGGACAGGAACAACGGAGCAGCAGGAGGGTTTCCTGGACAAACTAAGGAATGGGAGAGTCTAACAGGAGAGAAACTACAGGAAGATTCCATTTGGAAGCTCGGGCAGGGACGGCTGGAAGGCGTTTCGGTCGGTCGCTACTTGTATTTTCTGTTTCTACTTATATTTTCAGCCTATCCAGAGTTGTTGTTAACCACCTCCGTAAAACGTGGGCCTTAATCCAGGGGTCTCCTGATCCCGAATAAGGACATTCCCATTGTGCCATAAGAGCCCCTCCCTGTTGGGCTAGTAGAAATAAATATTTTCTCAATCTCAGCGACATAGAAACTCCGTAAGCTCTTCGCACTTGCTGTCTGAGGTGAGAATGGAGGAAACAGAGTAGACGGGGAGGAGACAGGATAAATGGGGTGGAGGGGAGAGTAGGAACAGGCTTTCAGAAAGGCACTCAGTTGTGTTCAAGTTATTAACATGATTCAGCACACGAATACTTAACACAAAGCTGCTGTATTTGCATTTTGTACAGAAGATTAGCACCTGTAAGAGGGCATTTATCAACATCAGTAGTTACAGACCCCAATGAACACGTTGATTCCTGGATATAACGAACAGCAACATTCCCATAACTGCAGACACTGGTGAACTTGCTGGTATCTTAGCAGGTGGAAAGACTCCAGGAATTCCTTCCCAAATTTGGAGCAGGTGAATGCTCTCTCCCCAGTGTGACTTCATCTGTATGTTAGGAGGCAGGTGAACAAATGAATCATTTTCCACACTGGGGGCAGGTGAATGGTCTCTCTCCAGTAGTCGTGTGCTGAGTAGCGTATATCCGATTGAATTCCTCCCATACACAGACCAACTGAATGGCCTGTCTCCATGACCTCATTGCTGTGACAATAGTTCGGATGTATGACTGAATTCCTTCCCACACATGGAGCAGGTGAATGGCCTCTCCACAGTCTCAATGCAGTGGGGGGCTCTGCAGATTGGAGAAGATAGATCAGATTGGAATAGATTCCCAACAGTGCAGAAACAGGCCCTTTGGCCCAACAAGTCTACACCGACACTACAAAGAGCAACCCAGCCAGACCCATTCCCCACTAATGCATCTATCACTATGGGCAATTTAGCATGACCAATTCACCTAACCCGCACCTCTTTGGACTGTGGGAGGAAACCCACATGGACATGGGGAGAATGTGCAAACTCCACGCAGACAGTTGCCCAAGGCTGGAATCGAACCCGGGTCCCTGGCGCTGCGAGGCAACAGTGCTAGCCACTGTGCCGCCCCAAGATAGTGAATCTTTTCCTGCATGCAGAGAAGGTGAAAGTCTTCTGCTCAATGTTAATGCAACAATGAATTTCTAGCCTAGCTGGAATATTCCCAGGAATCGCCAGATTTTCATAGCTACTCTTCATTAAAACTGCATTTATGTTCTGACAGGTCAAAAGATGGCTGAAGTATTGTCCATGCACAGAACACGAGTACAACTTCTCTCTGCTTTGTGCCTCCTCCTTCCATGTTCAAAATCCAAAGTCATTCTGCTTATGATAATTTGGGTGAATCCGACAAAACCCGATGTGATGTTTGGTTTCCGTCTCCCCAACAAGAAATCCTCCCTTTTTTATACAACTGTGAAAGTCATTTTAAAGACAAAAACAGGAATGAGAGAAAGAATCCACAAAAGCACAAAGCAAAATTAAGAAATTGGGCTGTGTGTATCTGGTAATTTGTGGGGCCAGTAGGAGGAGAAAGTGACCCTGAAATAGGCCAGACTGTTGTAAAAATCTAACCGTTCAGTAACATCCTTCAGGGAGGGGAACATGCCACCCAGCCTGGAGGTAAACAAGATTCCGGCTCCTCTGGGAGAAAAGAACAAGAGAGGGAGATGGCGGTAGAAGTATGGAGTAGGATTTTACATCTCCTGAAAATGACCAGATCTTTGCGAGAATCTCCCAGACCCTCACCCGCCACATGCTGCTAGGACTGGAGCAGCAAGTGGATGTGGACACAATCACCTGCAGGATCCCCCCCCCCCCATCTCATACACCTAACCCACCTGTCTGACATCAGAACTGGATAAACAAACATTTCCGTCAAACAAATCCTAAAGACAATTGTTGCCATTGTCTTCAGTCCCAGCCAGAAACTCTACTCCCTCATCTCCCACTCCATCCCTCTTTCTTGGTTACTATTTGAGGTGCTTCACAACCAGGACACCATATTTCAACCCAAGATGAGTTACTAATTACCTCCCTCCTCCACCATCACACAATGTTCTAAGATATCCTCCCTCCCCCCCAATACCAGCCGGCAGACAGTCCTGATTTTATATCGGTCCACTATTGCTGGCCATGCATTCAGCTGACAACTTCAGAGGCTCTGGAAGGTCCCTGTGAACCCTTTTTACCCCTCAACCTCACTTTCCTCCTTTAAAGATGCCTTTCAAATCTATCACTTTGACCGAACACTTGGGTTCTGCCCTAACATCACTCTGTACAGCCCAGTGTCAAATGTTACTCTGTCACATTTCTCTTAAGTATCTTGGAACAGTCCAATATTTAAAAGGCACTGTGATAAATACAAGTTGATCTGGACAACATATCACTGTTCTGTCCTTATCGCTCGGCAAATAACCTGTAACATCTCACCTCATAGCATGGGTACAGTTGTGTTTGGATTCTCAGGTCTTTGTGTATCCCACATTTCAAATTTCTCCATAATGTGGCTGTCCTGTGTCTCTCCAGTTGGATGACCGGTTGCCCTGGAAACCTTGGCTCCAGGACGCCTACAGTCAACAATGCATGGTGGCAGGGCTCCCATGTGCCTTGCCCGGGGCACCGATGATGTCACCACAGAGCACAGCGATTGGCTGCATGGACTACACGTGCACATGATGCCTTTCGAACTTCAGAGTGAGCCTTCCTTCTCCGTGCAATATCTGGAAGCAAAGCAATGTTATCCCCTTTCCATTACTTTTCTCATTCGGGAAGGGAAGGAGAGAGGCAGGGAGGGATAGGGAAAAATGTTCACTTGCAGCAATGAAGGGAGCAAGTGAATCCAGAAAGGTTGGTTCATGTGTGGCTTAAATTTATTGTCATTATTTGTACTATCAGCTTCACACATTCAGTCGTCTGGTTAAAAGGTTGGCCTCTTTCCTCAAGTACACAACTGTAGGATTTCTAACAGAGATGGTCCCTATTAAGGGATAGGAAATTAGAAGTAACACACTGTATATAAAACAAGTATTACTTAAGTATGCACATACATTGTGTGTCAGACCCAGCATGAAGATTTTGTTCTAGACAGTAAGCCAAGGCCATCCTACTCACTATTAACCATCCATTAGTTTTTTTGTCATCTGCAAACTAACTGCTCAACCCTCCTATATTCAACTCAGAAGTCATTTTCAAACCATAAACTGCAAGGGTCATACACTAAACACTGTGGGATCCCACTGGGCACAGACTTTCAGTCAGAAACATATCTCTCAGCCATAACCTTCTGCTTCCTGCCACACAACCAACTGTGGATCCAATTTTCCAAATTTCAGTGGATCCCATGGACTCTTACCTTTGATATCAGTCTCCCAGGTGGGACCTTATCAAAAGCCTTGAGGAGACTACATCAAAACTATTGCCCTCATTAACATAACTGGATATTCATCAAAACAACTGAATCATGTCGGTCAGGTGTGAACTTCCCTTTACAAAATGCATGCTGACTGTTCTTGATTAACCACATGGCATTAACGTTGACTTCACCAGTTTCGTCATCTCCGCTACCCCCCATGTCCCAGATCCAACCTTCCAACTTGGAACCGCCCTCTTCACCTGTCCATCTTCCTTCCCACCAATCCGCTCCACCCTCCCCTCCGACCTATCACCAAGCCCCACCCAACATCTACCTATCACCTTCAGCTCCCTCCTCCCGATCCCCACGCTCCTCCCGATCCCCAGGCTCCTCTTCATTTCTCAGCTGCCCCTCACTCCACACTCCTAATAAAGGGCTTATACCTGAATCATCAACTTTCCAGCTCCGCGGGTGTTGTGTGACCTGCTGTGCTTTTTCAACTCCATACTTTTCAAATCTTGATTAATCACTGCCTCTCCAAATACAAATTAAATCCATCCCTCAGAATTACTTCCAATAGTATCCGCACCAGCAAAATGAGATTGACTGGCTTGCAGTTCCTTAGATTATCCCTTGCTTCCTTCTCAAATAAAAAGTTCCTGACTATTCTGCAGTCCTCAAATACCTTTCCTCTTGTCAAGGTGAACTGAAACTTCTTACAAGCACCACTTCTATTTCTTCCTAATAAGACCATAAGACCATAAAACCATAAGAAAAAGGAGTGGAAGTAAGGCCATTCGGCCCATCGAGTCCACTCCGCCATTCAATCATGGCTGATGCGCATTTAAGCTCCACTTACCAGCGTTCTCCCCGTAGCCCTTAATTCCTCGAGACAACAAGAATCTATCAATCTCGGCCTTGAAGACATTTAGCGTCCCGGCTTCCACTGCACTCCGTGGCAATGAATTCCACAGGCCCACCACTCTCTGGCTGAAGGAATGTCTCCGCATTTCTGTTCTGAAATGACCCCCTCTAATTCTAAGGCTGTGTCCACGGGTCCTAGTCTCCTCGTTTAACTGAAACAATTTCCTAGCATCTACCTTTTCCAAGCCATGTATTATTTTGTACGTCTCTATTAAGTCTCCCCTTAATCTTCTAAACTCCAACGAATACAATCCCAGTATCCTCAGCCGTTCCTCATATGTTAGACCTGTCATTCCAGGGATCATCCGTGTGAATCTCCGCTGGACACGTTCCAGTGCCAGTATGTCCTTCCTGAGGTGTGGGGACCAAAACTGGACACAGTACTCCAAATGGGGCCTAACCAGAGCTTTATAAAGTCTTAGTAGTACATCTCTGCTTTTATATTCCAACCCTCTTGAGATAAGAGACAACATTGCATTTGCTTTCTTAATCACGGACTCAACCTGCATGTTTACCTTTAGAGAATCCTCGACTAGCACTCCCAGATCCCCAGATAACTTATCATCCCAACAACGCAGGATAAATTTGACACTGGAAATCTCAAAATCTTCTCTTCTCTTTGTGCAAATTTCTTTAAATTCTATCACAATAATTCTCCATAATTAATTTCTCTCATTTGTGAACACTGACACATAGTATTAATTTAGAGGTAAAAACAATGACTGCAGATGCTGGAAACCAGATTCTGGATCAGTGGTGCTGGAAGAGCACAGCAATTCAGGCAGCATCCGAGGACAGGCAAAATCGACGTTTCGGGCAAAAGCCCTTCATCAGGAATAAAGGCAGAGAGCCTGAAGCGTGGAGAGATAAGCTAGAGGAGGGTGGGGGTGGGAGAGAGTGGCATAGAGTACAATAGGTCAGTGGGGAAGGAGATGAAGGTGATAGGTCAGGGAGGAGAGGGTGGAGTGGATAGGTGGAAAAGGAGCTGGGCAGGTCGGACAAGTCCGGACAGGTCAGGGGATCGAGTTTCTGGAGGTTAGAAGCTAGGATGAGGTGGGGGAAGGGGAAATGAGGAAACTGTTAAAATCCACATTGATGCCCTGGGGTTGAAGTGTTCCGAGGCGGAAGATGAGGCGTTCTTCCTCCAGGCGTCTGGTGGTGAGGGAGCGGCGGTGGAGGAGGCCCAGCACCTCCATATCCTCGGCAGAGTGGGAGGGGGAGTTGAAATGTTGAGCCACTGGGCGATGTGGTTGATTGGTGCGGGTGTCTCGGAGATGTTCCCTAAAGCGCTCTGCTAGGAGGCGTCCAGTCTCCCCAATGTAGAGGAGACCGCATCGGGAGCAACGGATACAATAGATGATATTAGTGGATGTGCAGGTAAAACTTTGATGGATGTGGAAAGCTCCTTTGGGGCCTTGGATGGAGGTGAGGGAGGAGGTGTGGGCGCAGGTTTTACAGTTCCTGCGGTGGCAGGGGAAAGTGCCAGGATGGGAGGGTGGGTCATAGGGGGGCGTGGACCTGACCAGGTAGTCACGGAGGGAACGGTCTTTGCGGAAGGCGGAGAGGGGTGGGGAGGGAAATATATCCCTGGTGGTGGGGTCTGTTTGGAGGTGGCGGAAATGTCGGCGGATGATTTGGTTTATGCGAAGGTTGGTAGGGTGGAAGGTGAGCACCAGGGGCGTTCTGTCCTTGTTGCGGTTGGAGGGGTTGGGTCTGAGGGCGGAGGTGCGGGATGTGGATGAGATGCGTTGGAGGGCATCTTTAACCACGTGGGAAGGGAAATTGCGGTCTCTAAAGAAGGAGGCCATCTGGTGTGTTCTATGGTGGAACCGCTCCTCCTGGGAGCAGATACGGCGGAGGCGGAGGAATTGGGAATACGGGATGGCATTTTTGCAAGAGGTAGGGTGGGAAGAGGTGTAATCCAGGTAGCTGTGGGAGTCGGTGGGTTTGTAGAAGATGTCAGTGTCAAGTCGGTCGTCACTGATGGAGATGGAGAGGTCCAGGAAGGGGAGGGAGGTGTCAGAGATGGTCCAGGTAAATTTAAGGTCAGGGTGGAATGTGTTGGTGAAGTTGATGAATTGCTCAACCTCCTCGCGGGAGCACGAGGTGGCGCCAATGCAGTCATCAATGTAGCGGAGGAAGAGGTGGGGAGTGGTGCCGGTGTAATTACGGAAGATCAACTGCTCTACGTAGCCAACAAAGAGACAGGCATAGCTGGGGCCCATACGTGTGCCCATGGCTACCCCTTTGGTCTGGAGGAAGTGGGAGGATTCAAAGGAGAAATTGTTAAGGGTGAGGACCAGTTCGGCCAAACGAATGAGAGTGTCGGTGGAGGGGTACTGTTGGGAACGTCTGGAGAGGAAAAAACGGAGGGCTTGGAGGCCCTGGTCATGGCGGATGGAGGTGTAGAGGGATTGGATATCCATGGTGAAGATGAGGTGTTGGGGGCCGGGGAAACGGAAGTCTTGGAGGAGGTGGAGGGCGTGGGTGGTGTCTCGAACGTATGTGGGGAGTTCCTGGACTAGGGGGGATAGGACAGTGTCGAGGTAGGTAGAGATGAGTTCAGTGGGGCAGGAGCATGCTGAGACAATGGGTCGGCCAGGGTGGTCAGGCTTGTGGATCTTGGGAAGGAGGTAGAACCGGGCAGTGCGGGGTTCCCGGACTATGAGGTTGGAAGCTGTGGGTGGGAGATCTCCTGAGGTGATGAGGTTCTGTATGGTCTGGGAGATGATGGTTTGGTGATGGGGGGTGGGGTCATGGTCAAGGGGGCGGTAGGAAGAGGTGTCCTCGAGTTGGCGTTTGGCTTCAGCGATGTAGAGGTCAGTGCGCCAGACTACCACTGCGCCCCCTTTGTCCGCTGGCTTGATGGTGAGGTCAGGATTGGAGCAGAGGGATTGGAGGGCTGCGCGTTGTGAGGGTGAGAGGTTGGAGTGGGGGAGGGGGGTCGACAGGTTGAGGCGGTTAATGTCCCGGCGGCAGTTGGAAATGAAGAGGTCGAGGGCAGGTAATAGGCCAGCGCGGGGTGTCCAGGTGGATGCAGTGTGTTGGAGGTGGGCGAAGGGGTCCTCAGAAGGTGGGCGGGAGTCCTGATTGTGAAAGTAAGCTCGGAGGCGGAGGCGACGGAAGAATTGTTCGATGTCACGGCGTGTATTAAATTCATTGATGCGTGGACGGACGGGGACGAAGGTGAGTCCTTTGCTGAGGACTGATCGTTCGTCCTCAGTGAGGGGGAGGTCTGGGGGGATGGTGAAAACTCGGCAGGGCTGGGAGCTGGGAGCTCCTCCTCTCTCTACAAGAATCTCAGGGAGTCTCTCTCTCATTGCAACTCCCAGGTCATTTCCTCAGCCCTGAAGCTCTTCAACCATGTCCTGAAACAAACTCGGTATCACAGCCACATTTGCTTCCTCAGTGCCTGTCTCCGTAACCAACTCACCCCACACGGACTCCGGACCACCTTTAAACCAGCAGAGTTCGGACCCGAACAGGACAAACAGTACAGACTACAGATTCAAAAACACCAGCAACGATTCTCCATCAAGATCCTCCGCTCCACGCTTGCAGCAATGCGCCGGTACCTAACCTCTCTACAGTCTGCCCTGCCTCAGCTGAGGGCCACACTCTCTCAGAATTGCAAAGGACCCACTCTGTACTACATCCTCAGGAGAATTCATACTCTCAACAAACAGTATTTCAATTCCATCTCAAACATCAAAAACTGTAAGTACAACAAACTTTTATCTACCCAGCTCCATAACCAGCGCTCCTTGAACATTCCAGAAGATTCCCCTGGCCTCGGAAACGCCATTAGCCATGCGGCTGATGCAGCTACCACCACCACGCTGATTGATGATGTCACTTCTGCCCCCATCATGGCCACTCCCACAGCCACTTCCGGCCCTCACATCATCGCCGATGCCACACGCTCAGTGACTTCCGCCACCCCTACTGCCGTGTCTGCCACCACTTCCGCCCCCACCAGCGCCACTCACCTGCATTCTGCTGACACGCCCCCCACAGACCCCACTGTCACTATCCCCACCCCCCAGAACCCTGAGGGGAACAGTACCCCTGCTCATGACTCTACCCCCATTCCCCCCACCATCACACCCACTCCAGGTACTGGCTCCGACCCCACTCCCAGCTCTACACCCACACCAGCTCCCAGCTCCCAGCCCTGCCGAGTTTTCACCATCCCCCCAGACCTCCCCCTCACTGAGGACGAACGATCAGTCCTCAGCAAAGGACTCACCTTCGTCCCCGTCCGTCCACGCATCAATGAATTTAATACACGCCGTGACATCGAACAATTCTTCCGTCGCCTCCGCCTCCGAGCTTACTTTCACAATCAGGACTCCTGCCCACCTTCTGAGGACCCCTTCGCCCACCTCCAACACACTGCATCCACCTGGACACCCCGCGCTGGCCTATTACCTGCCCTCGACCTCTTCATTTCCAACTGCCGCCGGGACATTAACCGCCTCAACCTGTCGACCCCCCTCCCCCACTCCAACCTCTCACCCTCACAACGCGCAGCCCTCCAATCCCTCTGCTCCAATCCTGACCTCACCATCAAGCCAGCGGACAAAGGGGGCGCAGTGGTAGTCTGGCGCACTGACCTCTACATCGCTGAAGCCAAACGCCAACTCGAGGACACCTCTTCCTACCGCCCCCTTGACCATGACCCCACCCCCATCACCAAACCATCATCTCCCAGACCATACAGAACCTCAGGAGATCTCCCACCCACAGCTTCCAACCTCATAGTCCGGGAACCCCGCACTGCCCGGTTCTACCTCCTTCCCAAGATCCACAAGCCTGACCACCCTGGCCGACCCATTGTCTCAGCATGCTCCTGCCCCACTGAACTCATCTCTACCTACCTCGACACTGTCCTATCCCCCCTAGTCCAGGAACTCCCCACATACGTTCGAGACACCACCCACGCCCTCCACCTCCTCCAAGACTTCCGTTTCCCCGGCCCCCAACACCTCATCTTCACCATGGATATCCAATCCCTCTACACCTCCATCCGCCATGACCAGGGCCTCCAAGCCCTCCGTTTTTTCCTCTCCAGACGTTCCCAACAGTACCCCTCCACCGACACTCTCATTCGTTTGGCCGAACTGGTCCTCACCCTTAACAATTTCTCCTTTGAATCCTCCCACTTCCTCCAGACCAAAGGGGTAGCCATGGGCACACGTATGGGCCCCAGCTATGCCTGTCTCTTTGTTGGCTACGTAGAGCAGTTGATCTTCCGTAATTACACCGGCACCACTCCCCACCTCTTCCTCCGCTACATTGATGACTGCATTGGCGCCACCTCGTGCTCCCGCGAGGAGGTTGAGCAATTCATCAACTTCACCAACACATTCCACCCTGACCTTAAATTTACCTGGACCATCTCTGACACCTCCCTCCCCTTCCTGGACCTCTCCATCTCCATCAGTGACGACCGACTTGACACTGACATCTTCTACAAACCCACCGACTCCCACAGCTACCTGGATTACACCTCTTCCCACCCTACCTCTTGCAAAAATGCCATCCCGTATTCCCAATTCCTCCGCCTCCGCCGTATCTGCTCCCAGGAGGAGCGGTTCCACCATAGAACACACCAGATGGCCTCCTTCTTTAGAGACCGCAATTTCCCTTCCCACGTGGTTAAAGATGCCCTCCAACGCATCTCATCCACATCCCGCACCTCCGCCCTCAGACCCAACCCCTCCAACCGCAACAAGGACAGAACGCCCCTGGTGCTCACCTTCCACCCTACCAACCTTCGCATAAACCAAATCATCCGCCGACATTTCCGCCACCTCCAAACAGACCCCACCACCAGGGATATATTTCCCTCCCCACCCCTCTCCGCCTTCCGCAAAGACCGTTCCCTCCGTGACTACCTGGTCAGGTCCACGCCCCCCTATGACCCACCCTCCCATCCTGGCACTTTCCCCTGCCACCGCAGGAACTGTAAAACCTGCGCCCACACCTCCTCCCTCACCTCCATCCAAGGCCCCAAAGGAGCTTTCCACATCCATCAAAGTTTTACCTGCACATCCACTAATATCATCTATTGTATCCGTTGCTCCCGATGCGGTCTCCTCTACATTGGGGAGACTGGACGCCTCCTAGCAGAGCGCTTTAGGGAACATCTCCGAGACACCCGCACCAATCAACCACATCGCCCAGTGGCTCAACATTTCAACTCCCCCTCCCACTCTGCCGAGGATATGGAGGTGCTGGGCCTCCTCCACCGCCGCTCCCTCACCACCAGACGCCTGGAGGAAGAACGCCTCATCTTCCGCCTCGGAACACTTCAACCCCAGGGCATCAATGTGGATTTTAACAGTTTCCTCATTTCCCCTTCCCCCACCTCATCCTAGCTTCTAACCTCCAGAAACTCGATCCCCTGACCTGTCCGGACTTGTCCGACCTGCCCAGCTCCTTTTCCACCTATCCACTCCACCCTCTCCTCCCTGACCTATCACCTTCATCTCCTTCCCCACTGACCTATTGTACTCTATGCCACTCTCTCCCACCCCCACCCTCCTCTAGCTTATCTCTCCACGCTTCAGGCTCTCTGCCTTTATTCCTGATGAAGGGCTTTTGCCCGAAACGTCGATTTTGCCTGTCCTCGGATGCTGCCTGAATTGCTGTGCTCTTCCAGCACCACTGATCCAGTATTAATTTAGAACCAGGCCGACATCCTTTGCTTCCACATACAAATTACTTCTGAGTCCCTTAAATGTGCCTTACTCATTCTCCAATTATTCTTTAACCATTAATGCAGCTGGAAAACAACTGAGTACTTCCCTTTATCTTACTTGGCCTTATCAGTTCATGTTCCCATTTTCGCTCTCCATATCTCCCCATTTACATTCTCTGCTGCACATTTGTCTGAAAGTATCTGCTGCTTGTGCACTCTGGGCAAATCATGATCAGGTCTTATTAAAATCAACATGTTTAGAACTTTGATTGCAGGCCCATCTTTGTCCTTTTCCATAACAATTCTGAATTTTTTCAAAAGAGTTCTGATAACTGTCTACAAAATGCACCCCCACTCATACTGCACCCACTTGTCCACCTTGGTTACCTGAAGTTAACTGCAGGACCTCCTCCATTCTTTGTTGGTGCTTCTGTATCCTGGCTTCAAAAGCGATACTGGATCTATTTTAAAAGTTCTGCTAAATCTTTCACAGTATGATGACTACAGTTGATGTTGAAATCCCCCGCTATTACTTCTACACTTCCTCGAAACTTGCCTCCTTACTTGTTCTTCCAGTTTGAACAAACGTCTTCTCCTCGCTCTGCAAATTTCTTGAAACTCCAAAGTAATTAAGGAGTTTCCTAAGTTGTAATGAATTCTCTGAACAAAGTTGTGATACGTCTATCTCCTTCACTGTCTCACAAGAAGACCCTGTATCCTGGAGTATTGAGCATACAATCCTGCCTCTCTCTCAACCATATCTCAGTGACAGCAATGTCATCATATTCCCATGTTTTGATTTTTATCCTAAACTCATCTGCCTCGATCGCCAAAGCTGTAGGATTCAACCATGTCAAAATCCAATGCACCATAACTGACCTGTAATGTCAATGCCTTCCTGACTCGCTTGTGGATTCTTTTGGATATTCTCTCTGGATCCCAGCCCCCTATCAAGTTAGGTTATATGTGGCACAACAGCTTTTGTAACTAAATTTCCAGCTATCACAGTGGCTCAGTGCTTACCACTGCTGCCTCACAGCACCATGGTCCCAGGTTCAATTCCAGCCTCGGGCGACTGTCTGTGTGGAGTTTGCACATTCTCCCCATGTCTGCGTGGGTTTCCTCCGGGTGGTCCGGTTTCCTCCTACACAGTCCAAAGATGTGCGGGTCAGGTGAGTTGGCCATGCTAAATTGCCTGTAGTGTTAGGTAAGGGGTAAATGCAGGGTTCTGGGTGCGTTGCGCTTCGGCGGGACGATGTGGACTTGTTGGGCCGAAGGGCCTGTTTCCAAACTGTAAGTAATCTAATCTAATTTAAATGAGTCAGGATGGGTTACTCTTTGGAGGGTCGTTGTGGACTGATTTGCCCGTTTCCACACTGTAGGGAATCTAATCTCTCTCTGGATGTGGCTTCTCTCAACTGCTCATATGAGGAAGATATATGATTATCTTATCTCTAAGGGACTCAATATGAGGCAGCGTTGATGCAACATACTTTTAATGAAAACCTGATTTGGATTATTTTTATCACAAGTTCAGTGAATTATTTGGGGTGTTTACAATCAGAAACAGGTCCAGAAAAAATGTTTTGGAAATAAACAATGACATCAAAATCCAATAATGAAAATCACTTTGCAGACAATATGCAGGTGGATAGTGTTTACCCAGTGTAAATGTGTTGCTGTACAGTGACATTTTGAAAATGATCACAATTTATTATACAGATACACAATTGTATCAATATTTTACCTACAATACCAGCACATTCAATACAGCCGGGTTTAGTAATATCAACACAAACTGCCCAATGACTAAGGTTCATTCATTGGTGTGAGCAAAAGCAAACAAGAAGTCCTGTTACACAAAAACACAGCCAGTCAAGCAGCATCTGAGGAGTAGTGGAAATAGACATTTTGCGCATAAGCCCTTCATCATTCCTGATGCAAGTGTCCTTAGTAGCTGCAGATGGACAGACTTTCTGCACATGTAGCCATCAGAGACACGGTAAACATCCCTTATTTCCCCACAGCGTGCAAGAGGAGCACATCCTGGATCTGAGATCTCCTGTCATGACTTCTCTCCAGATTTATTTAGTTATTCCCATTAAGAGAATTTAAATGAGCTCACAGTCTTCCTTTGTTATAAACGTCCCAACCTTTACTTAATCTGATATATAGTATCATACTTTAAAAACTGTGGGAAAAAAAAACAAACTCCACAAGTAACACTTCCAAATTAGCTGTTCACATTGGGTCCGAGTGACTTTCTGAACAGCTCGAACTAAGATTTTATCACCGCACTCAAACTTTCAGCTTCACCTCGTCCCTGTCTCACCTCACCTGTTTCGCACAACTCCAAAGCACTCTCATTGAGACAAGCAACACGCACACTGCAGCCCTGTGATTTAAATGTCAGCTGCACTGACTTCAGCCTCCTGTACTGTTTCAATGCAGCCCAATGAGCACTCAGGGAATAGTATCACATCTTTCATTTCAGCTCTTTATAACCTCCAGACTCAACACAGACTTCAGCAGATCTGAACCAAGAAAGAGCTGTCAGGATCTGGAATATTCCAACTAAATAGGTACCATAATATAAAATCAAACTGAGTTTTAAAAGGAAGTTTGTAGGTAATTGAGAATGAGGAGTTTATGGGTTAAAATCATGAATCTGTGATTGGGACTAAATATGACAGTGCCTTCAAAGAGACGGAGTGTAATTTGGATACATCTGTGTTCCCTCTCAGGCTAATATCTCCCTCCTCAGCTGCTGGGCCCAGAACTGAGCACATACCCCAAGGGTAATCTAATCACGAATTTGAACATCATGCGCCTTTTCGATTGACAAACATATCAGAGATATTTTTCCACAGAAAGAACAGACAAACCTTTTTCAGTCCACAGCAAAATGCCATTGACATTCAAATTCACATTCAGATCCTGTTGACTATGCTGACTATCAGAACTTGTTCAAAGTTTGAGAGAAGATTTGTAGCTTGAGTGCTCGTTGTTGTAGTTCTGTTCGCCGAGCTGGGAATTTGTGTTGCAGATGTTTCATCCCCTGTTTAGGTGACATCTTCAGTGCTTGGGAGCCTCCTGTGAAATGCTTCTGTGTTGTTTCCTCCGGCATTTATAGTGGTTTGTCTCTGCCACTTCCGGTTATCAGTTCCCGCTGTCCGCTGCAGTGGCCGATATATTGGGTCCAGGTCGATGTGTTTGTTGATAGATTCCCTGGATGAGTGCATGCCTCTAGGAAATCCCTGGCAGACAGCAGACTTCCTAGCAACACAAGAATGCACACTCAGAAACAATGGACTGACAGAAGAGACACAACAAACCGTGAGACAAAGTATCGTGCCCCTGATAACAAGGAAAAGACAAACACACAACCTCAACACAAGGAGCGGGAAGCACTAAAATCACTAAGGAATGATAAGAACATAATCATACTACCAGCAGACAAAGGCAGAATGACGGTCATCCTGGACAAAACAGAGTACATCCAGAAAGCGCAACAATTACTTGCAGATAGCAACACCTTCCAAAAGAGGGCGTTTGACCCCATCCCACAGCTCACGAATAGGATAAATAACACACTGAGGAACCTGCAAAAAAAAAACGGACAGATAACCAGGTTTGACCTACAGAGAATGAAACCAGAAAGCAACAACACCCCCAGATTCTATGGACTACCTAAAGTGCACACACCAGGCATCCCACTCACATTCATCATATCGCTACCAGGGACATCATCACACAAACTGGCTAAAGAAATACAACAGAAACTGAAACACTGAAAGCGGATCCAGACACTCTGTACAGTCAACACATGAATTCTTGGACATCAGAAATATACACATAGACAAGGAAGAAACTATGGTCTCATTCAATGTAAGGGCACTGTTCACCTCTATCGACAAACCCTAACCAAAGAAACAATAGCCAAACAGCTGGACATACAGAACAGACAACAAGACGGGGAACCTATCAACAAACACTGCATACTCAAACTACTGGATCTGTGCCTCACAACACACTTCACAAATATGAACAAATTAACGGCACACCCATGGGCTCACCCATCTCTGGACTCATAGAAGAAGCTGTAATGCAAAGATTAGAACAAACAGTCTTACCGCAAATTCAACCCAAACTCTGGGTTAGATATGTGGAAGATATCTTTGTAATCATTAAAAACACAGAAATAGAACATACACACCGGATCATCAACGCCACACTCACAGGAATCAGATTCACTGGAGAGGAAGAAAAGGACAACCATCTCCCATTCCTAGACGTGATGGTACAGAGAACACCGAATGGAGAATTCACCACAAATGTATACAGGAAAGCCACACACGCAGACCAAGTCCTGAACTACGAAAGCAACCACCCCAACACACACAACATAAATTGCATCAAGACACTTCAAAAACAGCCACAACACACTGAAGCACACCAGAACTGCAAAAAGAGGAAGAAGAACACCTTTACAATGTATTCGCCAAAAACGGATAACCCCGCAATTTCTTCAACAGATGCCGAAGGGAAAGACAACGGAATGAGGATATGCCACAACCCAAAGGACTACCACAGCCCACGTTACCATACATCAAGAACATTTCTGAACTGACAGCCAGACTACTACGACCACTAGGACTCATAACAGCACACAAACCAACAGCCACTCTCAGACAACTACTCACCAGGACAAAGGACCCGATACCCTGCATGAGCAAAACCAACGTAGTGTACAAAATCACATGCAAGGACTGCACAAAACACTACATAGGACAAACAGGAAGACAGCTAACGATCTGTATCCATGAACACCAACTAGCCACGAAACGACATGACCAGCTATCCTTAGTAGCCACACACTCAGATGACAAGCAACATGAGTTCGACTGGGACAACATTACTATTATAGGACAAGCCAAACAGAGAACAGCCAGGGAATTCCTAGAGGCATGGCACTCATCCACAGATTCTATCAACAAACACATCGACCTGGATCCAATATACCGGCCACTGCAGCGGACAGTTGGAACTGACAACCGGGAGCGGCAGGGACAGGCCACTATAAATGCCGAAGGAAACAACACAAAAGCGCTTCACAGGAGGCTCCCAAGCACTGAGGATGTCACCAAGACAGGGGACGAAACGTTCGCAACACAAATTCCCAGCTCGGCAAACAGAACCATATCAGAACTTGTATTGAAATCCCAGTCTCAATTAATACCCTGTAAAATGAATTCACAAAAGACAAATCACTCATGGTCCAGGATAGAAATCTAGAAAAGACAAACATTTCTCTTACTTTCAGTTTGCTATATAAAAGTTCCTCTTCAAATCACCGTGTCCCAAATAACATCCAACTGACTATTTACCTTGCTGATTGCCTGAATTGGATGGTAGCTGTTTGTCATAATGACATAACTAGGGCCTGTAGATCGGACTTTAAACTAACGTTTGGTGGGGGTTTCTGCATAGAAAATTATGGAAGAAGTTAAAATGGAGGAGGCTTCAGCATAGGTTAAAGTTTCCACAATCAGCAAAGGACAGAAAGTATGGCAAGGATCAGAAATTTACCTTTAGGCACAGCAGTAATTAGGAGGACAATTATGAGAAGAGTCGTCGTCACCATAGGTCAGAGGGTGTTGTACCTAAATACATGCAGTATACGAAACATGGTAAATGAGCTTAAAGCAAAGATTTAAATTGACATGTCCAATGTTGTAGGTATCACAGAGACGTGGCTGCAAAGACATGAGGGCTATGATCTAAATATCCAAGGATACATGTCCTATTAAAAGATAGGCAGATGGTGCAGAGCTGCTTTGCTAGTAAGAAAATTAAATTGACAGCAAGAAGTGAGATAGAGTTGGTGGTGTAGAATCCAAGTGGTAGACACAAGGAAACATAAAGGGAAAAAGACCCTGATGTGTACAAACTTCTTAGCAGCCGTTGATAAGAAAATAAATCAGTACATAGTAAAGGCATGCAAGAATGGCACTATTGCAATAATAATGGGGTACTTCAGGGAAATCAGGTTAGCAGTGATTCTCACGAAAAATAATTTGTGGAATGTCTGCGAGATTTTCTTTGGATCAGCTTGTGGTAGAGCCCATGAGGGAACAGGCAGTGCTGGATTTTATGATGTGTAATGATTTGGGAGCTGAAGCTGATATAGGGAATGCTGGATGACTAAAGAAATTGAAGTTTTGGTTAAGAAAAAGAAGGAAGCATATGTCAAGTATAGACAGGATAGATCGACTGAACCCTTAGAAGAGTATAAAGGAAATAGGAGTATACTTAAGAGGGAAATCAGGAGGGCAAAACGGGGACATGAAATAGCTTTGGCAAATAGAATTAAGGAAAATCCAAAGGGTTTTTACAAATATATTAAGGACAAAAGAGTAACTAGCAAGAGACGAGGGCCCCTCAAAGATCAGCAAGGCAGCCTTTGTGTGGAGCCGCAGAAAATGGGGGAGATACTAAATGAATATTTTGCATCAGTATTTACTGTGGAAAAGGATATGGAAGATATGGACTGTAGGGAAAAAGATGATGACATCTTGCAAAATGTCCAGATTAGAGAGGAGCAAGTGCAGGATGTCTTCAAACGGTTAAAGATGGATAAATCCCCAGGACCTGATCAGGTGTACCTGAGAACTCTGGGGGAAGCTAGAGAAGTGATTGCTGGGCCTCTTGCTGAGATATTTGTATCATTGATAGTCACAGGTAAGGTGCCGGAAGACTGGAGGTTGGCAAACGTGGTGCCACTGTTTAAGAAGGGCGGTAAAGACAAGCCAGGGAACTATAGACCGGTGAGCCTGACCTCAGTGGTGGGCAAGTTGTTGGAGGGAATCCTGAGGGACAGGATGTACATGTATTTGGAAAGGCAAGGACTGATTAGGGATAGTCAACATAGCTTTGTGCGTGGGGAATCATGTCTCACAAACTTGTTTGGGTATTTTGAAGTAACAAAGAAGATTGATGAGGGCAGAGCAGTAGATGTGATCTATATGGACTTCAGTAAGGCGTATAACAAGGTTCCCCTTGGGAGACTGATTAGCAAGGTTAGATCTCATGGAATAAAGGGAGAACTAGCCATTTGGATATAGAACTAGCTCAAAGGTAGAAGCTCAAAGGTGGTGGTCGAGGGTTGTTTTTCAGACAGGAGATCTGTGACCAGTGGAGTGCCACAAGGTTCGGTGCTGGGCCCTCTACTTTTTGTCGTTTACGTAAATGATTTGGATGCAAGCATAACAGGTACAGTTAGTAAGTTTGCAGATGACACCAAAATTGGAGGTGTAGTTGACAGTGAAGAGGATTACCTCAGATTACAACAGGATATGGGCCAATGGGCTGAGAAGTGGCAGATGGAGTTTAATTCAGATAAATGCAAGGTGCTGCATTTTGGGAAAGCAAATCTTAGCAGGACTTATACACGTAATGGTAAGGTCCTAGGGAGTGTCGTTGAACAAAGGGACCTTGGAATGCAAGTTCATAGCTCCTCGAAAGTGGAGTCGCAGGTAGATAGGATAGTGATGATGACGTTTGGTATGCTTTCCTTTACTGGTCAGAGTATTGAGTACAGGAGTTGGGAGGTCATGTTGCGGCTCTACAGGACATTGGTTAGGCCACTGTTGGAATATTGCTTGAAATTCTGGTCTCCTTCCTATCGCAAAGATGTTGTGAAACTTGAAAGGATTCAGAAAAGATTTACAAGGATGTTGCCCAGGATTGGAGGATCTGAGCTACAGGCTGAGGCTAAACAGGCTGGGGCTGTTTTCCCTGGAGCGTCGAAGGCTGAGGGGTGACCTTATAGAGGTTTACAAAATTAAGAGGCGTATAGATACGATAAATAGACAAAGTGTTTTTCCTGGTGTCAGGGAGTCCGGAACTAGAGAGCCTAGGTTTAGGGTGAGAGGGGAAAGATATAAAAGAGACCTAAGGGGAAACCTTATCACGCAGAGGGTGGTACGTATATGGAATGAGCTGCCAGAGGATGTGGTGGAGGCTGGTATAATTGCAACATTTAAGAGGCATTTGGATAGGTATATGAATAGGAAGGGTTTGCAGGGTTATGGGCCGGGTGCTGGCAGGTGGGACTAGATTGGTTTGGGATATCAGGTCAGATGGACAGGTTGTACCGAAGGGTCTGTTTCCATGCTGTACACCTCTCTGACTCTATGGACACTTGGGATGCAGCAACCAGAACATAATAGAGTTCATTCTGCACTTTGAGAGGGGGAAGATTGATGTAACAGAATTATAATTGAGTAAAGATAAGAACAAAGACCTATGGGTGGAACCAGACAGAGTTGGTTGGAAGGGGGAAGCGAGCAGGGAAGACAGTGGAGCAGCAATGACAGAGTTTCTGGGGTAATTCCGGAGACACTGCAGAAATTCATCCCCAGGAGAAGAAATATATTCAGGAGAGGATGAGGCAACCATAGCTGACAAGAGAAGTCAGGGAGAGCTTAAAAGCTAAAGAAAAAACATAGCATATGGTGAAGATTAGTGGAAGCCAGAAGATTATGAAACCTTTAACAAACAGCAGAGGACAACTTAAAAACAACAAAAAGAGGGGAGAAGATGAAATATGAGATAACTTCACTACTAATATAAAAGGCAACTGCAGGAGATTTTCTTGGATATGTAAAAGGTCACAGAGAGGCAAGAATGGTCATTGGCCTGCTGGAAAACGAGGCTGGAGAAGTAGTAATGGGGAACAAAAGGAATGGCAGAGGTACTTTCCATCAGTTTTCACAGGGGAAGACACCAGAATTTCAAGACAGACGTGGGGTAAATGTGCTGTGGTCATCAGTAAGGTGAAAGGGCTGGGAGGCCTAAGGTGGCTAAATCATCAAGACCAGATAGACTGTACCCTAGATAACTGAAGGATATTGTGGAGGTGTTGGTGGTGATCCTTCAGACATCAGTAGAACCCCTATTAAGGATAATACTGCAGAGTATCTGGAAGTGCACGGTCAAATAGGGCAGAGTCTGCACGTCTTCATCAAGAGGTGATCATGCCTGTGGTAACAAATAAGTTAGACAATGTGGACATTGTCTGTTTGGATTTCTGGAAGACCTGTGGTAAGGTACTGCACAGCAGGCTGCTTAATAAGATAACAGCATGGTTTTAGTGGAAACAAAGAATATTGGTTGCCTGGGAGTGTCAAGATAGAGGGGTCTTTTACAGAATGGCAGCCAGTGAAGCGTGACCTTCCACGGGGGACAGTGATGGCAAGTTTAACTATTCTCATTATGCTTTACCGAACTTTAAAGAAGCTGAGGGCAATGATTTGGACAGGCTGCGAGACTGGACAAAGAAGTAGAAGATGGAATACAATGTGGGAATCTGTTACGTTGTGCGGTTTGATAGAAAGAATAAAGGCGTAGATTAATTTTTGAACAGGGAGAAAGGCTTCAAAAATTTGAAGGGCAGAGGACTTTGGCAGTCCTAGTTCAGGAGTTCTCTTAAGGTTAACATGCAGGTTCACTTCGCAGATCAGAAGGCAAATCAGAGGCAGCACGGTGGCTCATTGGTTAGCACTGCTACCTTACAGCGCCACGGACCCACGTTCAATTCCAGCCTCGGGTTGCTGTCTGTGTGGAGTTTGCACATTCTCCCCGTATCTGCATGGGTTTCCTCTAGGTGCTCTGGTTTCCTCCCAGAGTCCAAAGATGTGAGGGCCACGTGAATTGGCTATGCTAAATCGCCCACAGTGTTAGGGGCATTAGTAAGGGGGAAATTAGTCTGGGTGGGTTACTCTTCGGAGGGTCTGTGTGGACTGGTTGGGCCGAAGGGCTTGTTTCCACACTGTAGGGGAATCTAATCAATTGCCATTTTAACATTTATTTCAAGGAAACTATAATACAGGAGCAGTAATGTACTGCTGAGGCTGTGTCAGCTCTGGTGAGACTGCATTTGGAATATTGTGAGGAGCTTTAGGCTCTGCATCGATGGAAGGATATGTTGGGATTGGAGGGAGTCCATAGCAGGTTCACAAAAATGATCCCAGGTAGAAGGGCTTGACATTAAAACAACGGTGAGGAATCTGGGTCTGTATTTGTCTGAGTTTAGAAATGTGAGCGACTGTAGGAAGGATAGAAAGGGAG
Source organism: Chiloscyllium plagiosum (assembly GCF_037043375.1). NCBI lineage: Eukaryota > Metazoa > Chordata > Chondrichthyes > Orectolobiformes > Hemiscylliidae > Chiloscyllium > Chiloscyllium plagiosum. The sequence goes on along the minus strand of NW_028270184.1, from coordinate 26,666,115 downwards.
GCAAAGAGAAGGAGAAGTGATGCTTATGATTAAGGAAAACATTACTGTTCTAACTAAAATCTGATAGCATTTCTAAAAAGTCGTCCAGTGAACATATATGGGTTGATATCAGAAAGAAATGATCACTTGGATGGAATTGGGAAACCGAGGGCATATGTAAGAAAAATACGGTTGTAACAGTGAGTAATTCAACTTTACAAATATTGATTGGGACTACCAACATGTCAAAGGCTTGAATGGAGAAGAATTTATTAAATATTCCAAGAACATGTATTAATCAACATGTCAATGCTCCTATTAGAGAAGGAGCAAAACTTGACCTTCTCTTGAATAACAAGGCTGGGCAAGTGTCTGAAGTGATAGTTGGGGAACATTTCAGGTCTAGTCTTTATAAATCTATCAACTTTAAACAGTTTTGGAAAAAGTGAAGCCTTCCATAAAAGTTCAAGTTTTTAACTGGAGCAAGGCAAATTTTAATGGTGAGAAACAAGAATTTTAAAAGTTAATTGGCGTAGATTGTTCACAGGTAAACAGACCTCTGATAAATGGGAGGCTTTCAGACGGGTGTTAACAAGAATTCGAAGCCTTCAAAAGACCATGAGACATAGCAGCATACATTAGGCCATTCGGTCCATTGAGTCTGCTCTGCCATTCAATCATGGCTGATACATTTTTCAACTCCATGCTCCCATTTGATCTCCTTGACAATCAAGAACTTATCTATCTCTGTTTTAAATATATTCAATGACCTCATCTCCACAGCATTCTGTGGCAAAGAATTTCAGGGATTCACTGCTTCCTGGCTAAAGAAGTTTCTACTTATCTCCGTTCAAAAGGGTCTTCCCTTTGCACTAGGGCTGTCCCTTTGGGAAAAAAGTGAGGACTGTCCCTTTGGGTCCTAGTCTCTCCTGCCAAAGAAAACATCTTCCCAAGATCTACTCCATCCAGGCTGTTCAGTATTCTCTAAGTTTAAATTCGATCCCCCGTCATCTTTCTTAACTCCATCAAGCCTAGTCATGGAGTCTGCAACCATCCCTTATGCGTTAAACTTTTTATTCCTGGGATCATCTTCTTGAACCTCCTCTAGATCTGCTCCAGGATCAAGTCCTTCCTCAAGAATAGGGCCTAAAATTGCTCCCAATAATCTAAATGTAACCTGACCAGACCAATATAAAGCATAGAAATACATCCCTGCTTTTATACTCCATTCCTCTCAAGACAATTGACAACATTGTATCTGCCTTCCTAACCATCAACTCAGCCTGCAAGTTTACCTTGAGAGAAACATGGACTAGGATTCCCAAGTCCTTTGGTACTTCAGATTTCCAAATCTGAATTCTTACGATTTTTAGCCTCGATTATTACAACCAAAGTGCGTTACCAGTTGCAGCGAACGGTAAGGCAGCTTTGATTAGAGAAAAATGGATGAATAAAGATAGTGAAGCGCTAATGAAGAATGAAAAGAATCATTTTAGATAAAGACAGCTGGGTTCAAATGAATTTCTTGTAGGGGCGTTCGTAAAATGGAGATCAGGAAGACAAAGAGGGAGATCAGGAAGACAAAGAGGGATGTAAAATAACCTAATCTGTCAAGGCTAAGAATAATCCAAAGAGATTCTACGCACGTACAAAGAAGAGAGCAGCTGACCACCTTAAGGATGAAGCAGGTTATCTTTGCAATTGAAACTCAGTAGATGGGGGAGATATTAAATGAATATTTTCTGTCATCTTTTCCTGTGGAGAAAGCTAGCCCAAATGGTCATTGTCCATTTATGAAGCTGGACAGTTCCTGTTGCCAAACTATTTGACCAAGGACGAATGAAACAAAGATGAGGTAATATTTTTAGTGGCTGGATTGACTTTCTTCTGTGTGGCTTCATGTTGCATTTAGAGTTGTTCTGTTCCCAGGATGGAGAGTTTGACTTACAAGGAGAGAGTGGACAGGCTGGCACTTCTTTCACTAGAGCGTAGGAGGATGAGGGGCGGCTTGATAGAGGTTTATAAACTAATGAGGGGCATAGATAAGGTGCATAACAAAGGTCTTTTCCTTCGATAGGCGAATCCAAAATTAAAGGGAATATTAAGGTGAGAGAAGAAGGATTTAAAAGGGAACCAAGGAGTAACCTTTCAATACAGAGGGTGGTTTGTATGTGGAATGAACTGCCAGAGCAAATGGTTGATGCAAGTAATGTTACAAGATTTAAAATGCAAGATTTAAAGGGATTTAGGCCAACACAAACACGATGGACGAACTCGCTTTGGGAAATCTGGTCGGCTGGACAAGTTAGACCGAAGAAGGCTGGAGAACTCAGGGAAGTAAATACTGAGGTTTTGAAAACAGTTCCCACTGCAGGAGAGGAAGTGCTAGAAATCTTAGAAAATATAACATTTGATATATCTGAGGTACCTGATGAAGTGTACCCCAGGGCATTGTGGGAAGTAAGGGAGGAAATTGCAAGGCCTTTTGCAGAAACATTTGTGACATCTATAAATTCTGGTGAGGTTCCCAATGACTGGACAGTGATTAATGTTCTGCCTTTGTTGAAGAAGGAATGCAGGGAGAAGCCTGGGAACTGTCGACCTAGGAGTCTGATTTGGGTTGTGGGCAAGTTGTTGGAGGTGATTGTGAAAGATAGCATTTAGAGAGGCAAGGAATGATTGGGATTGTCAGCATGGTTTTGTGAGTACCCAAGAAGATTGAATGAGGCCAGAACAGTAGACATTGTTTAATTGAACTTTAGAATAATCTTTGACAAGGTTCCGTATCGTAGACTAATTAGTAAAGTTAGGTCACGTGGGATTCAGTGTGTTTGCCAGTTGGATGTAAAATTTGCTTAAGAACACAAGACTGGATGTGGTAGTGGAGGGTTGTGTTTTGGACTGGAACCCAGTGACCAGCGGTCTTCCACTGGGATCGGTGCGGAGTCCGATTTGTTTTGTTGTTTATACAAATGATTTAGATTAGATTATAGAATGCATGGTTAGTCAATTTGCAGATGACACCAAAATTGGTGGTATAATGGATAGTGAAGGTTATTTACGATTACAAAGAGATACTGATTGAGTCTTTGGGCAGAGGAGAGTTAAATAGACTTGCATTTGCCCAGTGGAAGTTGCTCCATTTTGGTAACAAAACAATAAAAGTACAGCCTTGGATAGTGCTGTAGAACAAAGACACTTAGGGATTCCATGACTTGTACTTAGAAGTTGATGTCACAAGTAGACAGGGTGGTTATGGTGGCTTTTAATATGCTTACCCTCATTGCTCAGACCTTTTCTGTTGGAGTTAGGAGATCATGTTGAGGTTGTCCAGAATGGTGCCGAGGCCTCTTCTGGAATACTATTTCCAGTTTTTATCGCCTTGTTATAGGGAGAATCTTGTTAAGCTGGAGAGAGTTCAGAAGAGACTTGCCAGGACATTTCTGGGAATAGAAGGATTGAGTTATAAGGAGAGGCTGGATATGCGGGGACTTCTTTCACAGGAGGGTAGGAGGTTGAGGTTCACCGGAAAGAGGTTTATAAAATCCTGAGGGGTATAGATAAGTGAGGATATGTGTGTGTGTGTGAGAGTGTGTGTGTGAGTGTGTGTGAGTGTGTGTGTGTGTGAGAGTGTGTGTATGTATGTGTGTGCATGTGTGTGTGTGGGTGTGTGTGTGTGAGTGTGTGTGTGTGTATGCATGTGTTTGTGTGAGAGTACAAAGAAGAAAGAAAATTTACAGCCCAGCAACAGGCCGTTCAGTCCTCCAAGCCTGAGCCGATCAAACTCTACTGTCGAAAACTGTCGGTCAATTCCTAAGCATTTGTATCCCTCTGCTCCCCATCTACTCATGCATTTATCCAGATGCATCTTAAATAAATCTAACCTGCCTGCCTCTACCACCTATGATGGCAACGCGTTCCAATAGCCCAAACCTACGTGTGAAGTACTTGCCGTGTGTACCTCCCATAAACTTTCCACCCCTCACCTCGAAACCGTGACCTCTCGTTATTGAATTCTTCACCCTGAGAAAAAAGCTTGTCTCTATCCTCCCTGTCTATACCCTTCATGATTTTGTAAACCTCAATCAGGTCCCCCCTCAATCTCCTTTTTTCTAACCTACTCAACCTTTCTTCATAGCGAGCACCTTCCATATCAGGCAACATCCTCGTAAACCTTCTTTGCATGCTCTTCAAAGCGTCCACATTATTTTGGCAATGTGGCGACCAGAACTGTACACAGTATTCTAAATACGGCCGAACCAAGGTCTTGTACAATGTTAACATGACTTGCCACTTCTTATACTCAATACCCTGCCAAATGAGGGCAAGCATATCTTCTCGAATACTCTATCCACCTGTGCAGCAACCTTCAGGGTACAATGGACCGACACTTCCAGATCTCTCTGCACATCAACTTTTCCCAAGGCTCTTCCGTTCGTTGTAGAATTCGCTCTCGAATCAGTCTTGTCTACATGCATCACCTCACATTTGGTTGGATTAAAAACCATCTGTCAAGTTTCCGCCCAACTCTCCAGTATATCCTCCTGTATTCTCTGACAGTCCCTTGTGCTTTCTGCTCCTCCACCCATCTTCGTGTCTTTTGCAAACTTGCTAATCATACCAACAGTGCCCTCTTCCAGATGATTTATATATATTACAAACAACAATGGCCCCAACATTGACCTTTGTGGAACACCACGACTCACCTTTCTCCATTTCGAGAACCTCCCTGCAACTACTAGTCTCTGTCTCCTGTTTCTCATACAGTTCTTTATCCACCTAGCTAAAACAACCTGCACATCATATGACTTCAATTTCTCCATTAGTCTACCATGGGGAACGTTTGTGTGTGCCCGTGCCAATGTTTTTAGAAAGGGAAATATCCATTCTTTATTTGCAATATCCAAACTGCTTGTCATTCATTTTCTATCATAGTTTGAGTAACATTGCTCTGGATTATAAAGGTGCTATTTCAGCTTATTAAAGAAACTAGCCTGACTTGTTCCTAAAACTGACCCTGACCCAGTCTGAGACTAACATCATCGGCTATCTCACCAACCTGGTTATATTTAACATCTGTTGTGAGCAGTGGAGGAGTGGGTCTAGAAAATGAAACAGTGACCCAAAAAGCAAGGTAATTATAGACCGGTGAGCCTGATGTCAGTAGAGGGTGAATTGTTGGAGGGGATTCTCAGGGACAGGATTTACAAACATTTGGGAAGGCAAGGGCTGATCGGAGTTGTCAACGTGGCTTTCTGCGTGAGAAATCTGGTCTCATTAATTTGATTGAGTTTTATGAAGAGGTGACAAAGAACACTGGCGAAGGCAGTTTGGTAGACATTATCTACATGGACCTCAGTAAGGTGTTCACAACATTCCGATTGGTAGATTGATTAGGAAGTTTCGTTCGGAAGGGATACAGAGGAAGCTCGTCACAATTGGCTTGAAGGAAGAGAGGATTTTTTTCAGGCTGGAGGCTTGTGAGCAGCAGTGTACTGTAAGAATCAGTTCTGAGTTCATTGCATTTCATCATTCATTTCAAGGATTAGGATGTGAATATCGGGGCCATAGTTAGTAAGTTTACAGATGCAATGTGACTGGTCAATCTACTCACTGTGAAGCAAAACACCATTTTCAGTCACAGAATATCACAAACAATTCTCCAATCCAGGAATTAAAAACTGCATATAGGGAAAGTAGCAGCCAGGAGACATTTACTGAAGCTTCCAACTATTTTGAGACCCCAATAGTTTCTGATATTACTGAGAAACCAAAACCCAGAGATCCTAAGCTGTGAAAGCTGGCCACACCCATTTAGGCTGCATTAAAGTTAACCTAAGGCCTCCTTAATTGTTTACTCAAGTGGCCTTAACTGACCAGCTTGGAAACGAGGACAAAAATGACCTCTTTAACTGCAGCATCATCACACTTGTCAGTACATCGAGCTGTCAAACAGGAACCAGGGGTAACCCAGTCAGGCCCTTGGTCCTGTCCATTCGGACGAGGAAGATGCCATTCAGTCCCATGAGTCACTTACACAGGAACAGGAGGAGGCCATTCAACCACTTGAGTCCCTTACACAGGAATAGGATGAGGCCATTCAGTCCCTTGAGTCTCTTACAGAGGAACAGGAGGAGGCTATTTAGCCCGTTAAGTCACTTCCACAGCAACAGGATGAGACCATTCAGCCCCTTCAGTGTCTTACACAGGAATAGGAATAGGCCATTCAGCCCCTTGGGTCTCTTACACAGGAACAGGAGGAGGCAATTCAACCCCTTCAGTCAATTACGCAGGAATAGGAGGAGGCCATTCCCTTCTCAAATCGCTTGCAAAGGGGCAAAATGAGGTAATTGATGCTGATTCCTGATGAATGGCTTATGCCCAAAACGTCGATTCTCCTGCTCCTCGGATGCTGCCTGACCTACTGTGCTTTTCCAGCAATCCACTCTCTAGTCTGATCTCCAGCATTAGCAGTCCTCACTGTTTCCTAATTGATGCTCTAACATAATGAACAAGTGGAGCAGAGGCTGCACAGACAGACTGCGCCACGTTGTTCCTCCTGGTTCCGTTGCTCATGATACACACGTGGGACTTTAACCTGGTTTTCTAGCGGTGAGGAGGGAAGCCATATGTCTTGAATGAAGTCTCAAGAAGGCATCTTCCTTTTCCAAGAATACAGCCTAGTATTCTCTTTGTAGGGCGGAAATGGATGGGAATGACTACTTATTTCAGATGCAAAATATTATGGCTGCTCGTGGGGATTGTGAACAATATGACGTTCAGTACTGGTTCACATGCTGACTGCACAATAACGTTGGGAGAGTTAATTAAGTCGCATAAACTATTAGGAACGCCATGTTGGTCTGCTAAATGGACTCTATATGTTCAAATAATGCTGATCTTGTTCATGTTAATCTAGTCTAGTGCACATCCTGTGCAGTGTAACTTGCATGCCTTACTCTGTCCAAGCCTATTTCCATCCGATGATCTGCCTGGCTATGCTTACTATGATCTGCCTCCATTGCTCATAAATAAAATATTTCTCTGTACTGAGATACACGTGGCAATAAATCAAACCAATCAATCCTGGGTAAAGTATGGAGTTTCTCTCCCTGTCAATGTCTGTTTTGGAAATAAGTGATCGCGGCCACTCCTCGTGTTTCAGCGTCACCATTTCCTCGTCTCTCACAGCTCTACAGATTAAACACACAGCTTCTTTACTCTGCCCTCATGTTACCATCAGCCATGTCTGTGGTAAGGAGATCATTCCTTACAAAGGTGAACAAATCTGTAGAGAGTTCCCCAAATGCTCTCTCAGCAAGGCTCTACAACAGCAGGAAGATGGCTTTACTTATGTACTGGAATCATCTTACAATGAAGGACAGCATACCATTGACTGCACCCATTACTTGCACAGGGTTTGATTCAGAGCAGTCAGCATAGACTTGTGACTTGTGATATCATGCTTCTCAAATTTGTTAGAGTCCTTTGATGAATAGATCAAGAAGGTTGATGAGGGCCGAGTGGGAGACGTCGTCTCAAATTGATTTTAGTAAGGCCTTTGATAAGGTCCCACATGGCAGGCTGCTCTGGAAGGTTCTGTTACATGAAATGCTGGCGGAACTGGCCAATTGGAGAGACAGTTGGCTTGATGGTAGGCAGCAGAGGGTTTAGTGGAAGGATGAAGGTCAGACTGGGGGATCGGTCCATAGTTGTTTGGTATCTATGATTTGGCTGAAAATGTACAAGGCATATTTAGTAATTTTGCAGATGACACTAAAATAAGTGGGAGCATGATCAGTGAGGAAGTTTAACAGAAATTGCAGCAGGACCTTAATCAGGTGGGGAAGTGGGCCGAGAAATGGCAAATGGAATTTAATATTGTTGTGTGAGGTCTTGCATTTTGGAAACTCAAATCAAAGTAAGAGTTTCATGGTGAATGGGAGGGCCTTCAGGGATGTAGTGGGCAGAACGACCCTGGCGTTCAGATGCACGGTTCTCTGAGAGTGGAGTCACAGGTAGACAGGGCACTGAAGAAGGCTTTTAGCACACTGGCTTTCATGAATCAGGGCACTGAGTATAGAAGTTGGGAATTTATGTTGCAGTTACCCCAGGACTTTGTCAAGGCCGCACTTGGGAGTATTGTGTTCTGTCTTTGTCACGTTGTTTTAGGGAGGATGCTATGAAATTCGAAAGACTGCAGAAGAAATTTACAAGGACATTGCCAGGACCCAATGATCTGAGTTATAGGGAGAGGTTGGACAAGCTAGGACCTTTTCTTTAGAGTGTTGGAGACTGAGGGGGAAACCTTGTAAAGCTGTATAAGATCACGAGGGGTATGGATAGAGTTAATGTTCTCAGTCTTTTTCCAAGGTTTAGAGAGTCGAGGATTAGAGGGGATCAGTTTCCGTTGAGAGGGGAAGGAATAAAAGGGAACCTGAGGGACCACTTCTTCACACAGAGGATGGTACGTGGATGAACTGCCAGCAGGTCTTGTTGAAGGGAGTACATTAACAACATTTCAAAAGCATTTGGATAAATATGTGGATAGGAAAGGACTGGAAGGATATGGGCCAACTGCTGGGAAATGGGGTTAGCGTGGATGGATATTTTAAATGTGGAGTCAAACCCCTCTGTTAATTAAAACCAAACACACAGAAAAGCTCGCCTCACCTCATAATCGTTTAAAATATGAGTGACACAGATCTCCAACATTCTGCTATTTAAACAAAAGTTCACAAGGATCTAAATTGATATTTTTATTAATGTTCTTCTGGTTAGAATGCCGTACCTCTAACAACTTTCGTGCATGTGCTTGTTTCGCCTGTCCTAGGATGTGTGTGTCGTCCCACTCAAAGTGTTGTCCTTCTTTGTCTGTATGTATGGAAACTAGTGATAGTGGGTCATGTCTTTTAGTGGCCAGTTGGTGTTCATGTATCCTGGAAGCACAACGTACACTGTTTAATCTGTGTGTGTTCAGATAAGGAAGATTGTTCCAATGTGTATAACACTTTCTGAATGAACAATGGTGACACGGTTAAAGAAAAATGGTGCGCATGATGTATAACATTTACAAAGCATGAAAACATTATTTGATGCTCATCTGAAGTGATATGTTCCCCTTGTCTCAACGTTCCCCCTTTTCTGGGATTCCTTACTCTTGTCTCTTATTCTTATCAGGCTGTATGTTATAAATCTTGCTCATGGTATCCAACTTATTTCAGTTAATCCCCTTCCTACCGGGAATTAAATATATTGGCCTGCTGGGTCTTTCCAAAGCTAATGTCTTCATATTATTCGAGATAAAAATTCTGGCAACAGACTCAGCATTTGAACACGTTAATGTGTTGTAAATGCACTGTACAAAGGATCACAGCACACAGGAATAGCCAAAACATTGAGGGATGTACATCTACTTCTTTCAATAATCTAGTTTTCTCATTTTTCTTAGCTCCAGATCTACATCCTGTCTCTCGTTATCTCTTTGTATCTCGTTAAGAAATCCCCCAATTATTCTTTGTGTGCCATCTCTCAAAACTCCTTCTTTTGGTTTATATCTATTGCTCTCTTCTTGATGTAATGTGATTATAATTGAGCAATGTCACTACAAAGACATGTGGGAGGAGCTGCTAGAGTTAATTGGAAGGGGATCTGAGCAGGGAAGACCATGGAGTAGCAAAGACAGGAGTTTCTGGGGATAATTCGGAACATAATGAAATTCATCTGAAAAAAGATGAAACATACTCTTGCGAGGACAAGGCAGCCATGAGTGATGAGGCAAGTAAGGGACAGCTTCAAATGAAAAGAGGGGGAATTATCACCCGTGCTTCCATACTGTCTCACCCTGTCAGAGTTTTATATATTTCACTGAGATCTCCACACATTTTCCTAACCCCCATGGAATACAGGCTCAGTCGCCCCAAACACTGCTCCCCCAAAAAGCCTGTCATCCCAGAGATCAGTCTGGTCATCCTTCACTGCTCTCCCTCGATGTCAGGTTTGTCCTTTATTAGGTAAGGAGAACAAAACTGCACACAATACTGCACAATGTTCGCGATGGGGTCTCATCAAGCCCTGTACAGCTGCAGTAAGACACCCTTACTCCTGGACTCCAATGCCCTGAAATGAAGGTCAACACACCATTTATCTTCCTAACTGCTTTCTGTTCCTGCAATAATGATTTCAGTGACTGGTTTACAGGGAGATCCAGATCATCTTCAGTGTTACAGCTCCCCACCTGGTGGTTCAAAGTATACTGGTCAGCGTGCCAATGCCATTCCTAGTATTGACTTCTGACTTCAGAACTCACTGCCCTACATGGGCCTCGGTGGTTTATGCAGAAGGAAACAATGAAAAGGAGCATACGCCCCTTTGGAGATCAACATGTTTCAAACAATCCCTTTTCAAACGATAGGCTGCCAATCAACATTGCCACCGTCACCTCTCTTCACACTGCTCTCCAACTGCCATGTATTTGTGCATTCACTCCAGTCGTCTCAGTCACCTTCGAGCTTTTTTACGACTTCCACATCCATACACAATCGAACATCCTTTTGTGCTGTCAGCAGGCCTGGATATATTTAACTCCCACAACCAAATGTTTAATGGGTATTGTGAACATCTGGGGCCAAGCACTGATCCGTGTGATACTTCAGCAACCTTCCTCTGTTAAAGAAAAATGGTTTTTAAAAATTTCTTTACTTCGTGAATCTGAGTGTGACTGGCTGGGCCAGCACTTATTGTCCGTCCCTAGTTGCCTTTGAGAATGCGGTGGTGAGTTGCCTTGTTGAACCGCTGCAGTCCACGCTGTGGTTGACCTCCAATGCCATTATGGAGGGAATTTCAGGATTCTGACCAAGGACAGTGACGGAACGGTGATATATGCAGCCTCACATTCGACATAGCTATGGAGAAGTAGCAGATTAGGCAAAATGGGTGGATATTTCTTTGGGGAAGTGGAAACTATGATGCGATTAGATATGAGTTAGGAAGCATGGACTGGGAGCAATTGCTCCATGGAAAGGGCACTATAGACATATGGAGACTGTTTAAGGAACAGTTGTTGCAAGTGATGCACAAATGTGTTCCTCTGAGACAGGCAAGAAGGAGTAAGATAAAGGAACCTTGGATGACGAGAGCGGTGGAGCTTCTCGTCAAAAGCAAGAAGGCAGCTTACGTAAGGTGGAGGAAGCAAGGGTCTTGGTCAGCTCTACAAGATTACAGCCAGGTGAGGAAGCAGCTCAAAAATGATCTGAGGAGAGCCAGGAGGGGGCACGATAAAGGCTTGGCAGAACACAAAGGCATTTTACACTTATGTGAGGAATAAGAGAATGGTCAAAGAAAGAGTTGGGCCGATCAGGGATAACATAGGGAACTTGTGTGTGGGGTCTGAGGAGGTGGGAAGCCCAAAATGCGTTTTTTGCTTCTGTCCTTACGAATGAAACGAACTTTGTAGTGAATGAAACCTTTGAAGAGCAGGTGTGCATGCTGGGATGGATAGAGATAGAGGAAGCTGATGCGCTGAAAATTTTGTCAAACATTAAGATTGACAAATCGCCAGGCCTGGACCAGATTTGTATTTGGCTACTTTTGGAAACGAGAAATGCAATTGTTTCGCCACTTGCGAATATTTTTGCATCCTCGCTCTCCACCGGAGTCGTACCTGAAGACTGGAGAGAGGCAAATGTAATTCCTCTCTTCAAGAAAGGAAACAGGGAAATCCCCAGCAATTACAGACCAGTAAGTCTCAGGTCTGTCGTCTGCAAGATGTTAGGAAGGATTCTGCGGGATAGGATTTATGACCATCTGGAAGAGGATGGCTTAATTAAGTGTAGTCAACACGGCTTTGTGAGGGGCAGGTCATGCCTCACAAACCTTATCAAGTTCTTTGAGGATGTGACTAGAAAAGTGGATGAGGGTCGAGCCATGGATGTGGTGTATTTGGACTTCAGCAAGGCATTTGATAGGTTCCCCATGGTAGGCTCATTCAAAAGGTCAGGAGGAATGGGATACAGGTCAACCTAGCTGTCTGGATACAGAATTGGCTTCCCAACAGAAGACAGCGAGTGGTAGTAGAAGGAAAATATTCTGCCTGGAAGTCTGTGGTGAGTGGTGATCCGCAGGGCTCTGTCCTTGGGCCTCTACTGTTTGTAATTGTTATTAATGGCTTGGATGAGGGGATTGAAGGATGGGTCAGCAGGTTTTCAGACAACACAAAGGTTGAAGGTGTCGTTGACAGTATAGAGGGCTGTTGTAGGCTGCAGCAGGAGATTGACAGGATGCAGAGATGGGCTGAGAGGTGGCAGATGGAGTTCAACCTGGATAAACGCGAGGTGATGCATTTTGGAAGTTCAAATTTGAAAGCTGAGTACAGGATTAAAGACAGGATTCTTAGAAGTGTGGAGGAACAGAGGGACCTTGGCTTACAGGTACATAGATCCCTTAAAATGACCACCCAAGTGGACAGGGTTGTTCAGAAAGCATATGGTGTTTTGGCTTTCATTACCAGGAGGATTGAGTTTATGAGCCGTGAGATCTTGTTGCAGCTCTATAAAACTTTGGTTAGACGCACTTGGAATAATGTGTCCAGTTCTGGTCGCCCTGTTATAGGAAAGATGTGGATGCTTTGGAGAGGGTTCAGAGGAGATTTACGAGGATGCTGCCTGGACTGGAGGGTTTATCTTATGAAGAGAGTTTGACTGAGCTCGAACTTTTTAATTGGAGAAAAGGAGGAGAAGAGGGGCCTAATTGAGGTATTCAAGATAATGAGAGGCATAGATAGAGTTGATAGCCAGAGACTATTCCCCAGGTCGGAAATTGTTAACACGAGGGGTCATAATTTTTGGCTGGTTGGAGGAAAGTATAGAGGCGGTGGCAGAGGCGGATTCTTTACGCAGAGAGTTGTGAGAACGTGGAATGCCAGGAGAGGTTGTGGAAGCAAGGTCATTGGGGACACTTAAGAGACTGCTGGACATGCATATGGTCACAGAAACTTGAGGGTACGTACATGAGGATCAGTGGTCAGGACAACATCATGGGCTGAAGGTCCTGTTCTGTGCTGTCGTGTTCTGTGTTCTATTTGCAAGTCAGGATGGTGAACGGCTCGGAGGGAACTTGAAGATGGTGGTGTTCGCATATATCTGCTACCCTTGTCCTTCTAGATAGACGTGGTCGTGTGTTGTGAAAATTGTGTCTGGGGATCTTTGGTGAATCATATCAGTGCAGCTTGTAGATAGGAAAAAAAAACTGCTGCTGCTGAATTTTGATGGTGGAGCATTGTGGATGAAGTGACAGTCAAACTGGGTGTTTTGTTCTGGTTGGTATCAAGCTTACTGAGTGTTGTTGGGGCTGCACGCATCCAGGCAAATGGGGAGTATTCCATCACACTTCTGAGTTATGCATTATAGATTATGGACAGGCTTTTGGAAGTCATGAGGTGAGTTACTCGCCGCAGTATTCATAGCTTCTGACCTACTTTGTAGTTACTTCGTTTGTGTGGGCGAGTCCAGTCAGTTTCTGAGCAATGATTACCCCACAGGATTTTGATATTGAGGGATGCAATGATGCTAACACAATTGAATCCCAAGTGGCAGTGGTTTAAATGCATTGTATTGGTGATGATCACGGTCTGGCATTTGTGTGGCGTCAATATTATTTGCCACCTGTCAGCCTGGATACTGTCCAGATCTCGTCGCATTTGGGCATGGATTGCTTCAGTATCTGAGGAGCCACAAATGTTGCTGAACATTATGCAATCATTGCCGAACATCCCCACTTCTGACATTATATTAGAGGCAAGGTAATTGATGAAGCAGCCCTGAAGACGCCTGTGCCTAGGCCACTCCCCGAGGGTTTCCTATAGACCTGTCCTGGAGCTGAGTTGACTGACCTTTATCAACCATGACCATCTTCCTACGTGTCAGGTATGAATCTAACCAGCGGGGAGTTTGCCTCTGATAAATATTGATTCGGGTTTTGCTAAGGCCCCTTGATGCCACGCTTGGTCAAAGGCAGCCTGTTTTAAAGGGCTGTCACTGTCACCCCACCTTTGGAATTCAGCTCTTTTGTCCATGTTTAACCAAGGTAATGAGGTCAGGAGCTGAGTGACCCTGGTGGAGCCAACCTGGGCGTCATTGACCCGGTTATTGCTGAGCAGGTGCTGCTTGAAAGCACTGACACCTTCCATCACTTTACTGATGATCGAGAGTAGACTGATGGGGTGGTAATTGGCCGGATTGGATTTGTTCTGCTTTTTATGTGCAGGAGATACTTGGGTACTTTTCCACACAATCGGTAAAAGTCATTCTTGTAGCTGTATTGGAACTGCATGGCTAGGGACGTGGCAAGTTCTTGAGCGCAAGTTTTCAGTACTATTGCCAGAATGTAGTCAGGGTATGTACCCTTTGAAGTATTCAGTGTCTCCAACTGTTTCTAGATATTTCATGGACTGAATTGAATTGGTTGATGCTGGTAACAGAATTACTGAGACCCACTGGAGGAGTCTGAGATGGATGATCCAATCAGAATTTGTGACTGAAGATTGTTGCAAATGCATCAGCCTTATCTTATACACTGAAGTGCTGGGCTCTTCCTTCATTAAGGATGGGGATACTTGTGGAATCTCCTCCTCCAATGACTTGTTTAATTGTCCCTACCGTTTCTGGACAAAATGTGGAAGAACTGCAGAGCTTAGATCTGATCCGTTGCTTGTGGGTTCACATAGCTCTGTCTATCACTTACTGCTTATGCTGTTTGGCGCACAAGTTGTCCTGTGTGGTGGCTTCGTCAGGCTGACAACTCATTTTCAGGTATGCCTGGTGCTGCCTCTGCCATCCTGCACATCCATTGAACCAAGGTTGATCCTCTGGCTTGATGGTAATTGCTGCAAGTGGGCTATGCCAGGCCATGAGGTCGTGCGGGAGTAGAGTTCTGCTGCTATCGATGACCCACAACACCTTATGGAAACCCAGAAATGAACTACTAGATGTATTCGAAGTCTGTCCTATTTAGTTGATAGTGCCACCAAATATGATGAAGGTTATTCTCAATGTGAAGGTGTGACTGTCTTCACAATGACTATGCGATGGTCACTCTTATTGATACTGTCATGGACAGATACTTCTGGAACTGGCAGATTAGTAAGGATGAGGTCAAATGTCTCTTCCCTCGTGTTAGTTCCCTCACCAACTGCGGCAAACCCAGTCTTGCAGTTATATCCTTTAGGACCCGACTACTTAGATCAGTAATGCTGCAGCTGAGCCACACGTGGTGGTGGACATTGAAACCCCCAAGCCAGAGTACATTTTGCGTCCTTGCCACACTCAGTGCTTCCTCCACGTGTTTTTCAGCATGGAGGAGTACTGATTCATCTGTTAAGATAGGCTGGTACATGGTATTCAGTTTGAAGTTTTCTTTCCCATGTGTAAACTAACATCATAAGACTTCATGGGATATGAAGTCACTGTTGAGACTTCCAGAGAAATTTCCTTCCAACTGTATCCCATTGCACCACCACTTTTGCTGTGTCTGTCCTGCTGGTGAGACAGGAGATATCCGGAGAAGATGATGGGTTGTCTGGGACATATTCGTACTCACAGAATCATAACTTACAGACAAAGTCATGCTGTTGCTTGACGAGTCTGTTTACTTTATTCACTGCTTCCTGCCAGCTGTCCCATTCTAGAAACGTGCCCATATATTCACCTCAATCCACTCAGGTTTCATTTTACAAACTAGCTTTACCAAAACGTTCCTGAAAATCCAAACACTTGTCTCCCAGTCCGTTTTTCAAACATAATTACCATTTGATAAATCCGTGTTACTGTTGTCTATGACCATTTATTTCTCCTAAACCATTTACTTATTATGTCCTATGTTCCATGTACTAGACCCTTTTTCCACACCCGACTTGGTTTTACTGGTATTGTTAGAAAGTTCTGTGAAGACAGAACTGAAGTAGCTGTTTCATTGTTCTGCCAATTTCCTGCTCCCTATTCACAATTCTCTGGTTTCAGATTGTCAGGAAACTGCACTTGTTCTCTTATACTTCTCACATTGACATGATTTGACAAGCTATTCCAGTTCAATCTTATTTCACTTGTGAATATGCTCTTCAGAAACCCATCAAATGCTGCCTTCAGCCACTCAGTAATTGACCTTCCACACCATACACTCACAGGAGCATAGACCAACAGAAATACAGCACGATCTATATTGTTCCCTCTTTCCAACACCAGGTCCATAGCAGGGAATGTTATGACACTTCCAATTGCTCGTTCAAGTACTTTTTGATCGTTGTGAGGTTACTTGAGATAACCCCCCTCTCAGGAAGAGCATTCCAGACCCCAACAGTCCCCTGGTGAAGAACAATCCTCAAATTCTCTCTAATCCTCATATCCTTCACTTTAAAAGTGTGATCGCTTGTTCTCGACTATATGACTAAAAGGAACAGCTGTTGTCTATCCACACATGTCCATGCTCATCGTAATCTTATCCTTCTGAATCACATCCCACTCAGCCTCTCTGCTCCAAAGTAAACAACCCGAACTTACCCAGCCTCTCTCCAGAGCTAATATGCTCTATCCAAGGGAACATCATGGTGAATCTCATCTGCATACATACCATATCCTTTCTTTTATGTGGCTTCTAGAACTACATAGAGCACTCCATCTTGGCCTAACTAACACTCTGCATAGCTCTTATAATCTAGGCCTCGATTGATAAACGCTACACCCAAGGTCCACTTCTTAACTAGTTCATTACCCTACTCAGTCCCATTCAGGGATGTGTGGAGAAGCACCCTCTGAGCTTCAAAGTGTGCTGCAATTCATTGAGTCCTCCCCTGTCTGGTTCCTTCTTCCGCAGTGCATCACATCACATTTATCAGGATTTCGTTCCAACTGCCATTGATCTGACTATTTGACCATTCCATCTGTATCTTCCTGCAACTTAAGACGTTTCTCCTCACTGCCAACCAAGCGGGCAAACACAAACTTACTTATCACAATCCCCAACCCCTTCACCCACCCTTTCATTCACATCTGCACCATTTATGAATGCCACAAATAATAAGGGACACAACAGAGATCCCTATAGTACACCAGGGGACACTGGTCTCCAGTCACACAAACAACCTTCTCCCACCACCCTCCGTCTCCTGCCAATAAGAAATTTTTCGTTGTAACTTGTCACATTATCCTTGATTCCATGAGATTTTACTTTATTTTAAAGTTTCCCAAATGGAGCTTCGTCAAAGGCCTTGCTGCAAAACTAATTAAGCGACCTCCTCAAACTAATTCAAGCAAATTCATTAGATGTGCTTTCCTTCTGATAAAGTCATGATGATTATCCCTGATGAAACTTTGCTACTCTGATTGGAGTTCAATTTTCTCCTTCAATATTTTCTCCAGTAGTTTCTCTAACAGCGATCTAGTACTCCCTGGTCTATCTCTACTACCCATACTGTGAAGTTAAAAATCACACAACACCAGGTTATAGTCCAACAAGTTTAACTGGAAGCACACTAGCTTTCGGAGCGACGCTTCTTCATCAGGTGATAGTGGAGGACACAATTGCAAGGCACAGAATTTATAGCAAAAGTTTACAGTGTGAGGTAACTAAGATTACCTTGATTTTCCGTTGAGTCTTTCATCTGTTCGAATACAACCATGATAGTTTAACTTCTTTTTAAAAGTTGCATTCTCAGGTTAACTGTAACAATTGGGTTAGTTACACAATATCTCAAGGGTATTAGCGCCCTGTGTTCTCTGTCTATGTCTATGATGTTTAGATTGATTCTGATCTAAAAAGTGAGATAATCGAGTTTTACAATAATTCGTGCAGTTTTTGAGCAAAGTACAATGTAACTCTGTAAGTACAAATTCACCTCACAAACATATAAGTGTGCCTGTGGCTTTTTTGTCTGTCTGTGTGTGTGTCTGTCTGGGTTGGGGGTTGTGAGTGTGAGAGGGTGTACATGTGTGTGTAGTGAGTGTAGAGTGTCTTAAGTCTGTGAGGGGGTGAATGTGTGAGTGTGGGAGTGTGTGTGTGTCTGGAGTGGGAGGTTGTGAGTGTCTGTGTGAGAGAGGGTATATGTGTGTGCATGAATGTAGAGTGGTCAAAGTCTCTGAGAGGTTGCATATGTGAGTGTTGGAGTTTGTGTGTCTGTAAGGGTGTGGGTGAGGGTCTGTGTGCGTGTCTGTGCACATGTGTGTATAGGAATGACTCTGTGTGTGTGTGTACGTGTGTGTATATAGTGCATTGGTTGTCACCTGTAGTGTGACATGAACCCAAGGTGCCGGTTGAGGCCCTCCCTATGGGTACGGAATTTAGCTATCAGCCTCTGCTTGGCCACTTTTCACTGCTGCCTCTCCAGAAGTCTGCCTTGCAGGATAGTCACCCGAAGGTCCGAGGCTGAACGTCCTGGACCGCAGAAGTGTCCCCCACTTGGGAGGGAACACTTCTGTCTGTTAATTGTTATGCGGTGACCATTCATCCATTGCCGTTTCCTTTGCTCAGTTTCCCCAATGTACCATGCGTCAGGGCAGCCTTGTCTGCAACGTATAAGATAGGCAACGTTGGCTGAGTCGCATGAGTACATGCCACGTACATGGTGGGAGGAGTCCTCACATGTAATGGAGATATCCATGTCCACACTCTGACATGTATTGCAGCGCCTACTGTGACAGGGTTGTATGGCGTTGTCCTGAAAACTGGGCAGCTTGCTATGAAGAATCATCTATTTGAGGTTTGGCAGTTTTTTAAAGGCACATTCTTCTCAACCTCTCAAGGAAACTAAACTTTGATTTCTGAACCCAATCATCATCATCAGCCATTTCAGCTTCTAATCTTGCCACACGAGTTCTACCGACTGCAGGAAGTGAATTGTTGAACTTCTCCAAAATAAGAATCTGAGAGCATCATAGGTTTGCTCTATTTTTAATACCCTTACCCACATTTCAAAATTACTTTGTCTGATCCTTTCAAACTCAATGTACATTTAACCAGGGATGCTATTTTAGAATCCTCAAACACTGTCTGTTGGCTTCTGGCACATGGTCATATGCACTTCAGAAGGCTTTCTTCACCTCCCTATACTGGCCAGGTACCGTCTCCGATGGGGCTGCAAATACCTATCAGCTTGGTTTGGATCAACTAAATCCACATGGTCACTGGCCACTGCATTCGTTTAGACACTTTCTGAAACGAAATTAAAAAGGCTACCCCATCCTTCTCATCAAGTGTAGATAATGCCTGGATGTATTTGAACAGAATCCCATTAGGCCTTCGGCTACTATAGGGTTGCTCATCCTCACTATCCTCCTGATCCCGCCGACCGTCTACCTTCATCGCCGCCTTCTATGTCAACTTTCCTCTCTAACTGCTAACTGTTTAAGTTGAAACTCTCTGCTTTTCTTGTCTCTTTTTCTCTCTTTCTTCTTCATTTCCTTTTCGTTTATTTCTGCTTTTCATCATACTTCAAACTGTTTCAATTCCTTATCATGTTCAAAGTGCCTCATTTGAAATTGCATTCTCGCCATTTCTAAAGATTCTGATCGCTGTTCCACCAAATGTAATTGCTGAGCTTTAGTTGTAATTATCTCGCTTCTTCTCACAGACAAACGCAACCCACTCCAGCTTTGCCTTCATTACCGTTTGTAAAACCCCCAACTTCACTTCTTCCACACCCAGAGAACTCTTGGTGACTGAAAGAATCTTTATTCACAAAGCACTGTTCAAACCAACCGAATTCAACATCCGGAACCAAAGACACTAACAACTACCATACACGACCGTTGAACGCAATAGCCTCCCGGTGAATAATCTCCAGTGTCTGCATGAGCTTATTCTGGATGCTCTGGTTTCCCCCCACGATCCAAAGATGTGCATGTCAGGTGAATTGGCCATGCTAAATTGTTCATAGTTTTCATGGATGTGTGGATTAGGTGCCTTAGGCGGCGTAAACATTTGATAATAGGGTAGAGGAATGGGTCAGGGGACGTTGCTCCTCGAAGGCTCAGTGTGGACGTGTTGGGTCGAATGGCCTTTTTCCACACTGTAGGGATTGTAATTCTAAATCCAATTTGGTATTATCGAATTAGAACCAGACAAGCACCCCCAGTTTACAATGGACAAACCAGACTGCCTCAAACTATTTTAAGAAGGTAGCTGTGATGCCAACCTTGCCTTATTTAAAAGATAGATGTGAAGTTCCAGATTTGACGTTGCTAGTCAGACCATTTAACATTAATTAAAACACAATATACTTAAACACTCTAATGGAAATCCATACAAAATGAAGAAGAATTTAGAATAATTTAACTATTGGAAACCTTAACCGAATAATGGATACAGTACCTTCTACAAATAAATCGTCCCAATGTACTAATATCACCTAAACACAACCCTTGGCAAAAAGGAGCATTCAACATACATTTTTGTATACAGTTCTCCAATCCAGGAGCAAACAGCATCAAGAAAGGTCTCAGAGAGATTAGCAACTAAGGATAATTTACTAAAACTTCCAACACTTCTGGGACCCCAAGCACCTGGTGATTGTTACAGCGACAAGAAAAAAAATCTAAAAAGCCTGGTCTGTGTGAGCTGGTCATTGTTCCTACTATTTATTAAAAACCCTCAAAGCCTCGTAAGTTATATACTTGAGCCGTTTTCAGTAGGCAGTTTGGCCTTTAAGACGTCTTACTTAAAAAAAAAAGAGCAAATAACTTTTTTAAGAGACTGCATCGTCACACAATTTAGATGAACGGTCCTTTACTCAGTGGGTTTCCTCGTGTTACTGATCGCAAGGTCACCTGAGTGGGACAAACACAGATACAGACCAAGTTACAAAGACGTGTCTCATAGCTTCTGAAACACCCCTGTCCGTGGATCATCACATGGGACATATTGGGAAGTGAACAACAGCCTGGCACACACCATTTCATTCTATCTGAGCTGCACAATGCCAGCACTAAGTATACTAGGGAACCAAAACCCAATGCCATGGAAAGATGCAGAAAGACAGAGAGATTCACATTAAAGACAGAAACAGACAGTTAATTAACTGAAAAGATTTTGTGGACGTAAGGGAAACAGGGCAGTGGGACTAACTGGAGAAGTGAGATCTTCGAGAGTAAAATTACAAGAATGAGAACATTGAATAAAGGCATTGTCAGATCAGCTGATTTGGTTTGTTATATCATATTGTGACTCTGCTTCACAGAACATCACAAGCAACATAAACTGGGACAAGATGACAGGCCAGCATGGAGGGCTGTGCAGACCATGCTAGTGTTACTCAGTAAACTGCACTAACTGCCCAGCATGGAGAGTATTGGAAACTTTATGCAAATTATACTCGCATCAAATTACTGCCTACAATGGGAAGATTTGCTATGTGTGTGTGCGTGTTTATGTGTGTGCGCGCGAATGTGTTTCATCAGAGAGGGAGAGAGAGGGAGCCTGTGTGTATGCGATTGGCGTATTTGAACGTGAAACTTCCTGTTTAAAAACGATAACACATTGAGGAAACTATTTTACATATGAACAACTGGCAGGCTTTTTGTTAATTAACAGAGAGTGAACGAGAGACGTTTCATGGTCAGATAAGGTAAAGTGTTTGAGAATGATAAAATAAAGGCATTGCCAGACACAATAGCAATATACATCTGCGTGCACATGAATGACTGATGGTTGGTAGTTTGGTGTGAGTTCGAATCAGATTTGCTTCGGCAGGTTGAAGCCGGGAGCGTCAGCAGCAGATTATTGGCTTCATTGAGACTGTACTTCATAGCTCAAGGTTCAAACAGCAGATGGACTAAACCAGTGAGATATTTTCTGGAATAGTGAGTATTTCAAGTTAAAAATGGTCAGGGCATGGTATCAGGAATCAGCTCATAGTCAAAGGAATCACCCACAGATATGACATGTCTGTTTGAACCGCAGATCTTGGCCACGGATAGTTTGGAAACAGTGGAAGGAAGTGGAGTTAGAGACCAGAATAGTAGACAGTGACCTCCATATTCTTAGTACTTAAATAACAAAGATAATAATACAATACATTGCGGTTCTTCGCTGAAACTGAGGAGGTCAACATAGAGACCGATGGGTAACACTGCCAGACCAGAGAGGGAGACAGTAATTGAACTCTGTAGAGTAAATATCTGGATTCAGAGTTTTTTCAGGAACAGTAATAGTGGCAAGAAGTGTAGACTATATGAAAGAACAGCCATGTAGTCATAACTGGTTTGTAGAAAAACAAATCTGGACAGTGACACTTACCAGGGACACCAACGGTAGCCAGGAAAGGATAATAAATATATTGAATAATGAGAAGAGCGCAATGGATCCGCGATGATAATGGCAACCAACCAATTTCAGAAAGAATCCAAACATAATCGGATAATCTCCTATGTATTATTGGAACATTCCAGTGTAATGTTCTCAGATTCTGATCCAGTGTTGTTAAATTCCAGTCTAATGTTCTCAGATTCTGATCTCTCCTCCCCCTCTCTCTGGATTGCTGATCCCTGTTAATGCTGTCGGTGATGCTCCCGCTCATGTTATGGGATAACACATTGATGGCGCCCATTTATCATTAAAAGATGGAATCCCTCCATTGCGATAACTAGAATCCTTGGAGATTGGCATTCACAATAAAAGGGAGCATTTACTGGGTTTGGATGGAATGGATGAGCGCTGCTGAGGGATAGAGCATAAATCTTTCAATGTTTTAAATCTTTCTTTCCTTGAGTATTAGAGTATTAACAGCACACTGCAGGGGTCTATATATGTTTCACTCTGTTTATGAAAGGCGACAGTTATAAAATAACAGATCGGCTGCATAAATAAGTCGGGTGGGCAAGTTTCTAGGTACCTTAACACAAAGTACGGTATTTACTGACATGTGTGAGGCTACTGCTGGTTTTAAGTGCTCTGTTACCTAATCCTTTCATAACCTTGAGACAGAGCATTGTGACTGCTGCCCAGCGACAGGCAGAAGCAATTCTGTCCCTGTGGGCCTCTTGCAGAGGGGGAGGAAAAGGCCATTCAGCCCATATAGCTTGTTAATACTTGAAAAAGTGGAAAGCTGGAATGTTGGCACATTTTGCAAAAACATCATTCAAAACGAAGAGATGTTTCGCTGCATCTGTATGAGGTGGTCCTGAGAGGGCACCTGGAGTACAATGTGTTATTTGTGTTTCTGCAACTGAGAAGGGATGGACCTCCGTCAGATACAGCTTCACCGCTGTACGTAATCCACAGATTACTGTGTCAGTTAATGTCTCGGGCCTGTTATTCAAGGGCAGGAGGAGGCCATTCAGCCTCTCGAGCCTGTTACAGTAAATATTAGTTTTAAATTTGTTATGGAATAGGAAAGACCTGATGTAAACATTAAAGTTCTAACTTTGAATAAGGCCAAATTTGAAAGTTTTAGACGAGCCCTGTGAAAGGCTGATTGGGTTACGCTATTCACAGGTAAAGGGATGGTTGGAAAATGCTAGGCCATCAAACTTGGATTCAGAGAGTCGTGAGCCAATGTTTTCGTATTAGTGAGATGAGGAAGGCTGGTGGGTGCAGGGAGTGCCGAATAGATAGATATATTGATGCTCTAATCAAGATAAGGAAGGAGGCATATGTAAGGTAAACAGAGCTGAGATCAAGTGAATTCCGAGAGGAGTATAAGGGCAGTAGGTGTATAGTCAATGGGGAAATCGGGTCAGACAAGATGTGGACATGAGATGGCTTTAGAAAAAAAGGTTAACGAAACGTTGAAGAATTCCCACAATTCCTTTAATGGCAAAAGATTAACTAGGGAGAAAATAGGGCCCCTCAAAGATCAGTAAAGCTACATATGTGTGGAATGGCAGGAGATGGGAGGGATACTAAACAAGTATGTTTCCTCAGTACTTAATGTGGAGGGGGTTACAAGAGCGACATAATGAAGAAATATATTGTGATATCTTGAAACATGTCTATATTTCACTTGTGCAATCATTTGCATTTGAATATATGAAGCATGGTCAGTAAGTTTGTAGATAATTCCAAATTTGGTGGTGTATTCGTCAGTGAAGAATGATATCTCAGTCTATAATGGGACCTTGCTTAGGTGAGCCAACGAGTGGCAGATGGAGGTTATTTTAGATAAATGTGAAGTGTTTCATTTTTGCAAGATAAATCTAGGCAAGACATATAGTAGGGTCCGACTGAAAGTTGCCAAACAAAGAGATCTCCATAGAAATTATGGAATGTCTGCAGTGAGGAAACAAGCTATTCAGCCCATTGAGTCCACACCAACCAGGAAAAAGTGAGGACTGCAGATGTTGGAGATCAGAGCTGAAAATGTGTTGCTGGAAAAGCACAGCAGGTCAGGCAGCATCCAAGGAACAGGAGAATCGACGTTTCGGGCATAAGCCAGGCTTATGCCCGAAACGTCGATTCTCCTGTTCCTTGGATGCTGCCTGACCTGCTGTGCTTTTCCAGCAACACATTTTCAGTCCACACCGACCCTCTAGTATCCCACTAGACAATCCCCAACCGTATCCCTCTGAGACTGCATTTCCCATGGCTAAACCACGTCCCCTACACTTCTTTGGGTGCTATGGGAAATTAAGCATGGCCAATCTACCCTTATCTGTATATCTTTGCATGTGGGAGGAAAACGTAGCACCCGGAGGAAACCCACACAAGCACAGGGAGAATGTGCAAACTCCACACAGGCAGTCATTCAAGGATGGAATTAAACCCAGATAGCTGTGCTGTGAGGTAGCAATGCTAGCCACTGAGCTACTGTGTCACCTTATGGTGCAGTTTCTCAGTTTCTTGAAAATGCCATCACAGGTAGACAGCGTTGTGAGGAAGGCACTTGTTGATATTCCCTTTATTGGTCTGTGCTTTGAGTCTAAGCGTTTGCATGACATGTTGCATCTGCACAGGACAATAGTTTGGCCACTTTTGTAATATTGCCTTTAATTCTCGTCTCCCTGCTGTCGGAAAGATGTTGTCAAACTTGAAAAGGTGCAGAAGAGATTTAAAAGAATGTTGCAGGTGTTGCATGGTTAGTGTTACAGTGAGAGTTTGAAAAGTCCGGGGCTATTTTCAAGTGTTGAGGCTGAGAGGTGACCTTCAAGAGTTTTATAAAATCATAAGGGGAATAGATAAGGTAAACAATCAACGTCTTCACACCAGCACAGGCGAGTTCAAAATTAGAAGACAAAAGTTTAAGTTGAGATTGGTAAGATTTTAAAAGGGACATGAAGGACAACATTTTCACACAGAGACTGCTGTGTGTATGGATTGAACAGCCAAAAGAGGTGGTGGAGGCAGGTACAGTTACATCATTTCAAAGACATTTGAATGGGTACATGCATGGGAAGTATTTAGAGGGAGATGGGCCAAGTGCTGGCAAGGGGGACGAGAATTATTTAGGATATTTGGTGGGTATGGATGACCGCACTGAAAGGTCTTTTTTTGTTCTGTACATCACTGAGACTCTATTGACTCTTGACTGTATAACACAGGAAGAGGAGGAGGAGGTTATTCAGCTTCTGTCAGCTTGTTTGCTCAATTGTTGAAAGTCAAAATCAAAAATACATCATTCAGATTTTGATGGTGTTTTACAGAAACAGAAGAAAGGCCTTTAATCAAGAGAAGCTGTAAGGAATGTGAAGAGGCCATTCTGGCCCTCAACTCCACTCAACGGGAGCAGCAGTTAAGCACAGAGCATTAGGAGCCTGTTACACAGGAACAGAAGGGTGACATGGATTTTCACAAACCTTGGATCAGTAGGCGGTCACTCAAGACACCTACTGAAGATTGGGACACAGGAAGAGGAGGGCATCACTCAACTGCTCGAGACTGGGAGACAGGAACAGGAGGTAGTCATTCAACTGTTCAAGCCTAGGAGACAGGAACAGGAGGCAGTGACACAACTGCTCGAGCCCGGGACACACGTACAGGAGGCAGTCATTCAACTGTTCGAGACTGCGACACAGGAACAGGAGGCAGTCACCCAACTGCTTGAGACTGGGACACAGGGACAGGAGACAGTTACTGCCCTGCTCGAGAATGGGACACAGGGAAACCTGGAGGCTCGTGAGGCCCCAGGATCCTGTTACTCTGAAACAGGAGGAGGTGACGCACTCCCCACCAGTATGGCACACTGGGAGAGAAGGGGATTTTGCTTGTTACAGAAACATATGAGTAAGTTGCATTAGTGATCCATTCAATCATGCCCCAACATTGACTAAGACCACGGCTGATCTGATTGTGATTCCCTCATGCCATTTTAAAGAGACTCCCCTCTGCAGCCTCTGGTCCATTTGTTGGTCACGTTGCCGACCCAGATGCTGTAACAACAGTTACCATGAATCATCCAGAATGATGGGTCGAGCCGGATGAGCCAAGATTTGAAGGATCCAATCACAAGAATGAAAACACAAAATAAAGGCATTGCGGGATGTTTAGTTCTCTCACATTCACAATCCAACTCACAAAACCAGCCCATCCATTATGCATTCAGGATGGAGCACTGTTTAGATCCAACTAGCATACAGCTGCATGCAATCTGGTAATGTCCAGAGTGGAACTCTCTGCAGCCCACATCAATGCTTGATCAATAATCATTGGCTAAATGTCCAGCGTGGGGAACTGTGCAGACCGCACTGGGTCATTCCTATATAAACCGAGGCTGTTGCATTGTTCGGTAACACTGTGTTAAATCACTGCTCAGTGTGGGGAAACTTGCAGCCAATGTTGGAAGTGACAGGATGTGCAGCTCCCATTTATTTACAGCTACATATCTCCACGGTGCCTTGACAAGGGGTGCCGTGGATGTGAAAATCACTGCGAGGACGAGATGTAAATGGAAACAATTTAAATACCAATTGTTCTGATTAAGGCGAGTATCACTCCAGTATTTAAAGATGAAATAATTGAGATAATATCCGATGAGGTTTTGTGGATAGTGAAAACAAGTAGGAGGGGGATGGTGATGTTATAGTGGTTGTACTATACGCCTTCAAATCATCAATGGGAATTGGAGGAACAAATATGCAGGGAGATTGGCGAAAATTGCAGGAGCAATAGGGTTGTCATAACAGGTGAATTTAATTTTCCTAATTTAGACTGGGGCTTCCAGGGGTTTAAGGACGGAGATGGAATGAAATTTGCCAAGTGTGTTCAGGAAAGTTTCCACAAGTAGCATATAGACGGTACTACTCGGAAAGGAACAAACTCGATCTACTGTTTGGAAATAAGGCAGGATAGGTGACGGAGGTAACGTGGGGAAGCATTTTGGGAAAAGTGACTTAAGTTGTAATAATTTTGAAATCGTTATAGAAGGGACAAATTTGTTCCACAAATTCAAGTTCTGAACTGGGGCACGGCGAATTTTGTCGGAATTAGACAGGTGCTTGCAGGTAAAAGGATCTCGGGCAAGTGGGAGGCATTTAAAAATATGAGATATCTCGAGTTCAATGACTAAGTTTTCCTGTGAGAGTGAAGGGAAGGTGAGGCTGGAAGACAGAACCCTGAATGACAAAATATATTGAGGCTCTGACCAGCAAAAAGGAGGCGTGGCTCAGGTTCAGACGGCTGGAATCAAGGGAATCCCTGTAGTCACACAGGGGATATAGGAGTTCACTGGAGAAGGAAATCAGCAAGGTGAAATGGGGGTATGAGATAGGCTTGTCTGAGAAGAGCCAAAGATGTTCTTTCAGTATAGCAAAAAAAAAACAACTAGAGAGAGAATAGGACGCCTTAAAATCTAAAATGGACATGCTTGTGTAAAATTGCAAGAGATGGACGAGGTCCTCAATTTACCTTTTTATTTACCATGAAGAAAGACATGAAGACATGTGACCTTTGGGAGGTTAGTTGTCATACCTTGGTACAGTCCATATCACAGTAGAGGTGCTGTTGGAGATATTAGAATGCATAACGTCAGATAAATCTCTTGGTTCTGACCAGATATATCCAAGAGGGGAGAGAAGAAAGTTCAGGGGCCAAGGTCTGGAAGACTGGACGGTAGCAAATGTTGTGCCCTTATTCAAGAAGTGCTGCAAAGAAAAGCCTGGGAAATATAGACCATTAAGCCTCACATCTGTTTTCGGTAAACTGCTTGAGAAGGTTCTGAGAGATAAGATGTGCATGCAATTGGAAAGACAGAGTTTGACTTGCAGCAGTCAGCATTTGTGATTGGCAGATCATGCCTTAGAATTTTGTTAGTGTTTCTTGAGGAAGTGACCAGGAAGGTTGATGAGGGCAAAGTCGTGGACATAGTCTATATGGATTTCAGTAAGGCTTTTGATAAGGTTCCACATGGTAGGCCACTCTAGAAGGTTAATCTCATGGAATCCAAGGTGAATTGGCAAAATTTGCGACACAATTGACTTAAAGTTAGCAAGCAAATGGCTATGGTGGAGGTATGCTTGTCGTACTGGTAGCCTGTGACTAGTGCAGTGCCTCAGGAGTCTGTGCTGGGACCATTGCTGTTTGTTATCTATATCGAAGATTTGGACGAGAGTGTACAACACAAGGTTAGTAAGTTTGCAGATGATATGAGACATCGTTTACAGTGAGGAACGT
Organism: Chiloscyllium plagiosum; assembly: GCF_037043375.1. Lineage (NCBI taxonomy): Eukaryota > Metazoa > Chordata > Chondrichthyes > Orectolobiformes > Hemiscylliidae > Chiloscyllium > Chiloscyllium plagiosum. The sequence goes on along the minus strand of NW_028270184.1, from coordinate 26,637,552 downwards.
TATCGGAAATTGCAGAAATTCCTTGATCAGCTTGGGAAATGGGCTGCGAAATAGCAAATGGGGTTTAATGTAGGTTTGTGTGACGTCTTGCATTTTGGAAAGTCAAATCCAGGTAGCAATTTAATGATGAATAAGAGGGTCTTAAGGAGTGTAGTGGACGTTGGAGATCAGGTGCACGGTTGTCTGAAATTTGAGTCACAGATACACAGGACAGTGAAGAAGGCTGTTGGCACGCTGGCCTTCATCAGCGCATTGACTATAGCAGTTGGTACGTTATATTGCAGTTGTACAGGATGTTGATAAGGCTGCATTTGGAGTATTGTGTTCATTTTTATTCACCTTGCTCTAGAAAGGATACTATTGAACTAGACAGAATGTAGAACAAATTTACAAAGATATTTCCTTGGCTAAAATGTCGAAGTTATAGGGAGAATTTGTACAGGTTACAACTTATTTCAGCGTAGGAAACTGAGGGGGTTCTTATAGAAGTGTAGATCTTATCAAATCATGAGAGCAGTGCATTGGGTTGAATGCTTCAATTTTTTTTCCCCAAAGTTGGGGAATCGAGGACAAGAGGGCATCTGCTTCTGGTTAGTGAGGAACAAAATAAAAAAGAACCCGAGGGACAAGTTTTTACACAGAGTGTGGTTCGCATGTGGACTGAGCTGCCAGTGAAAGTGGTTGAGTTGGGTTCAATAATAACACTGAAAACGCACTTGGACAAATACATGGATAGGAAAGGATTAGAGGGATACAGAGCAAGGGCAGGGAAATGGGGTGAGTGTGGATGGACATTTTGGTTGGCATGCGACAGCTGGGCCGAATGGCCTGTTCCAATGCAGTACGACTGTAAATGAGTGTGTTTTGGGGTTGAGACAGAGAGTGGGAGACTGAGACAAAATGTCATGGAAGGATATGTTCACAGGTTTCAGAATGCTAAAATGAAGACATTTTGATAGTATCGTGCAACACGGGTCAGTATGATGAAGAATTATGAGTGAATGGGATATTGCTGTGAGTTCAGGTGATGGACAGTTTTAAATGAGCATTTGTTCTGCAACTTTGTAATTGGGAGTGAGGACAGCAGAGTCTTCGACGCATTGAGCTGTATAAAACAGTAATTTGTCTCAACTAGGAGAAAGTGAGGACTGCAGATGCTGGAGATCAGAGCTGAAAAATGTGTTACTGGAAAAGCGCAGCAGGTCAGGCAGCACCAAAGGAGCCCCTTCTTCGGGCTTATGCCCGAAACGTCGATTCCCCTGCTCCTTTGATGCTGCCTGACCTGCTGTACCTTTCCAGCAACATATTTTTAAGCAGTAATTTGTCTCAGTGCCACTTTCATTGAGTGTGACATGGAATTGTCTGTACAAAGCTGAGCTAGTTTCCTAGTGCTATCTTATCGAACACACCTCATTAACTAAACCCCACCCCACCCACCTCTCATTGAATGCCAGCCCGATTCTCCCACCCATCATGATTGGAGGTACTCACCGTCGCCCGGATGCCCCTGGATATTCCGTGATCCCTGGCACTGGTGCCATCTTTAAAAGGCCAAGAGGCATACGGCTGACCTTTCTCAGTTTTGAGCAGCCCTGCACAGATTGCCCTGAGCATTGCTGGTAAGGGGCAATTACACCACGGTGGTTCAACAGGGACACGAAGGTCCTGGTGGGTGGGCTAGTACAGAGGAAAACCATTCTCTTCCCAGAGGGAGCCACACCACCAGACCCACCGAGCATGGTCTGTGCTCACCACCAAGCTCAGTGCAGTATCAGCGGTCTGAAGAAATGTCCAGCAATACAGGACAAGCATCAATGATCATGATTTGGAGATGCTGGTGTTGGACTGGGGTGTACAAAGTTAAAAATAACCTTAAATCAATAACCTTCCCCGCTCTGTCAGGATAAGGGTTACCGTATTGTCTCTGCTCCCTCACACTCTCTGTAAATCTGTTATAGCACCGACCCCCGAACAAAGCTCATGTTCCACCACTCTCACTACTGCATGCAGCACCTCCGCTCTCTGTCTCTCTCTCTCTCTCTCTCCCTCGCCTTTACAATACCTTCCACACAGTTATAGAATATTCTGGAGAATGCTGATTATGGAATGCTCCAGATAACGTTCCAAATAATTCCCAGTTTCAGGAAAATGGCAGTGCCCAGTGTGTATCACAAAGAGGAAGGAGTAGAGATGTGTAGTTTTCAAATCACCCACATTTCAAACAATGCTGAGGCCATTCAGTCCTCTAACGTGCTCTATCATTAAAAAAGGTCCCGGCTGATCTAATTGCTTTGCCAGCTCCATGTTACAGGAGCTTCCAGTCTTTCAACCCTCTGGGTTCCTGTCACTTACGAGACAACACTCAGGCACTTTTACCCCGGTTTTCTTCAAGCGCTTGTTCTAGGGCATTTCCCATGGGGACGGACTCTCCTAACAAAATATTCCATCTGCTTTAAACTTTCATGCAACGGTCAGCATGCTTTACACAGTCCAAACAAAAATCTACACTTATGTAATGGTTATGGACATCCAATCACACTTAATAATTCTGGTTATCTCACTTGACTCACCTTAATGATATCAAACCAAAGATAGCTTCTAAACACGTCTTGTTATAAAACAGAATTTCGAAAAGAGAACATTTTTACCCTCAGCCGTTATTTTGATTGTTATCTGAACTGTACCCTTTTCATTATTATGAAGGTTTCTCTTGCCCTTTGTCTGTGACCGTTTCTGTGTGTAACAGTTGCACTGTCTCCCACTCAGTTGGCTGGACGGCAGGTTTGTGATGTAGAGATTCAATTCCCCACACTGACAGAGGTTCCAATGGTGAGGACACTCTCTCAACCTCACCCCATCACCTGAGTGTGGTGATCCTCAGGATAAACCACCATGAGTGGTCTCTCTAATGAGAGTATTTTGGGACTGTATTCTATCAATTTTAGCGTTTTAAATTAAAAAAAAATTGAAAAGAAATTTTTATTAAAATAATAACCGAAGAACGACACAACTCAAATAACTGAAAAAAATACACTCATGTGCATGTACATACAAAACAAGTTAAAAACATTGAATGGACAGAAGAAAAAACAAAAATAAACAATAAATAATGAATAAATAATACAGCTCAGCGTAACAAAACGATAGCTCTCGTTCTTCAAGGGCATTGACTGATACACATTTTTATGTTCATAATTCTTCCTCGCTGGATATTAGATAAATTAGACAATATCGTCATGGCTACATATAAGCCCTTCTTAGAGTGGCAGATAAGCCTGTATCACGGTAATCCAAAGAGGGCTGCCATATATTATATAAATCTCTGTTTATTGGTGAACCATACTGGTAACAACGTCCACAGTGATATTCGCCATGAAGAACTTACAACAACCCAACAGACCCGGGATTTTCAGACATCCAACACAACAGAATATTTTTCCGAGCACAGAAAGTAAGGATATAATTTTTGCCTCATGTGCATCTGCGTAAGGAACCGTGAGCAGGCCCAGGAAAAGAAAAACCGGGTCCATATTCAATTCAGTCCCTAAGACCCACTCTATCACACCTAACACAGTGCTCCAATATATATGAAGCCTCCAGCAGGACAACAAGCTATGATTAAGAGTGCCTGTAGTCATCCTGCATTTCGGACATGCTGAAGATAATCCCACTTTGAACTTTGAGAGACAATCTGGGGTCAGATAGACCCTATAAAGAATTTTCAACTGCATGAAATGGGTCCTATTACAGATAAAAATCATTCGAGCATTTTCACAAATATCCTCCCATGTCTCCGAGGTTTCCTGAACCCGCAAATCCCTCTCGCAGACATTACAAAGCTGCACAGTGTCGTCTGAGGGGACACTCTCCAACTAATGATAAAGGGTACTGACAGAGTGTATTCTGAGCACTAAGCACCCGCTTTTCTCTATCGGATCTGTAAGAGTCTGTAAAAAGTGTGTGTGTGTGTTTTTAAATCAACTCTCTGATCTCGAAAAAAAAGAAGTGGACGCTACTAGGTAGTCCATAATTACAAGCTATTTGATCAAATGATGTCATTCTTTCTCCCTCAAATAAAACGTAGATAGCACTGCGGCCTCACAGCACCAGGATCCAAAGATGTGCAGGTTAGATGAATTGGCTAATGATAAATAACCCATACGGTTCATGGATGTGTAGGTTGAGGCATTAGTTAGGATAAATATAGGATGGTAGGGGAATGGGTCTGGGTGGGCTACTCTTCCAAGGGTCGAAGTGGACTTGCTGGGCCCAAGGGCTTGTACCCACACTGTCGGGATTCTACTAATTCTAAATCATTCCTGGCTTCCACAGTTTAAACATGAAATCCATTATCCCCGGTTGACAACTCGGTACACAAATCATAATGGTAAGAAACATGGTTTTGGCTGTATTGTCATCGAACTGACGCATTGTCATTTATACTTTAACTTTATTGCTAATTATTGGGTCATGACAATATTACATAAATGTTGCCACTTTGTCTAAGAACAACAGACTAATAAGGATTCACTTTGTCTGAGAGGGTTCAATCTAACCGTATTGACACTGGATCCTCAGCGGCCCGGACACTAACATAGGATAATAAAAAGTTTAGTTGATAGTTTTTAATCTGGGAGATCTCGTCCCCACATTCTGTGGGGTAGTTGCAATTTGGTTAGCTTGGTAAAGAGTCGCTTATGGTGCCAAATAAAAGAACTAAGCCAGCCATTAAGTCTCCTAAATATCTGCTGGGAAACATCAAAGGAAGCATTCACACGGGGTATAGCAAATAAAGAAGGACATGCATTTTAAGGACAACTATCCGACCCAGCCAGGATGTTGGAAGTGCCTTCCATCTTTGAAAATCTTATATAATTTTGTCAAACAAATGGACATAGTTCACATTAAATAAATGATTAAAGACGGATGTAATCAATATGCCGAAATAGAGAAATCCCCCACTCCCGTGACCATTTAAACGGAAACCAGGATTTGCCATCAATATCAGTTATTTCCCTAAGACCTCCCATAGGCATGGTCACAAACTTTGTAAAATTAATCTTATAGCTAGAAAAGGCGACAAGCGAATTCATGCATTACATCACGTGAGCTGCCGAAATTGTGGGATTTGAGAAAAACATAAGACCCTCTTCTGCATACTACATAATCTTATGTGACTTCTATCCCACTTCTGGGGCAGGTATGTTGGGGTCATATCCCCAATTGTGCAGGATGCCACCGTGACTAAGGTTGTTGCAGGGATGGGGAAGAGATTAACCCTCGTGTGGCATTTCTGCGGATTAAAGAAGAAAATAAAATCCCTACTTGTGAGGTAGATCTCCTTCCAGACATCCACCAGCTCTAGTTCTGCACACAAATCCACTGATTGCTTACATTATAACGAGGGTATTGGGGGACATTTGGACATTCTGTCCACCGGGGGCAGTAAGACAGTTGAAATCTCCTTCTACGACAATGTGCCACGATGCAAGATTAATTACTTTGGAAAATACATCTACCAGGATTCTAAGAGGGTGCGCCGGGGGGGGGGGGAATCAAGAACTATTCAAAATACTGTATTATTTACCATAGTTCAAGACTTTAGGGATGATGATCCTTCCGTGAGCGTCTAATTCAATCTAGTAATTTAAATTGAAGATTCTTCCTATCCAGTATGGCTTCTCCCCTACTCCTAGTGTTTAAACACGACAAATAAACCCGATCAAACCCACACCGCTGTAACATCAAATGATCCTTGTCATCAAGGTGCATCTCCTGAAATAGGACAACATCCACCCTCTCTGTTTTCAGACGAGAAAGTACATTTTTCCTCTTGACTGGAAGATGGCTCCCCTTAATGTTCCAGGTACACCATTTAAGAACATCATTATCCATAACACACTGTAGAAACATTTCAACTCTAGAGTTTCACATCGAATAACACATCGCTGATCATTGATGAAAAAAACTCATAGAGCCTAAAAACTGTACAAACTAAAACTACTACAACTAACAAGCTCTCAAAACTTTCTAAAGCTAAACGCATAAAAAAACCAAAGAACGCAATAAAATCCAAAATGCCAATGACACTCGAATGGGGAATTTACCTCCCATGCCCCCAACCCCCGTCAACTAGGGACGCTCACATATCTTAAAACTTTATGTTCTGCCCACTACTAATATGGAATCCAACGCAATTAACAACAGAAATCTGGCTTGAACTGCCCTTTGGTTGGCACTTAGTCATCACAACTACATTTGTAACTCCCTGCAGCTTGAGCTGCAACCCAGATACAAGCAATGAAAGAGAAAAAGAGTAGTAAAACAAATGAATAAGTTAAAAATGAGTACTCTACACATTCCCGACTATAATTTAACACTGGTTAATACCAGAAAAATCCAATAAAATTTCTTTAAGAAGAAACCGGATTATCTAAATATCCTGGTTACTTTAAAATGTCCACAAAGTTTTCGCTTTCTCTGGAGAGTCAGACGAGTTCGTGGATCAGTTGAAAGCAATATAGAGCACCGCTGGGTACCGTAAGGAATACTGAATCTAGAATTCCATTACTCTTCTCTTGATCTCATCAAAAGACGTTCTTTCCTGAATCACCGCCGCACAAAAGTCCTGCAAGAACATAATCCTGGAGCTCTCGTGAGTTAAACCCATCTGATCGTTCCCCTGGGTTCTGAAAGCTTCCATCAGTCTTTGTTTGTCCCCATAACTATGTAATCGCAAAGGACAGGATGAAGGTGTTGGTCTGAGTCTGACTTCCGCGCCGTAACCCGATGAACTGTCTCACTCTTCACCCGTCCCTCCTCAGTTTCGAAGTGAAGGCATCGCAGCAGCCAGTTCTTGAAAAAAACTCACCGGCTGACCACCTTCTGTCCGCTCCAGCAAACCGACAATGTGAATATCCTTCATCTTACCCCTGTTCTCGAGGTCGTCATCTTGTTCAGTTAAGGTGCAGACCTGCTTTTCAAGGGCGAGGATCTTCTCCCGAGAGGAATCGATCACGGTCTCTGTCGCTACAGTTCGGCCCTTGGCATCGTCTGTTCTGTTTCCAAGGCTGTGAAGTTGCTGCTCATGTTTCTTTAGCACGGCTGAGAGCGGCTCTAGCCACGGCTGAACGGTTCTTCAATCATTGCTTCAATCATTTCACATAACTTGGTGAACTCAGTAACTAAGGCTTGGTGAGGAACTGGGTCTATTGAACGAGCAGAGTGGCTTGCAGCTACAGCCTCAGGCATGCTCGATGCTGCTGACGGGTGCACCGTGTGTTGGGACTTATTCGATCCTTCCCCATGTTTTGTCATTTCCACGTGATAAAACGGGATTAGTAAAGATTCTATTGCTCTTTTAGTGTTGAATTTTAAGTAAATGGTTGGGATGGGGTGGGTTAGAGAACCACTTTGCCCGTGCATTGATGCAGAGCCCAGCAAAGCAGACCTTCTGGATCGCCGCCATCTTGTATTCCCCCTTAACATTTTATCGATATTATAATTTCATTTGCATTATATTCCTGGAGGTTCTGAAGCAGTGTCATTTGATACCACTGTCTACATTTCTCCCCACACTGCACATGGCTGCCCATTCCTCGATAATCCTGAACTCTGTTGTTATTTATGAACCTTCCGTCTGTGCCTCAAAAATATTCAATATTTCTGCCTCCATTGCTCTGTGGGGAAGAGTGTTCCAAAGACTCACAACACTTTGAGAAAACAATTATAAACATTATGATCTGAGTGTGAGATTAGTTTTTTGTGTCTCCTTATCTGAAAAAGGATATAATTACATTGGAAGCAGTTCAGAGATATTTCATTTCACGTATTCCTGGGGTGAAAGGCTTATATTATGAAGGCTTTAACAGGTTACTCTTAGAATGAGAGAAAAAAAATACAAGACCTTGAGGAGAGTGGATTCGGGATAAACACACTGGGTGTTTGTATCGTCCAAACTTGTTGTCATTGTCATAGAATCTCTACAATGTGGAGGCAGGACATTCCGTCCATTAAGTCCACACTGACCCACCAAACAGCATCCCACCTGGACGTGCCCCCCCCCCCCACCTTATCCATGTAAACCTGCATTTCCCATAACTAACCCACCTAACCTACGCATCCCTGGGCACTATGGGCAATCCACTTTAAACTACACATATTTAGACTGTGGCAGGAAACTGAAGCACTGGGAGGAAACCCACAAGACACAGGGAGAATGTTCAAACTCCACATAGAGGGTCGCCCGAGGTTGGAATTGAACTCAGCTCCTTGGTGATGTGAGGCTGCAGTGTGACCCACAGATCCACCATACTCCTCCGTTAGTTCTGTTAGTAACTTGTGGCTGACTAAAGAAATCTGCCTGACTTGTTCTTATGACTGAATCTGACCCAGGCTAAGATCTTTATAATCAACCATATCACCAACCTGGTTACATTTAAAATTTGTTGTGAGACGTGGAGAAATGGGACTAGAAAAGGAAATAGTGACAATGTCCATCCTCAGTCACAACTGGAGTGAGAAAAAATTCACTAAATGGGAATTCATTCAAGTGGGAATTCTCTTTCCCAGAAGTTTGGGATGGTTGAATCTTTATATTATATCGAGGCTGGCTTTGTCTGATTTTCCATACACAGGTGAATAAGGGATAATGGTGCATGGAGAGAAAAGTGCAGCTGGGACCACAATGAGATGAGACACGATCTTATTTACTGGTGGGATAGTGTAGAATGGCCGAATGGCCCACTCGTGTCCCTCAGCCCTATGTTCTGATGTTCTATTCAGCCCTTCGGACCTGCTACACAGGGACAGATCGAGCCACTCCGATGGTTATGTGTAGTTTTGGAAATGTACTTGGAAAATCCAGGCTGGGTCAGAAAGTGACACTCACCCCCAATCCCTGTTTCCAAGCTTCCCCTCTCTGCAATTTCTGCTCGAGATGTAAGTCATGTCCCAGATTCGATATGAATACAGCCCCCATACCCCACCCAGGGTTAACCCAAACAAATCCTCTGCTCATCCGAATGTAGCATTACACAACACAACTTCCAGGAAAATAACCAGTTACTTTCCAAAAGCATAACATGTGAAATTAATAAATTCGCCCCCTCAAGCTTGCCCTGTCACTTAATATGAACATGGCTGATCTACTCCAGGTCTAACTCCACTTTCTTGCCGACTCCTTGTATTCCTGTATACCTCTCAGGGTTTGGGAATTCCAGGCATTCACTACCTTCTGAGAAAAATCATCACTTTGCAACTCAGATAGAAATTGATGCTCCACATTCGGTGTCTATATCTTCGAGTTCGAGACTCCACCCCGGAATGGTAACTCTAGGCATCTCTGTGCCTTGTATTTTTCGGCAGTATCACTCCTCATTCATTTAAACCCCAATGAATAATCGCCTCACCAGTTTAGAGATTCTCAGTAACACAACCCTTTCATCCCAGGAACCCGTCTAATGAACCAACGTGGTTACTTGCTGCAACAGCATGCTGGCTTTATGCTTCATACAGTCCAATCTCTTTGTATGGTCCCTTTCTGGAAGTCCTCTCCATTAAATAAGAGCCGGCCCTTTTGTTCTCAGTGTCATCCACAAACCCGGATGAATATTGCACTCAGTTCCCTCCTTCAGTCTATCAGTATAGAGTGTAAATAACTGATGCCAACGGACTGATAGCTGTGGTATTCCAGTCGATACACCTTTATCATGAAGATCCATTAATCCTGACTCTCTGATTTCTATGTGTTAACCAATCATCATCCCAAGTTAATACATTATCCATCATCCTACGAGCTTCTGTCTTGTGTAAGAACTTTTGTTTTGTAATACCTTGTGGAAAATCTCTGGAAAGCCTGGTGTCTACCAGATCCCCTTTATCAAGTCTGCGTGGTACATTCTCAGGCATCTCCAGAAATACTTTGCATGATTTTACAGGGTAACGTATAATTTCCCTTTCACAAAACCACACTGACCCTGTGTGAAGCTTTTCTGAATGTCCATGCTGGCCAGGTTTTCCAAATTAAGCTTGTCCCATCTGCTTTCATTTGTCCCATAGACCTCTAAATGTTTCCCATTCATAGGTTTGTCCAAATGAGTTTTAAATGTTGTAGCTCTACTGGCATCTACTACTCTTCCTCTGGCAGCTCATCCCATACCCACACCACGCAATGGTATAAAAACGTAGCCCCTTCGTCCATTTTAAATCTTCCCCTTTCACCTTCAACTTCTGCCTACTATGGCTGAACTCACCCATCCCGTGGAAAATATCTTGACTATTCACCCTATCCATACCTCTCATGATTTTAGAAACTTCTATAATGTCAGTCCGCAACCTTCTACACTTCACCTGATACAGAACAAGCATTTAAAGATAAATACTGCAAATTTGAAACTATATTAAACATGACAGGTAAACAATACTCAGCCCAAACTTCATACGGTGATTTGTTTTTCTCCGTGTTACAATGCGTAGGCAGCATGAAATGCTTACTAGTGCCAATAAGAAGTCAAGCACCTGAAATCCTTTGTCTAAAGGGGGTGATGATCTCGACAGTGAAAACGTATTTATGGCCAGATCTATATAATGCCACATCGTCAACATTCTCCCTCCTGGCCTCCCTATGACATTGTGTGGTAGTGCCTTCTTTATCTTGCACTCGTATAGACAATCCCTTTCCCCCATTCACACCTTAATTTAAACCCATTTTATATAATCCTCTCGTTCACCACTGCAAAAAGCCCGCTTATCTTTGTCACGCCCTCTTCCCCTTGTCACCCATCCCCCACCTCTGGCAAAGGATTAAAAAGCCCAGTTTCCAATCCTTTTCAGTTCTGAAGAAGTATCACACTGGGCTTGAAATGCTCACGCTGTTTTTCTGTCTCTGCAGATGCTGACAGACCTGCTGAGTTTCTCCAGAAATGAATAGGCACAGAACAAATCTTCACTAACCAAATAACTATGGATACTGGAAATAAAAATACAAAAATTTCTGGAGACACTGGGAGCTTGTAGAGGGTCACTGGATCTGAAATGTTAACTCTGCATTCATTCCAGAAGATGTTGCAAAATTTTCAGCAATTTCTGATTTTGGACAATTTCCAAAGAAGTACGTCAAAGATGCTCAAACATCCTGTTCAACATGGAGTACACTGGGACCTGAACAATAATGCATGGTGCACAAGTTCCTTGACTCTGAAATTACATAGGTCTGGCATCACTGACGCTGCAGAGCTCTTAATCATGGTCAGGGAGAAAAATAGAGGGAAACACATTTACTTCAAATACAGAAGTTGACATTGTGGAAAAGAAACGATTTAGATTATTGCTTTAAATGGATTGAGTCAAAGTAACAAACTAGAGGCATGACACCAGGGAGAGGCCCTCAGCAGAATGAGAATATGAAAATTGAAGTGTTACTGCATCAGAAACCAGGTAGGTCACAGAATACAGGGCTGATGGGTGAAAGGGTCTCAGTGTGAACTGGGGGACAGTCAGTAGAATTGAATTGTAAAGATATTGCAACTCAAACTGGGTTATCATCTGATGCTGTAGACCACAGCAGCAGTACAAAGAGAATTGTATTAAATGGCAATCTGTGACTTCTTCCCAAGGATAATCCATCAGACTACCATTACCATCAAGCCGATCCATGGTTCAGTGACGAATGTGGGTGAACATGCCAGGGTCGGAATCACGTGCACCTAAACCTGATGATAACCCATTAAAGCTACCACACTCGAAACAGCAGGACTAACGTCTGATGGAGAGGGTGAAATGATCCCAAGACTAACAGATCAGATCTAAGCTCTGTCGTCCTACCAAATCCAAACATAAATGCCGATGACTACTAAAGAATTTATTGGAGGAAACGACTCCACAAATATCGTCATCCTAAATACCGGAACACCCTGTACATCAGTGAAAAAGTCAAGTATGTGCTCTCTGCACTATCCTCAGCCAGACGCATTGAGTGGGTGATCCACCTCACACTCATCATGATGCCCACAGAATCACAGGTGCCAGTCTTCAAGCAATTCGCTTCGCTGCACATGACATGAAGAAACAGCTGAACACAATAGATACAACAAAGGCAGTGGGCCCTGACCCCATTCCTGTAATTGATCTGAAGACTTGTGCTGCACAACATGCCCTGTCCCTGGGGAAGCAGTTTCATTACATCTCCAACTCTGACATCTCCCTGGCAATGTGAAAAATTACTCAACGATGCCCCATTCCCTAAGAGGAGAATAATTACAATCTTACCAATTACCACCCCCTCAGTATCATCTCGTAATCAAATTATTGGGAGCTCTTTTTGACAGAACTGTCAAGCTGTACAGAAATAATCTGCTCAGTGTGGTTTGCCTTAGGTCCCCATGTGGGCATGGCTCCTGGCACCAGCCTCAGTATCGGAAAAGGGAACGGGAAACACCGCCCTGTTGACCCTGCAGTGACCTCCTTCCTAACATCTGAGAGCTTGTGAAACATTTACAGAGCTTTACAACAGACTGCACAGAAACATTGTGAAATGAGTAGGCTATCCAACACATTGAGATTTCCCCATGCTAATTCATGTCCAAACATCTCCTGAATGCAGTTTTCCCCATACAATGTTCATATCGTAATTAAACATTGTGAAATATAAAATGAGAACTGCTGTAGTGCCTTCCTCCCATCACTTTTGCTCCTCCATTCAATATACAGCAGTTCTCCGAAAACACGTGTTTATTAAATACAATTTGACAGCAATGCAATTCGTGAACCGTTTTCTATAAAATGAATTCCCGTTCACTGAGACGCGGTTCCTTGCCGGGCACCAGCTGAACAGGAAAATCTAGATTTGGAATCTTCTTTCTGCAAATTGCACAGTCAATGCGTTCACCAAAACAAGAATGCAATCCGCTCTGCAAGCCTTGAAACTGAGCCTGAAACTGGGAATTGTAGTCTACATTTAGGAGGAACTTTATTTCAAACGGGTGTTGGGTGGGGATAGAATCTTGAGGAGAACTAGCATTCTGCATCACGTGGTCAGTCAGCCTCGCACGCGTTCTGGTGATGAGTGTGGTGAATGGTACACTGCTGTAGTCAGTGACTGTCGTGTGAAAGTTTTACATTTACAGCACAGTTCCATAACAATATGTGATTTAAATATTTATTTAGACTGTGCTAGTGTGCGTGTTAGACTAAACTTATTTTTTGGTATTTACTGATAGTTGGGGGAGGGGGTGCGGAGATGTGCCCCTTACCCTCTTTTCCCCATTGGCCCCATTATTAATATTGCACAATTATCTACAACACAGTGTTGCACAGGAACACAGCTACCGTGTTATTGGAGAACCACCGGGAATGATAACTGATCTTCTATCTTCACACCATACTCCTGCTCTCTCCCTGTCCCTTTAATTTCCAGAAATCCTTATTTATATTCAGCGCCTTGTCTTCTACAGCCTGATTTGGGAGAGAGCTCCCAAGGGTACCAGTCTCTGAGTGCAGATATTTATTCTCATCACAATGCAGACTGGTCTGGCTGACCCTAATACAGTGGCCCCTTGTTTCAGACATCCCGGCCTGGGAAATTATCATCCCTGCTTTCTGTCTGTCTCATACTGTCAGGGTTTTACATATTTCAATGAGATCTCCACTCATTTTCCTAAAGCCCATGGAATACAGGTCCAGTTTCCCCAACTCTGCTCCCACAACAAGCCTGTCATCCCAGAGATCCGTCTTCACTGCTCTCCCTCAATGTCAGGTTTGTCCTTTCCTCGGTAAGGAGGCCAAAACTGCACACAATACTGCGTAATGTTCGAGATGGGGTCCCACTAAGGCCATTACAGCTGCAGTAAATGACCCTTACTCCTGCATTCAAATCCCCCTGAAATGAAGATACACCATTTATCTGCCTGCCTGCTTTCTGCTCCTGCAATATTGCTTTCAGTGACTGGTGTACAGGGAGATCCAGATCCTTTGCAATGTTACAGCTCCCTACTTGCTAGGTCTATATACACTTGTCAGCGTGCCAATGCCATTCCCAGTATTGACTTCTAGCTTCAGAACTCACTAACCTACATGGACTCAGAGGGCTGCGCAGAAATAAACAAAAATGCAGCTTAAGTTCGTTTATAGATCAACATTTTTCAACCAATCCCTTTTGAAATGATAGGCTGCCATTCTATTGTTCCCTTCAAAGTACACAACATCTCATCTCTCCCGTTGCTCTCCATCTACCACGTATTTGCCCAGTCATTTCACTTGTCTCAATCACCTTGGAGCTTTTTTTACATGCCACTCATACACTCACAAGCTGACATCGTTTACTGCTGTCATCAGACGTGGGAATATTACATTTGAGCCTCTCAACCAAAGATATGATGTGTATTGGGAATTGCTGCATCCCAAATCCCGATCCTTGTTATATCCTCCAAGCCTTCCATTCAAAAACATGGTTTTAATCTTACTCACTGTTTCCTGCCAGCTCTCCCATTCTAACACCATGACCATATATTAGCCCCAGTCCCATAGGATTCAAATTCGCACAATAGGCTTGGGGCTTTATCAAAAATCTTTCTGAGATTCCAAACGTATTGCATTGATACCTTCTCCATAATTTTGCTAAAAGCCACTTTCTCAAATATGATTCCCATTTCATAAGTTACTGTTGACTTTGTCAATGCCCATTAATTTCAGTCCAATACTTTCTCTAAAACTGTGAGTTGTTAATTTCATTCTATTCACTTTTTCTCATCAGACTAAAGTTCCCTGGAATTGTTGGGAAGCTTTCTTTTTTGTTTTGTTTTCTTCTGTGAATGCAAAACTAAAGTATTTGCTCTATAGTTCTGCTATTTCCCTGTCCTCAATTATCTGGTATCAGACTGTAATAAGGCTGCACCTTTTTCTCTTAATTTTTCCATTTACATATTTTCAGAAGATATTACAAGTTCACGCATATAAAGTTTGATGAGATATTCTTCAGAAACCTATTAATTCCTAAGTTAAGCTAGTCAATGATTGACCTTCCACAGCCATACTATTACAGAAGCACAAACTCTGTACCATCCGAAATACAGCACGGTCTACATTAGATCCACTTTCTGACACAAGACCCGTAACCGTGAGTCGAATGGCATTTCAAGTGCACAACCATGTATTTTCTATTGGTTGTGAGGTTACCATGACAACTCACCTCTCAAGAAGTGCATTCCAGACCCCAACACACTCTGAAAAACAGTCCTCAAATCCTCACTAAACTTTAAACCCTTCGCTTTTAAAGTGTCGCCATTTGACTAAAAGGAACAGCTGCTGTCTATTCACCCTGTCCATGTCCCTCGTAATCCTGTCCTTCTGAATCACGGTCCCCTCAGCCTTCTCTGCGCCAAACTAAACAACCCGAGCTTATCCAGCCTCTCTCCATAGCTAACATGTTCCATCCCAGGGAACATCCTGGTGAATCACCTCTGCACCCTCTCCAGTGCAATCACATCCTTCCTGTAATGTGGCTCCCAGAACTACACACAGTATACCATCTTGGCCTCACCTAAGTTCCGCATAGCTTTTTTAATCTATGCCTCGATGTATTAAGGCTGTGTTTACGCTCCCCTATGCTTTCTCAAAAATTTATTAATCACTCTAGTCACATTTAGGGATGTGTGAAGAAACACCCTCTGAGCTTCCTGGTGTGCTGCCATTCATTGAGTCCTCACCTGTCTGGCTCCTTCTTCCAAAGTGCATCATCTCTGACCATTCCATCTGTATCTTCCTGCACCATAGGGCCTTTCTCCTCACTGCCAACCACCCGACCAACGATTGTATCAAACACAAACTTACTTATCACCAACAGTCATCAACAGTGCAATTAATACTTCTATTGGTGATTTATTTCTGACATTTTGATAGGAAGTGCATCTGTTTCGCCAGACTTAGCAATGCTCAATCCAGCTCCATGTTCAAGTACTACCTTGTTACTGATATGAATTGACTTTATGTCTTTAGCTGCAGAAGGCCGAAATGATCACTTGGTATTTCTGGATCTTCCTGCATGAAGACTGATACAAAGTAACTGGTTATTTTCTTGGTCATTTCCCTGTCCCCCACAATAAGCTCTCATCTCCCGATTACAAATTTCCACTTTTGACCTTACTTTTATTTTGTTTCCTTTGAAATATAGATCATAGATTGATGCAGTCTTTGTGTTCCTGTTCGTTAGCATGCACGTTCTCTTTTTTATTTCCTTATCAATTTCATGGCCTTCCTTGTCTGGATCGTTAATTTCTGAGAATTCTCAGGTTTCCACAATATCTGGAATTCTTCTGAAGTCACTTCCTATGATTAATATGTTTTCTAATTTGTTATGTTAACCATCATTGAGTCACTTTCCCTTTCTTTGGTGATTGTACCTGAAATAAATAGCATATTTTTCAGACTTTGCAGTATTTATAAAAATCTCCTGGTCCTGACCAGATATATTCAGAAACACTGCAGAAGGATAGAGAAGAAATTGCGGGTGCCTTGGTTGGTTCTTTTCCATCATCGCTGGCCAACGACTAAGGTCCTGGACAACTGGAGGGTAGCAAATGCTGAGCCCTTATTCAAGAAAGGCTAAAAGATAAACCTGGGAACTAAAGGCCAGTAAACCTAAAATCCAGTAGGCAAGATACTTGAGAAGGTTCGGAGAGATTGGATATACATGCATTTGGAACGACGGTATGGTTCGGAGTAAGATTAGAATGGTGCTGGAAAAGCAGAGCAGGTCAGGCAGCATCCGAGAAACAGGAAAATCGATGTTTTGGGCAAAAGCCCTTCATCAAATTCAGCACGGCTTTGTGCATGGGAGATCATGACTCACAAATTTGTTGGAGTTCTTTGATGAAGTGACCAGCAACGTTGAAGAGGGCAGGATAGTATACATGGCATAGATGGATTCCAGCTGGAAATGTGTTGCTGGAAAAGCGCAGCAGGTCAGGCATCATCCAGGGAACAGGAGAATCGACGTTTCGGTCATAAGCCCTTCTTCAGGAAGGGCTTATGCCCGAAAAGTCGATTCTCCTGTTCCCTGGATGATGCCTGACCTACTGCGCTTTTCCAGCAACACATTTCCAGCTCTGATCTCCAGCATCTGCAGACCTCACTTTCTCCTCATAAATGGATTCCAGTAAGACCTTCAATAAGCTTCCACATGGTACGCTGCTCTGGAAGGTTAGATCACATGGAATTGAGGGGGAACTGGAAAATTAGATAGAAAACTGGCTTGATGAAAGGAAGCAGAGGGCAATACTGGAAGAATGCTGGTCAGACTGGATATCTGTGACTATTGGAGTGGCTCAGGGGCTAGTGCTGGGACCACTACATGTTACATATATCTATGATTTAGATGAGAATGTACAGGCATGATTTGTAAGTATGAAGACGACACTAAAACGGGCAGCATCATGCAGAGTGAGGAAGGTTATCAGAAATTTAGAAATTACAGCAATACCTTGATCAGGTGGGGAAGTGGGGTGACAAATTGCAAATGGATATTAATAAAGTTCAGTGAAAGCTCTTGCATTTTGGCAAGTCAAATCAAGTTTGGAGTTTCATGGTGAACGGTTGAGTCTTAAGGACTGTAGTGGAACAGAAGGTCCTTGGAATTCAGGTGCATGGTTCTCTGAAAGATGATTCAGAGGTAGACAGGGCAGTGAAGAAAGCTTTTGGCACACTGGCCTTCATCAGTGTATATCACTGAGTATCGAAATTAGGGAGTTACGTTGCAGTTATACAGGATGCTGGTGAGGCCATACTGGTAGCGTTATGGTCAGATTTGTTCACTGGGAGGCAAACAATGGTTGTTAGAGTCGTAGATGTTATTAAGCTGGAAAGAGTGCAGGACAAATTTACAACGATGTTGCCGTCTCAATGATCTGAGTTATAGGGAGAGGTTGGACAAGCTCGGACCTTTTACATTAGCGTGTATGAGACTGAGGGGGATCTGATATAAGTGTATAAAATCATGAAAGGCATGGTCAGAGTGAATGCACTCATTCTTTTTTTCCCGGGTCGGGCAATCACAGACTAGAGGGAATCAGTTTAAGGCCAGAGGGAAAAGAATGAAAGGGAACCTGAGGAAGAAAGTTTTACACAGGGAACCTCTTGCGCGTATGGAATGAGCTGCCAGCAGAAGAGGTTGAGTTGGTTATTTTCACAACCTTTAAAAGTCATTTGGCCAAATACACGGATAGGAAAGTATTACAAGGATACAGGGCAATGACAGGGAAGTGGGGTTAGCGTGGATGGACATTTTGTCGGAATGGACTATATTGTACCAAAGGGCCTGTCTCCGTGCTGCAGGACTCTATGACTCTAACAATCATTGCTTGCCTCCCACTGAATGTTATATTGCACTTTCCCAACTCACTGGAGCAAACTTGACCCTCCAGCCTCCAGGCTTCCATGATGTTTAGCCAGAATGATCAAGCATTCTATATTGTATGCAGACACCGTGTAAAATCCACCTTATCAACGTCACTATTTCTTAAAAGCTGCTTCAGTCCAAGGTTATTAATTCGTCATTCTGACCACACAACACCAAATCCGAAATAACCTGCTCTCTAGTTTGCTTCACAGCATGTTCTTCAACCTACCACATATACACTTCCGGAATTTATTTTACACAACATGAGCAGTCACTTAGTTAATGTTGTTCAGATGCAACTTGAGACCATCCAATAAGAATGCGATATCCACAATACTTGTGTATAGAATTTCCAGAGCATGTGATGCTGAGATTGTCTGCAGCCGTTTGGTTTCGATATATAACATACAAATATTTGCTTCTCCTTCCCATATTGTAAGCTCTACCCAAACTGATTCTGTGGAAGCTGAGGGACAGGTCTTTGTCATTCATAGTGCTAGACTTGGACAAGTCATTTGGAGGGACTCACCTCGACGCTGAAATGATCCGAAGAAATGTCCATCAATACAGGACAAGCATCAATATCCTGCTGGAAAAGCGCAGCAGGTCAGGCAGCATCGAGGGAACAGGAGAATCGATGTTTCCGGCATAAGCCCTTCCTCAGGAATGAGGAAAGTGTGCCCAGCAGGCTAAGATAAAAGGTAGGGAGGAGGGACTTGGGGGGGGGGGCGTTGGGAATGCGATAGGTGGAGGGAGGTCAAGGTGAGGGTGATAGGCCGGAGTGGGGTGGGGGGCGGAGAGGTCAGGAAGAAGATTGCAGGTTAGGAAGGTGGTGCTGAGTTCGAGGGTTGGGACTGAGACAAGGAGGGGAGAGGAGAAATGAGGAAACTGGAGAAATCTGAGTTCATCCCTTGTGGTTGGAGGATTCCTAGGCGGAAGATGAGGCGCTCTTCCTCCAACCATCGTGTCGCTATGGTCTGGCGATGGAGGAGTCCAAGGACCTGCATGTCCTTGGTGGAGTGGGAGGGGGAGTTGAAGTGTAGAGCCACGGGGTGGTTGGTCCGGGTGTCCCAGAGGTGTTCACTGAAACGTTCCCCAAGTAGGCAGACGAGATGCTGTGGAAACCACGTCTGGGGGGAAATTGCGGTCCTTGAAGAAGGAGGCCATCTGGATTGCACGGTTTTGGAACTGGTCCTCTTGGGAGCAGATGCAGCGCATCTCTTCGACTACCTGCTCCTCCGCCCTTGAGCCCTTCCCCTCCAACCGCCACCAGGACAGAACCCCACTGGTCCTCACCTACCACCCCACCAACTTCCATGTACAGCGTATCATCCGCCGTAATTTCCGCCACCTCCAAACGGACCCCACCACCAGGGATATATTTCCCTCCCCTCCCCTATCAGCGTTCCGAAAAGACCACTCCCTCTGTGACTCCCTGGTCAGGTCCACACCCCCCACCAACCCAACCTCCACTCCCGGCACCTTCCCCTGCAACCACAAGAAATGCAAAACTTGCGCCCACACCTCCCCCCTTACTTCCCTCCAAGGCCCCAAGGGATACTTCCATATCCGCGACAAATTCACCTGCACCTCCACACACATCATCTATTGCATCCGCTGCACCCGATGTGGCCTCCTTTATATTGTGGAGACAGGCCGCCTACTTGCGGAACGTTTCAGAGACCACCTCTGGGACACCCGGACCAACCAACCCAACCACCCCGTGGCTCAACACTTCAACTCCCCCTCCCACTCCACCAAGGACATGCATGTCCTTGGACTCCTCCATCGCCAGACCATAGCTACACAATGGTTGGAGGAAGAGCACCTCATCTTCCGCCTAGGAACCCTCCAACCACAAGGGATGAACTCAGATTTCTCCAGTTTCCTCTTTTCCCCTCCCCCACCTTGTCTCAGTCAAATCCCTTGAACTCAGCACCACCTTACTAACCTGCAATCTTCTTACTGACCTCTCCGCCCCCACCCCACTCCGGCCTATCACCCTCACCTTAACCTCCTTCCACCTATTGCATTTCCAACCCCCCTCTCCCAAGTCCCTCCTCCCTACCTTTTACCTTAGCCTGCTCGACACACTTCCCTCATTCCTGAAGAAGGGCTTATGCCGGAAACATCGATTCTCCTGTTCATTGGATGCTGCCTGACCTGCTGCGCTTTTCCAGCAATACATTTTCAGCTCTGATCTCCAGCATCTGCAGTCCTCACTTTCTCCTCGAAGCATCAATATCCTCCCCACTCTGTCAGGATAAAGGTCACCATATTCTCTCTGCTCCCTCGCACTCACTGTGTATCTGTTATAGCACCTAGCCCCAGACAATCCTCATCCTCTATCTCCAAATAAGGCTCAGGCACTACCACTCTCACTATTTAATGTAGCAACTTCCTTCCCACACTTCCTCTGTCACCTACGCAATACACCCCACACTAGTAATGGTATATGGATTCAAAATTGTTGACTGACTCATTCGGACACCTCAAAATTCCCCCCAGCCCCACCTCCACCAGCAATAACAGCAGGGCCACCCACTCCTGCCCTCACTCTCTCACTGCCTTTCTCCCATTCCAAGAGAAACAGCCTGGAATAGGACAGAAATGGCCAAGCCGGTTGGTGGAGTTCCCAATATCCATTCCCTCACCCGCCTATTCTCCGCCATGTGGGGAGGACCCTTGTACAAGATGGAGTGGACTGGGATGCCTCGCATGGAATGTCTGAAACATCTCTGATTAAGGAGCAGTGCTCAGTGAAAGACAATTCTCACTTTAAACCCACTGGGAGTTCCAGCGATAGTCCTTTCACTCCCCCCCCCAAAAAACACAGATACCTCACTGCACAGAGATGCAGACACAGAAATACACAGAATTATTGGTAAACACCCCAATATACGAACAAACATAATACATACAAGGGCATAGGCATGCACACACAGACATATAGAGTCACACACAAATAGACACAAACACAGAGAGAAATACACAGGCTGATACACAGAAAGACAGACGTAGACACACAAATACACAGATGACAAGCAGATGTATACACATACGCACACACAGATACAAACACTAGTGTCATTAAGACACAAATAAATAAGTTTTTGATTTATAAGGAGATCAATGATCCTCGGGGGAGGCAGGAGAATGAGGTTGAGGAACATATAAGAAATTATTGAATGGCATATAAGACTCTATTGGTCGAATAGCCTCATTCTGCTCCTTTTTTCATGCTCATGTGGTGAAAATGCTATCAGGTATTCTCTTCCCGAGACAGCATCAGAGGCTGGGTTTGATACATATTTGATTGGTCAGGGTCAGTGGCAATGTGGGACAGGTTTGGAGTCTGGAATGATTTATGTTTTTTCCTAATTAGACTGTCTTATGTCTGGAAAGAGGTGGTGATTTGTTGTTCAGTTAACACAGTTTTAAAATAACAGGTCCCACAATGAAATAAGGACGTCCCTTTCACTTTAGTGTTGTGTCCCTGTGGTGTCCTCATCCTCAGGGAGCAGTGAACACTCGGTTTATGAAGATATTCAAGGCTGAGCGCGACTGATCTTTGCTGGGCAGGAAAGTCAATGTTTATTAGGAACAGACAGGAGATGGATGGTCAGGCACACTTTGATCAGCCATGAGCATTCTGAATGGTGCAGTCAAATAGCCCTGCTGCCCCTACGCCATGTTTTGTTCCTCAATCTAGCCTCGATGCTGTTTCAGAGTTATAATGCTGTCCCTACCCCGTGTTGTTCCCTCAATCCACCCTCGAAGCTGTTACAGAGATATACCGCTGTTCCTACCCCATGTGTAGTTGCTCAATCCACCCCTCGAGGCTGTTAGAGAGATATACTGCTGTCTTTACCCCTTGTTGTTCCCTCAATCCACCCTCGAGTCTATTAAAGGGATATACTGCTGTTCCTACCCCATGTGTAGTTGCTCAATCCACCCCTTGAGACAGTTACATTGTAGAATCGTTACAATGAGATAGGACGACACCATTCTGCCCCTCTAAGGAATTACACAGAAACATAGAATGAAGTAATTCAGCTCGTTTAGTATATGACACAGCCCAGGAGGTGGCCATTAAACCTGCCTGAACGGATACACAGGAACAGGGAAGCTGTGGCTAACAGGAAATCGAGAGTAGAGACAAATGTTTATTTTCAGGCTGCAAAGGGGTAAATGATGGAGTGCCTCAGGGATCACTGTGGGGTCATCAATGATCAACAATCTGTATCAAAGATCTGGAGGAAGGGGAGGGAATGGCTTGGAGCTCAATTAGCTCGTATAACAAAATGGTCATTCAATGTGTCATCAAATGGATGGAGTGAGTCTGCAATGTGATACAGTCAGAAAGAGTTAGTGAGCAAACCTTCAGCAGAAATAACATAAGGTAAGTTGTCTATTTTGGCATGAAGGATAAAACAATGGTAAACAATTTAAATGGAGAGCGATTGCACAACTTAGTGATACAGGGTGTTTCCATGTTCCGGGGACATGAATCATATGATGTCAATCCGCTGATGCAGAATGTGATTTGGAAGGTAAGTGGAATGATGTTGTTTTTGGCACAAGGTATCAGGTTTAATCGCAGGGATGTTTTACTGCATCTGTACAGGGCATTGCTGAGACTACACCTGATGCACTGTGTGAAATTTTGATCCCCTAATCTAAAATAAAAGGATATAATTCTTTTGGAAGATTTTCAATGAGGTTTCCCTTTACTCATTCCTGGAATGCCGGCCTTTTATTATGGGGGATTAACAGTTTCGATCTGAGCTGAGAAATTGTATTGAACTATCCATGACTTTCTGAAAAGGGTATCAACTGGATGCATATTATCTCCTGTCAGGGAAACTAAAGCTAGAGAATAAACTTTAAGAAAAAGATGTATTGATATTAACACACATACTATGAAGACACCGACGACTATTTACAAATTACCCAGACACATGTAAGCATGTCATCAAATTATAAAATGTGGACTTCTTTTGCGATCGAAAGGAATTGTGTACAAGAGCAATGACGCACTTGCCTATAATCCATAATCCGGTTTTCCTGAGAATGTTCCAGTAGAGCACATCTAGACCAGTTTGCTGTTCAATTGACATTATTATATGTGTCAACATAGAGAGGGATAAAAATGTTCCCTGCCTGAGAAGCAGCAGCCAATTGATCTCTCTCTCTCTTACTTTGTTCCGCCCGATAGCAAAGTGTGAGACCAGAAAATCCCTGAATTATCTGTACCACTTGAGAAGGATTCCTGGTAAGGATTCAATGGAATCTCTCCACTTCCTGAAACAAAGGGAATTCAGCCAAATCCAACTGTTCCAGAAAGAAACCCAACTACCAGTAGCTTGTCTGAGAAGAATAATTTCAAAGCAGAATAACGTTTGGGTCACTCTATCATTTTACCATTTGTTATGAGTTCAATTTTCTGTGTCTTATATTTTTCTAGAAATTGACCTACTCTGAGACCTATATCACTGGCCACCTCTCTAAGCTGGTTGCATTTAAGATTGGTGTAACCAGTGGAGGAGTGGGACTCGAAAGAGAAACAGTGACCCTCCAACATTGGTTGGAACACAAATGAGAAATTTTCAAAGGGCTGTTCAAGTGGTAATTCCCTTCCCCAGAAGTTTGTGGTGTCTAGATGTCTGCATTTATTAAAAGTTGTTTTTGGTGACAGTTGACAGGCACCGGGACCACCTACTTATTTGAGCTGAATGGGAATCAGGTGTAAACTTCCACTTGCCTGGATCTTTCAGAGCACAAAGAAAGATGTTTGTGGTTGGTGGCCAATAATCCTTTCCAGTTAGCCTCCTCAGCACAAACACCTTCAGCTGTTCCATCAATGTCTTTCCCCATCATAAGATCTGAAGTTGGGATGATGACTGAAGATTACACAATATTCAGAAAATTTTGTCCCCGACCACAAGAAGAGGGACAGCCCATTCAATCCTCCTGCGTGTTCCACAGGAAGAGAAGGGTCAGTACATCGAGCTGTTAAACAAGAACAGGCAGAGACCAATCAAACACTTTAATCTCATCCATGAGACAACGAGGAGGCTATTCAGCCCCACGAGATAGTTATGCAGTAACAGGAGGGTGTCAGTGATATGCCAACATGACAAACCAATGAAACCGAGACTGCACTGATAGAGGACTCCATGATGTTAATCATGGTTCCATTGTTTGTAGAACGTGTGCTACTTTAACACGATTTGCTGGCAGTGAGGAGGAAAGTCGACTGTTTTGTGTCAAGTCTCAAGGAGGCATATTCTATCTCCGAGAAGACACACCCATGTTCTCCATGGAGGTCAGAAGCTGCAGGGAAGAGTTAACTCTTTTATAATGAAGGTATTGCGGCTGTGTCAGGATGATAGATAACATGACGTTCATTGCAGGATCATGCACCAATTGGACTGTATTAATGTTGGGAGATTTTATTCAAAAGCCTGGTCCCCCACCCCCCACCCTCTCTCTCTCTGTCTCAATTGAAATAGGGAGTGGGGGTGGTTGGATCGATCATTCTTAAATGCTCTTAAACTATCGATAATCATGTAACCCAAGTGAAAAAAAGTCATGGAATTTATCACCGTAACAGTGTCTGTTTTGAGCATCATGAGTGATTGTCCATCCCCATTAAGGTTCAATGCAATCACCTCTTATTCTCTCACTGAGCTTCACTCACTGCTCATGGTGACATCATGCCAGGGATTAGTCTGGTGAAATGTGAGAGAAAGTCAATCTACAGTACCTCAAATCTGCCTCAACAATACTTTTAGGGATGATCGTAATAATTCCCTTCTCTCACGTAGACATCGGTTTCTTTTCTGTGCCACAAAACACCATTCCTTCTCTATGCCCTATGACTGACATGGAATTTGTAAGTTCATTACAGCTGTATGACAGCATCAATAAAGGTAGTACCAGAGATGTCTATGGAGATGTGCATCACTGTCGGTGAGTATTTCAATGAGATTGAATACACCCAAAATAGGGGATGATCACCTACCTGAATGGAAGTAAGCTGTATGAATACGGGAAACAAACGAAGGGAGCTATCTTTACTTCTGGTGTTCTCTCACAGGATATGTGCAGCCCTGGTCAGGGTAGCATGTTATGCCGATCTTGAACTGAGTGGCAGGTTCAGCTGTTCCACAGGACAGTAAAGAGTAAAACGCATAGCTATGGGCTTGTAGTGTAACAATGCAGGATAAATTCTCCTGCTTAATTAAAACCAGCAACAGAGAATAGATTTACCCCATGCAGTAATCTGTGATAATTCTAGATTCAAAATCTATTAAAAGTAAAAATTAACAACTTTATTTCTTAAAGTCTATCAGGGAATAATAAACGATCGACTATTTACAACTTCTTCCTCTAACCTGTCTTTGACCTTCCCCCTCCACAATACTAGCCCGATAAGACTCCTAATTAAGATTTACAAAACAAGACTTCTTATCTCAAAACCAGGAAGCTTTCGGTTTTTCTCCATACTCCTGTCTTCTTTTCTTCTTGTGAATTCTGCTTCACTAGTTACTCATCAATAAAAGTACCTTTAGGAGAGCGATTCTTCAGGCAGTCTTTACCTGCTGGTAGCTTGGCAGTTCTCCTCTGAACTGTTCAATTTTCCACAGTCTTGTACCCCAAACCGTCGGATTGTGTCATTGGCTTTTAAGATTGTCAATATATTAAATTCAAACTTGATTGGAGGTGGGTACTTTCGGATAGAATTTAAACTGTTTGGCTGAATAGATTTTTGTCTCGAGACAATGAGCTAAACGAGTTGTTACATTATATCTATTTTTCCGAACACTTGGTGCTGTCAGGTGGCTATTGCTAGCTTTTAATTCTCATCAAGGTACAGTACACCCACATGTTCATCATCAACGTCACACGGAAACCTGACTAGGGAAGCATGACACACATTGACTTCACAAAAGGACTTGAGTCAAGCAGATGGGTTTTTAATAATAAATCATAATGGTTACTTTTAAATTCCACCGATTTCCTTCATGTTATAACAACAGACTATTATAATTCTGTGGCTCTCGATTATGAGTCAATGGATTGACCAACATAAACTGTTTTCCCATATGTGCAGAGAACAAGTTAAACATCCTCAAGAGCAGTTATTGAGTGACAGACAAGCGGTTCGAAAGAACTTGAAACTGTTGCATCCGGATTGAAAAAAGGCACAAATATAATTGGTTGAAATATTAGAGAAGTGGTGAGGCAAGTTGCTATTTCACCAAGAGTTATGATAGGGATCTGGGAGTCACACATGGAAACAGATTACAAGCAGAAACTCTCAAACCATTATACAAAGGTGCCTGGATCTGCACCTGAAGGCCTATAGTCTCCGGGAGACAGAACTAGGGCTTTTAGAAAACGTAACTTCTAGTCCAATGCAGACAGTGATCTTCTCTATACTGTGCTATTTTCTGAAGCTTTCAAAGGTTACCAATATCTGACAGGATCAATACATAGGGATGAGGGGAGAGGGCCGGAAGGAGCAGTGTGTTCATTGATTAGCATCACAATAATACTGCTCCCATTCTTTATAAACGACGCTACTTTATTGTGTTGGCCTTTTTTGTCCTTACTGTACAAATGGGAAAACCTTTGATCATCCAGTTCTGAGTCGTGGTCCCACTGCAGCCACATCTCCATAATGACAGATACCTGACCTGGTTCGTACTATTTAAAGCTACCATTTCATTGGCCTTTTTGAATCGGTCGTAACGAATTCAGGGATGTCAGCAAGCGCAGAGCACAGGCTGACTGTAGGGTCCAGAGGCGGTTACAGAGGTAGGAAGGTGTGTAAGGGCTGGGAGATACTACAGGGATATGGGTTGTTCTAGAGGTGGAAGGAGATTGCAAAGACAAGAATAGTTTTAAGTTTTAGTTGAAGTTAAAATGGAGCTGGACCAGCCAGATAAATATTCTGGCTACAAGAGCATGTAGAGAGAAACCCTCCCTGAAACCTGATAAAAATATTACCTGAACAATTTATCACATGATATAGCTCTCCCTGTCTCTGCACCAGAAATAAACATTCTGTCCACTGTGCCTATAAACGGCCAGTCTCTGGAACATCCTTCATATTCCATGACCCTTCCCACTTCTGTAAACCAACTGGTATTTACAAACACTCCTATTTGTGCCCTATGAAGCTCTCTGCTTCAAAATCCGCTTCCCCCTTATGGAGATGATCACACACAAATGGCGAACAAATTTTTGGAAAGCGGTGAGAGATTAGTAAGAGACATTGTGGGTGGAGGACGTTGAGATAGAGAGTTCACAGAAAACAGAAAAGAAAGCTTGCACTGGTCCTGCAGGAGATTGATAACAGGAGGGTCTACTGAAAGGGACATGACTTTCCTTGGATAATTTTACAGAGACACTGGAGGAGCTTTCAGAGACGATGAGATTTGTAGGTGTTAATGAACGTTACAGATACGTGGAGTGTTTTTATAGTGATTCGAATGGGGTCAGTCAGGTAAACCTCATTAATACATGTTCCTTGATTGGGACTGTGAACCTGGTTCAATCAGGGAATCCTGGCTGACATAAATAAACAGGAGCAGGGGTGGCACGGTGGCACAGTGGTTAGCACTGCTGCCTCACAGCGCCAGAGACCTGGGTTCAATTCCCGCCTCAGGCGACTCTCTGTGTGGAGTTTGCACATTCTCCCCGTGTCTGCGTGGGTTTCCTCCGGGTGCTCCGGTTTCCTCCCACAATCCAAAAATGTGCGGGTCAGGTGAATTGGCCATGCTAAATTGCCCGTAGCCTTAGGTGAAGGGGTAAATGTAGGAGAACTGGTCTGGGTGGGTTACGCTTCGGCGGGTCGGTGTGGACTTGTTGGGCCGAAGGGCCTGTTTCAAAAAAAAAAATAAACAGGAGCACCAGGGGCTCTGTTCACTATAGGAGCCGGCTCTGAGCTAACGTGGGTCACTGCCATGTGTCGTGCATGTAGAAACAAAAGGTGATTTGGTGACGGGATACTGGCCTCTGAGGAGTTATTTCAGTTTTAACATCTGGTAGATCATACAGAGAGATCGAGGGCTGGGGTGTGTCCACAGATCAGGATGGATTTGGAATCTGGAGGTTGCAGAGACAGTGAGCTGTGTTGGGGCAAAAGGTGGTTACAGAATCGGGAGCATTATCGGGACTGGAGGATGGTACACAGCTGGTTAGGCATTGGAGTCAGTTACACAACACGGAAAATTGTAGGGACTGGAGCAAAGAAAGGAGATGGGCGGGGTTGTCAGTGCTGGAGCAAGTTGAAGATATAATGATCACTGTAGTGGCTGGAGTTTATGGAGATCCTGCAATCTGTCAGGGCAGGAGGCAGTTAGTAACATTGATTGGATTAGAGGAGATTGTACAGATTAGGTTTCTATGGATCATAGTAGTTGCAGAGAAGGGGAGAGCTGTAAAGATTTGATAAGTTTTTCTACAGAGAAAAGATTATCGAGGCTGGAGGAGACACCAGAGAAAGAAGGTTTATATGGCCTGTGTGAATTACAGGGATCAGGAGGGCTACATTGGCTGATTGAGGTTAGAATATATCATACAGGATCCACGAGGTTACAAAAACAGGATTTTTTGGATTTGGAGGACTCTCAAGACATCACACTGAATGACACAGATGCCTTATGACACAGAAGGGGGTTATTTGGCCGATCGTGGTTACAACAGCTCTTCAACTGAGCTCTCTGCTGAGTAATGATCTCCTCTTTCCCTCACATTGGTACACATTTATTTTGTATCAAAAATCATCCAAACTCCTCCTGAATGTTTCAGTCAAACATTTAGCGACAATGGATCTAAGTGTATCCGAACTACTTGCGGAGATCTTTTTCCAGGTATAAATCCTCTTTCTAGTTTCGAACCAGCCTTACTCCATCTTTTTATAAGCTCACTATGAGGCTCCCGCAGAGGATTCAGGGACAGCTCGGTTTTGGCTCTCAGTTTTCCCATAATTCCCGTCCCCCCGCTCTAATATCTTCCTCTGAACCTTCAGCATTCCTCCTGGTCCCCAATCATATTCTCGATCTGATACCAATTCTATTGTTATTCTCCATCACCATCCTCCCTTTCCCATTTGAGGGACAATTCCTCAAATGGACCCAAGCCATCTCCTCTTTGAAGGGAGCCCATTTTTCTGACCAACTTGGTGTTCCAGTTAAACCTTCCCAGCTTCATTCTTTCCCCATTAAAGGTTGCTCTGAGTCAACTAATGTTTCTCACTCTCAATCATTGCATAACATTCTCTACCATCATCCTGAACTTTACAATAAAATGATCACTGTGCCGCAAAATGTTCCCGTACTGATACTGGATCCACTTTCCCCACCTCTTTCCCAAGGACCAGGTCCAACAGTACATGCTGTCTTGGGCTGAACACATACTCCTGCTATAAGCTCTCCTCCGTGTAATCCAGTTACACTAACCCCTCATGACCGTCCACCAACAGTAACCCAGTCAATAAATTATGTTTCTCAATGTAACTACTCTGTAGTATTGTTTTCGCTCTCAAATAGCCATCTCCATCCTTTCCAATGATTGCTGGCCAACAGACTGTACCTCACAGTGTAATTGTACATTTTTTTGTTCTGTAGCTCCAGCCAAATTAATTTTGTCCTTGGATGGATCCTCTTTCTCTTGGACTCCTTAACTAACGCAAATCAAAACCAGTACTTCTACCTTCATCCTTTCCCTTCCCTTCTAGCATTTTGGAATCCTTTATATCCAGCAATATTTATCACCCCGTCCTGCTATTCCTTAAGCCAGCTCTTGGGGTTCAGTGCATAAGGTTTCCACACACCAATCTGCATCTGGAACTCCCCACACCCCGAGTATTCATGTCCATGCAGAGTACCTCAGATTAAGGCTTTCTTTCTTCTCCAAATTCCACTGATAAACGTGTTGTTGTAAATTAGTAACAACTGTATCTCCCATTATTTTGAGAATCCTGGTATTCTCCGCTACTATTCCTTTTTGGATCCGAAGCACACACCAAGTTATTTTCAATCCATCCCAAACACCCCGTAAGAAATTCAGTCCCAGCTCTGTCACGTTAGCCCATCCGGCTTGTACAGTGCTGCCTTCACCAGAACCAGTCCCAATGTCCCAGGAATCTGAAGCCCTTCGTGCTGCACCATCGTTCCAGTCATACTCTGATATACCTAAAACCCAGAGTTCTGTTCTCACTTGGACAAGGCACTGGCAGTAACCAAGGGATTGCTACATTTGAGGTCCATCCACCTAGCTCCCTAAATTCTGAAACCCAGACCACTATACCCTTCCTACCCAGGTCATTCCTACCAACATGGACATGACCTTTCACTGCTCACTGCACCCCTCACTCCCCAGACGAATGTCCTGCAGACATCGTGACATTCTTAACCCCACTATCCTGGAATTACAGAAACACCGACACCTTATTCAATTTCCTGACTCCCCTGTGCCTATTGCTCCTCCTTCTATCTCCCTCCCCTCCCTGTACAGTCAGGCTGCTGCTGGTGCCACAGACATGGCTCCGACTGCACTCCCCTGAGCAGTCCGCAACTTCATCAGCTTCCAAACTGGAAAACTGAATTGGGAGGTGAATTCAGGATATTCTTCCTTCCCTACTTGTTTCTCTTCGATTGTCTAGTCCTCTATTCCCTTTCTTCTTCTCGGCTGTCATATCTGAAGGGTGATCTGCTCTGTGTGTGTGCTATCCCCCTAACTCTCAGCATTACAGATGGCCCATAGAGTCTCGACTCACTGTCTGAGCTCCGGCAGGGGGCTATGGCATCCCAATGTAACAGAACACATTTTCCATCTGCCAAACATGTCTTGCCATGTCTTAAAATGCAACATGTCTAGAGTAACTTAATTAATTACTTAGAATGAAGTTACCATCAGGGAAATAACAATATGGTTAACTACCTTATTCAACTGTGGCTTAATGTGGGTAATGTATTATATTGGGTCAGAATTTCACATCTCCATCTTACTTCTGAGTTCAATCCTTACTTCACATGTTGAAAAAATAAATTTGCTAACTTCTATCAATTTACTGACAGTCACTAATAACGGTGTATTATCGGCCAATGAAGTTACAGCCTTTTCTGTGATGGCTCTTGTACTTCCTTCAAACTCAGTGCAGGCCCGTCCCAGCAGCAGAAAGTTATCTCTGTGACTCCCAGCAACGTGTAATCCTCCAGCTCTCACTCCACTCTGCTCTCTCACAGGGTCACCGTCTCTGTGACACTCAGGTACGTCTAATCCTCCAGCTCCCACTCCATCTTTTCCCTCACAGGGTCACCGTCTCTGTGACTCCCAGGTACGTGTAATCCTCCAGATCCCAATCCATCTGCTCCCTCACAGGGTCACCATCTCTGTGACTCCCATTCACGATTATGCCTCGATCCTCAGTGCTGATTTATATCCTCCAACTTTGCTGCCTCCCAGGTATGTTAGCCTCATGCTCCTGCTCCAAGTTGCTCCCTCACATGGTCACTCCCTCTGTGACTCGGTGCTGATTTACAGCCTCCTGCACTGCTGTTTCTCCAAACCCAACTCCCAGTCGCTCTCGATCCTCCCTGCTGGTTTATATTCTACCGCTTTGTGCTGCTCTGTCTCAGGTTCTCTCCCCTTGTGACTCCCACGTAATGGTAGGTCTCGAGCCTCAGCTGAGATTTATAACATCCCATTCCGCACTCTCTCTTACCGGATCGCCGTTGTGCCTGGAAGACAGTGGAAAAGAGGAGGATTAGACAGAGCAGAGGGTGTTACAGTGATTGAGGGAGCTGTAGGGGATAGAACAGATTATACGAGGAGCTAGTCAGACCTGCAGCAACTAAAGCAGGTTACTGGAACATACAGCGAGAGTTGCAGACTCTGAAAAAGGCAAAAGAAATAGAGAGATGTTGGCTTGTTCACGATGGAGCTTTGTATAGTCTAACGGGCTTTTTCCGAGCTGCTTACATAGACGTGTAGACTTCAACAAATGCAAATTAACAGCCCAGCAAGTGTTGTATGGTACTGGAGACTGTTGGATGTCACAGAGTTAGAAGACTCGCAGTAACTGGGTGAGGGACTATAAACTTTTGGTGCACTGGTAGTGTTCAAGGTCCCCCAGGACATGAAGAGGTGCAGAGAATGGGCGCATTCCAAATAGTGGGATTGCAGGGATTGGAAGTCCTGAGATGGATAAGGAGAATGAAAAGTGCCAATTTAAAACATAAAACCATGGTAATTAGAGAGATTTAAAGAAGGGAATCTGTGCTGTCATTGGTTACAGTTATATGGAGAGTTACAGAAGCTGAAGGGGTTACAAATTTAAAAAGGGAGAGGTTTTAGGTGATCAGAAGTTTAAAAGAGAATAAATACATTTTAGAGCTCTCTAGCACAGATGGGAGTGGAGGAGGTGAGATATTGTGAGGAACTATAAGAGTTATAAGTTGGGGAAGATGTCAGATATAAAAGGGAGAGCTGCATTGTCTGTATGCAGTTACAGGCATGAGGAGTGTTGTAGCGCCTGCTGGAGGGGATACAGGTAACAACAGTTCCAACGATTGGTGCAGGGGCTCAGGAAGGGAGGGTTGTCGGGACTGGAGATTACACAGATAGGGGTGAAATTGGAGCTGCAGGAGTTTATGGAGAAAGGGAGGATGGAGGGACTGGAGTTTACACCGATTGGGGTGTTAGTTGGAGCTGCAGGAGTTTATTGAGAAAGAGTGGATTGGACAGACTTGAGATTACACGGATTGGGGTGGTAGTTGGAGCTGCAGGAGTTAATGGAGGATTGTTGGTGCTGGGAATTACATTGACACGGACAATAGTGGAGCTGCAGGAGAGAGTGAGATAGGGAGGGTTGAAGGGGCTGGTTCAATTCACACAACCAGGGAAAATTGTCGGGATTGGAGGAGCCAGAGATATGAGGGTTGCAGGGCTGCAGGAGTTCAGTGAGTTAGTGAGGACTGTGAAGGCAGGTTTGCAGCATTCCCATCAGTTACACAGAGATGTGGAGTGCTGTTCTGGAGGAGGATACAGAAATCAACAGGGTTGCAGATACTGGAAGATATGACAAAGACAGTGAGCTGTAGTATTTGAGGGGTTTACAGCGACCAGATGCATTGAGGATTTGGAGGCTGCTACAGGTGTTAAACATGCTGCAAGGGATCAATAACCTTACATCGATCAGGAGGATTGGAATCTCTGGAGATAAAGAATGAGAATTGCAGTAACTGAAGAATATCACAGAGCTGTTGGGTAATATATGAGTTAGAGGAGTTATAACATGAGATGAGCTGTATTCAATGGAGTCAGGAAAGATACAAGGAGATCTGAAGGGACTACAGGTGATCAAAAGGACAGTGAGGCTTCTCAGTGTAGGATTGGGGCAGTTTACAGAGACCGGGAATATTTTATGGAATGGTGTTATTTACAGAGATTATGAAGTTGTATAGAATTGAGGGACGAACAGAGATATGGAAGGCTGTAGCTAATGAAGACATTTGTTGATGTCGGATGCTGAGGTTCTGGAAATTATATGGACCGGAAAGCTGGACAATCTGTCAGAGCTAACAGAGACAGGAACAGCAATAGAGCCTGGAGACACAGCATTGCACACACTGGAGGAGGTTTCTGTTTTCGGGATGGTTGTCGGGGAGGGTAACGTTTACACAGATAAGGGTGTAAGAGCTGGAAGAGGTTATGGAGATGATTAGATTGGTGGGGAGACCGGAGGAGTTTACATTGACAGGGCTGGTGATAGCGACGGGAGAATGTTACATAGATAATAAGTCTTGTAGAAACTGATCGGGAGAGTCACAAGCATTGGAGATGGTTCCATAGATTGGGGGTGTTGCAGGGACCTGAGAGGATTATGCAGATAGCGAGGATTGTAGGATGTTCACATTTTCAGAGTGTTTCAGGACTGGAAAAGGTGACACAGTTAAGGAGGGATGTTGGAGCTGTGGGAGTTCACAGAGCCTCGGAGGTTTGAAGGGTTTAGGGCTGTTTGTGGATAGAGGGATATATTTAGGTACAGTAATATGGAACGCAGAGGGAGAGTTTAGATTAGATTCCCTACAGCACAGGAACCGGTACTTCGGCCCAACAACTCCACACCGACCCTGCAAAGGGTAACCCACCCAGACCCACTTCTCTCCGACAATGCACCTAACACTATGAGCAATTTAGCATGGCCAATTCACCTGACCTGCACATCTTTGGACTGTGGGAGGAAACCAGGGCACCAGAGGAAACCCACACAGACACGGGAGGGGGGGGGGGAGGAATGTGCAAACTCTACACAGACAGTCACCCAACGCTGGAATCGATCCTGGGCCCCTGGCGCTGTGAGGCACCATTGCTCACCACTGAGCCACTGTGCTGCCCCAAATTGCAGAATTACACAAAGAGAGATTGTTTGAGGTGCTGGGAGGGCTGTAGGGAGTGGACGAGCAAACAGAGATGTGGAGTGCTGTTGTGGCTTGAAAAGGGTCTGGAGGTGTTTATATCGGAAGGAGCTCGGTAGGGATGGGAGAAGATTACTGTGGTCGTGTGGTGCTATAGGCCAGGAGGCAGGAGTGTGATCGGGCCTGCAGAAGGTTACAGCGGTATCATGGGGCTTGAGGAAGGTACACAGATGTTTATTTTCGTCCAGGCTGGAGGATTTTACAGAGACGGGGGGCACTGTAAGTATTGTTCAAAACTACAGAAATAGGAATTATTGTACTGAGTGCACGATGCGATTATTGAGATTGGGCATGTTATCGGACCTGGAGCAATTTACACATAGGGAGAGTTGTCAGCATTGGAGTAGGTTTCAAATATACAGCGGGAATATGGGAGGGATGGAGGTGACAGAAATAGGAAATTTTCTGGGAATTACAAGCATTGAAGACACTGGCACAAACAAGTTGGACCAAAAGGCACGTTTCTTTGCTGTATGACTCCATCCCATGACAAGAGACAGTGTGAGGAGGGATTATAGGACTGAAAAATCCCAGATTTCAATACCATCTCCTTGAGGGAGGCCTGCTTTCCCCTGTTGTACTAATCCTCACTAAGACAGCACAGGCCTGAATTGATAACTGTCAACTTACTGTATTGACATAGGAATGCTCAATACAACAGAGATGAAAGTAAACAAGAGAGTGGGGTTTGAGCCTGGGACCATCATGCTCTGTGTTCGTGCTTCAAGACTGTATCTGTGTCATGTTCTCTGGACCAAAGTTCGATCCCTTAAATACACTCTGCTCTGTTTCCTGTAAGTGATCTTATCGATCTGCAGGATTTACTGAAGGCTCCAGATCTCACTCTCCATCTCTCTGGCTGACCGACTGTCTTCAGTGAGGTGATGAACGAAACAGGAATTGGGAATACTGCTGAGTCAGGAGCATCCTGAGTACCTACAGGAGACAGAGAAACAGACAGAATGGGAAATTAGACTGATGTAGTGAGGGTTACAGATGGAGAATGGCATTGAGTCCCACAGAGACTTGGAAAATCCCAGTCTCCATCCCTGGTCTGTGTTGCCTCATCTCCCTGGAGTGGAGAATTCTATTGTCTCAGGATCTGGAGTAGCTGCAAAAGGTGCAGTTACTGGCAGCAATTAGATCCTCACAGTGAGGGATACCACATGGAGAGATACTGTGCAATATCACCAGAGTTCAGGAAGGCATCACGATCAAACCACGGTCAGAAAGAAGGTGCACTGGAATCGGTACTCAAGGATGAGGGAGCTATCAGTGGGCCAGGCAATGGCCTAGTGTTACTCTCACTTGACTGTTCATCCCGAATTTAATGCCGGTAGCAGTGCTAGATCTGACTACTTAATACGCTTTAAGTAAGGAAATCTGTTATGGGCTGCCGGTCTGGCCTACATATGAATCCAGACCCAGAGCAAGGAGGTTGACTCTCAACTGCTCCCTGGAATGATCTGGCAAGACAGTCAGCTCAATGGCAGCTCAGGGGTGGACATAAAATGCTGGCCAGCCAGAGACAGCAACATCCCACGAGTGAATTAAAAACAACAAT
The DNA here is from genome assembly GCF_037043375.1 of Chiloscyllium plagiosum. NCBI lineage: Eukaryota > Metazoa > Chordata > Chondrichthyes > Orectolobiformes > Hemiscylliidae > Chiloscyllium > Chiloscyllium plagiosum. Next base: position 26,601,104 of record NW_028270184.1, on the reverse strand, counting down.
ACTGTGACCAGCATCCTGGCCAATCATATCGGTAGGTTTATGGACAGGGATTTAAACTGACAGAGAGGATGCAGGGACAGGGTTCAGGTGAAAGGAGCTTTCCAAATCCAAAGAGAAAAGGTGATGCATTAGAACAACATGGGAATGTGACTGAAGACAAGCAGAAAGGAACAGGAAGGGACAGTGAATTGGGCTCTGATAGGAAATTCTGGGAAAAAGGCAATTACAGTTTTTTTTTGAATTGTCAAAGTATCAGAAAGATTTGGTCACCAGAAAGATGTGGTTACAGGAGAAACTGTGATGTACTGTTCTGTGTTCCAAACAAGGAGGGTTACAATGGCAGGAAGAGGTTACAGGAGGCTGGACAGGATGGGATCTGAATGAATAGACACAATTAGGAAGGTTTGCTCGGAGTGCCAGAGGTAACAGAAACACCAGTGGCCTAATCTGAAGCAGATGACCCAGACTGGGACGGGTGTAGGGATTGGAGGTGGTTTCACAGGGAGAGAGGACCATAGAGCCACAAGAGGCAACAGAAATGCGGAGAGCTGTATGGCCTGAAGGAGTTCATGGAGATGGGGAGGTTGGGAGAGATGGGCCAGATGACAGGGATAAGGATGTTGGTGGGATTGAGCGGTTTACACAGTCAGGACTGTTTTAGGCAAATCGAGCAGATTACAAAGATAAGGTGGGTTGAAAAGACTGGAGGAACAAACAGAGATATGGACGGTACTCATGGCTCAAGATGTTTATAGATACAGGAAGGTTTAGGTTCTGCAGATTAGCTAGATATGGAGAGTGTGGAGTCTGACAGATTTTCCAGAAGGGCAGTAATTTTGATTGGAGACAGTGTCAAAGTGGGAAGGGTTGTAGGGGATTTTCCCTTCACACTAACAGGGACATACTGTATTCTTGAGATCACACTTTTAAAAGCCTCCCATTTGCCAATAATTCATTTTCCTTCAAACAGACTGACCCATGATTTGGACGTGCCGGGGTTGGACTGGGTTGGGCAAAGTTAAAAATGGCACAACACCAGCTTACAGGTGCACTAGGTCTATTTGGAGTCACGAGCTTTTGAAGTGCTGCTTCTTCATCAGGTGGTTGTGGAGCACAGTCATAAGACACAGAATTTATAGCAACAGGATGGCAGTGTCATGGAAGGAAATATTAAACAAGTTTTGATTAAGTATTTCATTTTTTTAGAATGATCACCAGCACTTCCAAATCTAGTGCTTCCAAACACAGAGGGTCCTCGATTATCCAAATATCAATTATCCGAATATCGGATTATCCAAAGGAGATCTCGAGGTCCCGATACAAACATTCCATCAAAGAGCTGTTTCAACTCTGATTGTGTTTTTTTTTTGTTTACACTGATTAAAACAGATTGCGACTGACTGAAATGCAGCTGAGAACAGTCCTGGACATCGAGCCCAAGTACCATCTCGAAATGACTGACCTCCCACTCTCTCTCCAGCTCCCCACACTTTGCCTGGATTTCTACATAGGGGTGAACCGTAACCCCCACTACCCCAGATATTCTCTTGAACATTGTCCCGTACATGGCAGAGGTGGAACTTTTTGAAATGTTGCAGTAAAAAGTTGAGTGTGTGGCTATTGTGCGTGTGTGTGTGCATGTGTGTGTGCGGGCGCTATTTGGAGACTTACCCCTCCAAAGGCAGCAGCTGTCTTACTGTTGGTGTCCACTCCGGCTGCCCAGGAGGGGGAGGAGATGACGGGGCAGGGGCGCACAGGAGGCGGGGCAGACTGGGGTATGGGCACAAACGGTGGATGGGGCGGTCGGGGGGGGTGTGTCAGTGAAAGAAGGGTTGGGGACCGGGTGGAGGGGCACTGTTGGAGGCGGGCAGGAGCAGTGTTTGACAGGTTTGGGGGCGGGCTGAGGGGGAGGTTGAATGGTTTTGGGAACGGTGCGGATGGCTAGTGGATGGTGGCACTGGACGGTTTTGGTGGCGGGGACTGGCATGGGTCGGTGTTGGATGGGCTTGGAAGCAGGCGGGTTGCTCTGTTGGAGGCGGGTTGTGGGTTTGGTTGGATGGGTTTGGGGCGGGTGGGGTGCTCTGTTGGAGGCTGGCAGAGGGTGATGTTGGATGGGTTTGGGGATGGGTGAGGTGGGTCGGTGTTGGATGGGTTTGGGGGTGGGGTGAACTGTTGGAAGCTGGTGGAGGGTGATGATGGATGGGTTTGGGGGTGGGCGGGGTGCTCTGTTGGAGGCGGACGGAGGGTGATGTTGGATGGGTTTGGGAGCAGGCGGGGTGCTCTATTGGAGGCTGGTGGTGGGTGATGTTGCATTGGATTGGGGCGGGTGGGGTGCTCTGTTGGAGGTGGGCGGAGCGTGATGTTGGATGGGTTTGGGAACGGGGCGGGGCGGGTAGTGTTGGACGGTTTTGGTGGCGGGGATGGCGTGGGTCGGTGTTGGAAGGGTTTGGGAACATGTGGGGGGGGGCAATGTTGACGGTGGGTGGGGGCAGTGTTCGAAGAGTTTGGGGGCGAGCAGTGGGGCGTTTTTTAGGTCTGATAGGACGTGAGGCCTCACCCATGGTTTGCTGCTGCCCAGTCACCTCAATGTGATCTAGGCATTACCGAAAACTCTGAGCCCTAGAGGAATGGCATGGTATCGATTAATCGAATAACCATTTATCTGAATATACTATTGCCTGCCCATCTCGTTCAGATAATCAAGGTTCCTGTGTAAACAGCTGGATGTTAACCTGGTGTTGTGTGATTTTTACCTTCACCCAATCAACCCTTGCTCAATCCTTCTGAATGGCCCCAATATTGGCCCTGTTCCAGTTTAAGACCTGAATCTGTGGACCTGTCTGATCTTTTTCCATAACGTTGTTAAAACGAAGACAGTTGTGGTCACTGGACACAAAGTGCTCTCTGACTGACACTTCAGTCACTTGCCCGACCTCTTTTTCTGAGGGGACGTCCAGTGTTGCACCCGCCTGAGTAGCATAGAGCCCTATACATCTTGATTTAGGAAACTTTCTTAGACATATTTGAAAAATTCCACCCTGTACGGTTCTTTTGCACTCTGGGTGACCCAGTCAATCCATGGGAAGTTAAAATCACCCACCAATACTACTCTATTATTTTTATAGGTACCTGTAAACTCACTACACATTTTCTCCTCTCGTACCCGCTGGCTATTTGGGGGTCTAGAACACCATCCCAGCAGACTGACCATCACCTTTTTGTTTCTAACTTTTAAAAATATGGCCTCATTTGATGACCGCATAACAATATTGTCTCTCAGCATTGTTGTTCTGTCCTCCCTAATCAAAGGGACAACTTCCCCTCCTCACTTTCTTGCCCTTCTGTCATGCCTGTAGCTTCTGTATCCTGGAACACTGAGCTGCCAGTCCTGCCCTTCTCTCAGCCATGTTTCTGTTATGGTGATAATATCCCAGTCCCCAGATCTAATTCATGGTCTGAACTTGTCTGCGTTACCAGTCAGGCTTCGTGCATTGAAATTAATGCCCTGAAAAACCAAATGTCTTTTCCATCCCTATTCTGTGCCCCGGATATCCTGGATAGGAAACTTGCTCTCGATGGCTGATGTATTATTCCCTGACTAGTTGATGGTCCCTCTCTTATTCAGAGTCTCAACTCTCTGCCAAAATAGTTTAATTCCTGCCAGCTAATACAAGCAAATCTCCTCACAGGGATACTGGTGCCCCTCTGCATCCAGTGCCATCCATCCCCCGGTACAGGTCACCTCTATCCAAGAAAAGATCCCAATGACCTAAGAACTGAAAACCCCGCCTCCTACACCAGCGCCCCAGCCACATATCCATCTGGCCTATCTTTCTATTTCTATCCTCACTGGCACGTGATACTGGGAGTAATCTGGAGATCATTAACCTCAATATCCTGTTTTTTTAAATTCTTACCTAACTCCCTGTACTCATTTGACAGGGGCCTATGCCTTTGTCTACCTCTGTCATGTGAGCCAATGTGCACAATGACCTCTGGATGTTCACCCTCCCCTACAGAATATTCAAGAACGACACAGAGACATCCTTGACCCTGGTACCCGGGAGGCAGCACACCAACCTGGGGTCTCTTCTGCAGCCACACAGTCCCCGTCACAACTGAGTCTCCTATCCGTATCTTGATCATTGGAGAGGATCTGGCAAACAGACTGGGAGGAACTACCTGCAGTTGTGTCGATATTAGGAAAGTGGGAGTATTTAAAAGTGATGCTGTGAAAACTTGGGGCCAGCATGTTACTTGAAGAGTGAATATTAAAGGCAGCAAGTCTAGCGAATACTGATCAAGTGATATCGTGAGTTTGATAATGAAATACAGTTCAATAATATCAGGTGAAACCATTCACATGTATAGAGAGGGCAAGGGGAATTGAGAAAATGAGGGACAAACAATAGTCATAAAATATATTTGGCAGATATAACTGAGGGAAAGCCACAAGATATTTCATCACCACCGTTAGTATAAGAGGCTTCCCAGCTAAAGAGCGAGGCCTGTTAGAAACCAAAGGGACAATCTGTGCATGGAGCCAGAGGAAGTAGGTGAGGTCTTCAATGAATTCTTCCCATCTGTATTCACACAGGAGAAAGGCATTTCCGTAGCCAGAGATTTGAGTTGGGAGGGTGAGGTTCTAGAACATGGTAAGATCAATAAGGAGGAGGTATTAAATATTTTCACAGGCATAAAACGTTGGAGAACTCCCCAGTGCCCAATGAATTTATCCCAGGGTACGATGGGAGGTAAGGGAGGAGATTGGTGGATATATTTAATACTTTGCTGGCCACAGGTGAAGTGCCGAATGACTGGAGGATCGCTCATGTGGCTCCTTTGTTCAGGAAGGGCGGCATGGATAGGCCAGGTAATTATAGAGCAGATAGTCTGATAGGAAGGGGAGGGAAATTATTGGGAACAATTCTGAGGGACAGTTTGAATTAATAACTGGAAAGGTAGGGATTGATTAGGGATAGTCAGCGCGGATTTAATACAGGAAAATCTTGTCTGATGAAATGGTGTCTGAAAATATTGATGAGGGCAGTGCAGATGATGTGGGTTCCATGGAGTTCATTAAGGCCTTCGACAAGGTCCCACAAGGAACGCTGATCCAGAAGGGAAGAGCCCATGGGATCCAAGGCATGATGGCAATTTGGATCCACAATTGGTGGAGGGTTGGTTTTGTGACTGAAAGCCTTTGCCCAGTGGGTGTCCCACAGGAATCTGTGCAGGAGCTATTGCTGTTCATTATGGACATTAATCACTCGGATGTGGAAACAGAAGGTATCATTAGCAGGTTTGCAAAAGACAGGAAAGATGAGGGTGTTGTCCACAGTGAGGGGGATGGACTCAGGCTGCAGTCTGAAGGTTGAGGCTGGGACAGAATTTCAACAGAGTAATTTCAATTGATAACCAGGCAAGAGCACAGCAGGCAATGAGAGAATACTCATCATGTAAACTGCATTTACTTTGTTGTAAAATGCCTGACATGTAAGGCAGATGAACGCACGGCATGGATGGGAACATGGATCTGGGAAATGACAGGAATTACAGAAACAGCTGAGGGAGGGACAGGACTCGCAGATCTTTGTTCCAGAGAACAGATTCAACATGAAGGATAGATGGGGAGGCAAGGGAGTAGGGGAAGTGGAGTTTTTGATCAGTGAAAACATCACTGCAGCACTGAGAGTGGATATTCCTGGGGATCGCCCAGTAAAGCTGTTATGGAACTGAGAAATAAGAATGAATAATCAGTTTGATATAACTGTACTACAGGCCCGCAGTAGTCGGCGGGAAATTGAGCAGCAAATATGTCAGAGATCTCAGATATCTGTAAGAAGGATAGGGTTGTAATGGTGGGGGATTTTAACTTTCCAAACCTAGACTGGGACTGCCAGAGAGTGTCCACAGGTTGGATGGGAGGGATTTGTTCAGTGTGTTCAAGAAAACTGACTCAATCAGTATGTAACTGGTCTGACTGGAGAAAGGGATAAAACCTGACCCCCCCTTCGGAAACAAGGTAGTGAAAGGGGCTGAAGTGTTTGTGGGGGAGCACTTTTGAAAAGTCACCACAATTCTATTAGTTTGAAAATAGCAATGGAAAAGGACAGGCCTTGTCCACAAGTTAAAGGTCAAAACTGGACTTGCCAGCAATCTAGAAGGTATTAGACAAGACTGTCCAAAAGTTGATTCGTGAAGGCTATTTGCAGATAAAGGGACGTTGGGCAAGTGGGATTCTTTCAAAAGAGAGATAAATTAATATTTCAGGGCCAGCATATTCCTGATAGTGTGAAGGACAATGCTGACACAAGTGGGAAACACTGGATGACTTGGGAAATTGAGGCTATGGTCAAGACAAAAAAGGGCACATGCCCTATATAGCCAGCTGGATTAAGTCAATCCCTTGAAGAACATTGTGGGTTCAGAGGGAAACCATGAGGGCCTAAACTGGAACTGACAGAGCTTTGGCAGTGAAGGTTCAGGGAAATTCAAAGAGATTCTACAAGTATATTAACAACAGAAGATTAACTCGGGACAGAATGTGACCCCTTAAAGATGAATGAAGACATCCGTGTGTGAACCCACAGGAAATGGGTAAGATCTGAAACAAAAATTTCACGTCAGAACTTACTGTGGAAGACACACTAGGGAAGCAGGGAAATAAACAGTGATGTATTCAAAAGACTCCATATTGGAGAACAGAGGGTGCCAAAGATTTTCGAACACATTAAAATTAGACAACTCCCTGGGAACTACTCACGTATATCCCAGGACGTTGGGGTAAGTTAGGGAAGAAACTTACAAAGATATTCCTATCACTGACAGCCACAGGTGGTGAGCTGGGAGCCTGGAGGGTGGCTAATGTTGTGCCAGTATTTACGAAAGGCTGCGAGGGAAAGCCAGGGACATAAACACCAATTAACCTGATGTCAGTGGTGCCAATGTTGTTTGAAGCGATTCTGTGGGACAGGTGTTACATGCATTTAGAAAGGCAACGATTGATTAGGGATAGTCAGCACAGCTTTGTGCGTACAAAGGAGTGTCTCTCAAACTTGATAGAGTTTGTTGAAGAGGTGACCAAGTAGATGGATTCAGGCAGAGCAGTAGACGTTGTCTATCCTGTCTTCAGCAAGGCCTTTGACAGGGTTTAGCGTGGTGCACAGGTTAGTAAGGTTAGATCACATGGGATCAGGGAGAGCAAGACAAACAAACACAAATGAGCTTGACAGTAGGAGACAAAGGGTAGTGGGAGAGGGTTGTTGTGCAGACTGGGGGCCTCTAACCAGCAGTGTGCCATAAGGATCGGTGCAGGATCCACACGTGCATTATTGACATAATCGAGAATATATGAATTATTGTTTGTAGGTTTGTGGATAGTAAAATACATGTTATAGTTGGCAGTGAATACAGTTAACAAAGGTGATCTTAATCAACTGAGCCAAGAAATGAAAGATGGGAGTTGAATTCAGGTGTTGGGTTTTGTTAAGATAAACCAGGGAGGACAAACACAGTTAATGGTTGGACTCTGGACAGTGTTGTCGAACAGACATAGACCAAGGGGTGCAGTTATATTGTTCCTTGGAAGTGGCATCGCACGTGGACAGGGCGGGAAAGCGGATTAGGCACACTTGCCCTCATGGGTCAGAGCATTGAGTACCTGAGTTGGTGCATAATGATACGGCTGTACAAGACATTGCTGGGACACCAGTTGGAGTATTGTGTAGTATTCTGATCCTCCTGCTTCAGGAAGCATTTTCTGAAACTGCAAATGGAGCATAGATTGACAAAGATGTTACTGATACTGGAGGGTTTTACAGAAACAGAGAGGCTGGAGAAGCTGAAAAGCAACATGGAGGGAATGAGATAGAGTTGGCAGATAAGATTTAGGAGAATCCAAAGAGATTCTACAGCACACAAGTGCAAAAAAGCTACTAGAGAGACAATAGAGCCCCTCAAAGATCAATAAGGCCATCCATGCCTGGAACCACAGGAAATGGGCGCGACCCGAAATGAATATTTCATGTCAGAACGTACTGTGGACAAAGACTAGGAAACAAAAGGAAAGAAACAGTCATGTCTTGTAAAGAGTCCGCATTACAGAAGAGGTGGTGCTGGAGATCTTAGCACACAAAGGTAGAGAAAGCCCTAGGTCCTGAACAAGTGTATCCCAGAAAATTGTGGCAATGTCGCAGTAGGGACCGTGGCAGAGATATTTGTATCATTATCCTTCGTATTTCCATTGGGTGTAGGTGGCTGAGGGGTGACCTTCTAAAGGTTTATAAAAACATGAGGGGTATACGTAGGGTGAATAGTGAGGGTCTCTGCCCCAGTGGAGGGGAATCCATAACTAGAGGGCATAAATATGAGGTGGGAGAGGAAATACTTAAAAGCGACCAAAAGAGCACATTTCCACACAGAGAATGGTGCACACATTGAATGAGCTGCTGCTGAAGTGGTAGAGAAAAGTACAATTACATCATGGGAAAGACATTTGGGCAGGTACATGGAGTGGAGAAGGTTTGACGGGATATGGGCCAAACGCAGACAAATGCGACTCGTTCAGGATCCGTGGTCAGCATGGACTAGTTGGATCAAAAGAACCGTTTCTGTTTTGCATGGCTCTTTCTCCAGTTATTGGAAGAGACTACTGAGATAAGGCATGTTGTAGGCACTGAAGCAAGTTACAGCGATAGGGATGGTAGTCTGGAATGTGTATATTTCAAATATGTGAAGGGACTATCGGGACGGGAGGAGGTTATGGGGACAGGAACTGTTATAGGAGTTAAAAATTATTGAAGACACTGGTCCATGAGAGATGGTATATGTACAGTGTTGGAGGGGGAACACAGAACAGAAAGATCCCGCACACTCATTGGAAGCCTGCTTTCCCCACTAAGACTCACAAGCCAGGATTGATAACTGTGACACTCCCGATGCTGTCTCAGTACAACAAAACTGACAGTAGGGGTGGTGATTGACCTGGGGTGTGTGTGTACTGTGCTCCCCCTCCAGCACTGTATCTGTGTCATATCTTGTTAGACGATGTTTGGAGCCCTCTCATTGCTCCCTGCTCTGTGCACTGTGAGGGATCTTACCTCACTGTTGGATTGATTGAAGGCTCCAGATCTCCCTGCCCTTTGTCTCTCTCTGGCTGACCAACCATCTTAAATGAGGTGATGGACGAGGCACCCAGCAGTTGGGAAGTCTATTGAGTCAGGAACTTCCTGAGTACCTACAGGAGACAGAGAGATAAACAAAATGGGAAACTTGACTGATGCAGTGAAGGTTATACATGCAGAATGGTCCTGACTATCACAGAGATCTGGGAAATCCCAGTGTCCATCCCCGGCCTGTGCGGCCTCGGCTGTCTGGAGTAGAGAATTATGCTGTCTCAGGATCTGGATTAGCTGCAAGAGTGAGAGACGTTAACAGAGGCAGCAATTAGACCCTCACAGTGAGGGATACCACATGGAGAGATACTGAGTGATATCACCAGAGTGCAGGAAGGTAACAGGATCAAACAATCATGAAAGAAAAACAGGTTTAGTTTCATGATGCACTGGTATCAGTGCTCAGGGATGAGCACCCTTTGAGCAGACGAAGTGATGGCCTAGTGGTATTATTGCTAGAGCATGTATCCAAAACCTCAGCTAATGTTCAGGAGAGGCAGGTTTGAACCCCACCGGCTGAAATGGTCGAATTTGAAATAAATAATTTTGAAAATATTAATTGATATTCCACAAATACCATTACTGATGTACAATAGATCCAAACACTTCTCCTTTCGAGATGGACATCTGCCCATCCTGACGTGGTCTGCACGACATACCCGCAGCAAAGTGTTTGCCTCTCAATTCCCCTCTGAAATGACCGAGCAAGTTACTCAGCTCAAGGGCAGCTAGGGCTGGGCAAGAACCGCTGTCAGCCAGAGACATCCACATGCCATACCTGATTTACAACAATAATCCATTCGGATGGTTTCACTGGAACAGTGCTGGGACCAGTGTCCTGACCAGTCATGTCAGTAGGTTTATAGACAGGGCTTTAAACTGACAGAGAGGATGCAGGGACAGTGTTCAGGTGAAAGGAGCTTTACAAATCCAAATAGAAAAGGTGACGCATTGGAACAGCATGGGGATGTGGCTGAAGACAAGCAGAAAGGAACAGGATAGGACAAAGTTTAACTACATCCATACATCAGTAAAAAGATTTGTGACAGGAGATTTTGGGAAAGAGTAAATGATTTGCTTTATTTGAATGGACAAATTGTCTGCAATAAGGTAGACTGATTTGTGACACAGAGATTTAGACACCAGGGAGGCATGGTTACAGGGCGAACAAAAGTTGTAACATAAATATTCAATCGTTCACAAGCTTGTGGAAACTCAGTCAAAATGGGCAACGCTAACAATAATGGGTAACAAAGGCATTACAGCGAAAGCATTTGGTCTCAGATCATGAAGTAGAGTCAGTCTGCATGTAATTCTGACTGCTACTTGCCAAGGACACAAGCAGAACAGTTTTAGCCACCGAACAGCATTTCATTGCTCATCACTTCATTAAACAGGAACTCATTGGAATTTTTAATAAAGGCATTGTGATAATTTAGTGCAACTTCAATATTCACATAATCTTGACAAGCACACTGACAAGAGTGATATTCGAAGAGGAGATTGTAGAATTTTTTTCAGTGTTCTTTTGAATAACACATTGTGCAACTGGCTAGAGACATAATTATCTCAGATCGACAGATGTGTCATGAAACTTAGTGAATGAGTAATGACACCTGGAGAGGTGCAGTTTAAAGAAATATAAAGTTTTAAAATGAATCACAAATAGGACAAGCGACAATTAGAAACAAAAACATCCAATTACATGAGTTTGAGAGGAGAATTGGCCAAGGTAAACAGGCTAAACAGACTGAAACATGTGCCTGTAAATGAACAGTGGAAAACGTTTGAAGGAACAGTGTAAAACACTCAACAAAAGGACATCCTATTGAACCAGAAAATCCTCAGCAAGAAATTCCCACCAGTCCCTCACTTGGGACAAAATGGATCATATTAGATGATGAGGCTTAAAAGATCACCACAAAGTACTGAAAATTCTCAAATGAGAGAGGGTTTAACCATTAAGTGTTAAAGGTATTGCAAAGAGTCTGCTAGCAGGAGGAGGGCAGTGGAAAGGGGAATCATTGTCAGGAGTTAATGACACGATATGAACAGGGAGAGGTGAAGGTGCTGGAGGTGGTGAGAGTGTTACAGAGAGTGGTCAGGCCCTGAACGGTTCTCAAAGCCAGTACGGATTGCTGCACTGGAGGTGTTTGCAGAGGTAGTGAGGGGCATATGCATTTTCATTTATTCATTCATGGGATGAGGGTGTCACTGATTGGACCAGCATTCTTTGCCCCACAGCTAATTGTCCAGATGGCAGTTAAGAGGCAGACATATTGCTGTGGACTGGATGCACATGTCAGCCAGACCAGGTTAGAATGTCAGATGTCCTTCCCTCAAGGAGGTAAGTGAACGAGATGAGTTCTTCAGACTGATCTACAATGCTTTTATAGTGGCCTCACCAACGTCTTGAACAGCCACAACATGACATCCCAACTCCTACTCTCAATGCTCTGCCCAGTCAAGGTAACCAACCCAAAGGCCTGCTTCATCAACCTGTCTTCCTGTGACACTACTTTCAAAGAACTGTGTACCTGTATCCCTGGGTCTCTGACTGACAACACTACTCAGGACCCGAACATTAACTGTACAAGTCCCACCCTGGTTTGTTTCACCAAAATGGAACACCTCACATTTATCTAATTAAACTCCATCTGCTATTCTTCACCCCACTATCCCATAAGTACTGTACATCCTGTTGAACCACAGATAACCTCCTTCACTGTCTACTTTACCACCAATTTCAGTATCACCCAAAAAACTTACCAGGAAACCAATATCCAATCCAAACCATTTATCCAAATGACAACAACTCTGAAGCCACTACACCGCTGGTCACATGCCTCCAGTCGGAAAAACAACATGTCTGTCACCACGTTCTGCCTCCCACCATCAAGCCAATTTTGTATGCAGTTGACTAGCACCTCCTGAATGCCATATCCTTTTACATTGATCTGAGCTTATTACTCAGTTTACCATACGAACGTAGAACACAGAACAGTACAGCACAAGACCCCGAAGCCATGATGCCATGCCAACTTTTAATCCACTGTGAGATCAAAATAACCTGCATACCCTTCATTTTACTGCCATCCATGTGTCTATCCAAGATTGTATTAAATGTTCCGAATGTATCTGACTCTCCTTCCACTGCTGGCAGAGCATTCCACCCACCTAACAGCCTTTGTGTAAAGAACCTCTCTCTCCTTAACCATCCATCAATCACCTTAAAATTATGCCCACTCATAGTAGCCATTTATGCTATGGTACCTCTACTAAGTCACCCCTCACCCTTCTTCACTCCAATGAGAAAAGCCTTACCTCCCTCAAACTTTCTTCATAAGACATGCCCTCCAGAACAGGCAGCATCCTGGTAAATCTCCAATTTGCCCTCCCTAAAGCTTCCATTGTCTTCCTGTAATGAGGGGATCAGAACTGAACATAATATCCCAAATGGGGTCAAACCAGGGCTCTATAGATCTGCAGCATAACCTCACAGCTTTAAAAATCAATCCCCCAGCTAATGAAAGCCAACGCAACATATTCCTTCTTAACAACCCCATATGCTTGGGTGGCAACTATGAGGGATCGATAGACGTGGAACCCAAGATCCCTCTGTTCCACAACACTGCCAAATATTCTGCATTTAACTCATTCAAGTTTGACCTTCCACAACGCATGATTTCACACTTTTCCAGATTGAACTCCATCTGCCACTTCTCAGCCCAGCTCTGCACCCTGTCAATATCCTTCTGCAACCAACAACATCCCTCCACACTATCCACCACTCCACCAACCTCCAGGTCATCGGCAAAATTACTAACCCACTCTTCCACATCCACATCCAAGTCATTTATTTTAAAAAAATCACAAAGAGCAGGAGGTTCTGGAACCGATCCTTGCAGAAAACCACTGGTCACCGAGCTCCAGGCTGAATGCTTCCCATCTATCATCACCCTCTGTCTTCTACGAGCCAGGAATTCTGTATCCAGACAGACAGGTTTCCCTGTATCCCATGCCTCTGTACTTTCTGAATGAGCCATCAATGTGTTTTTATCACATTCTCAAAGGATTCAATAAGATTTGTGAGGCATGATCTGGCCCTACCAAAGCCATGCTGACTGTCTCTTATCAAACTATGGTTTTTCAAGGAGTCATAAATCTAGTCTCTCACAGTCCTCTCCAATAATCTGCATACCATAGACATAAGAACGTGATGTCTGTAATTCCCAGGATTATCCCTACTCCAATTCTTGAACAAGGGAGTAACATTTACCACCCTCCAATCATCTGGTACGACTCCAGTGGACAGTGAGGGTGCAAAGGTCATCGCCAAAGCAGCAGATATCCCTTTCCACGATTCATGCAGTAACTTTGGGTATATCCCGTCTGGTCCAACAGACTTGCCTATCCTTATGTTTATAAAATACTCAGCACATCTTCCTTCTTAACATCAATCTGTTCACATATCAATCCTTTTTACGCTGTCCTCACAAATGACAAGGCCCCTCTCAGTAGTGAATACTGAAGCACAGCATGCATTAAGGAAATTCCCTACCTCCTGTGACTCCAGGCACAAGTTCCTTCCACTACCCCTGACCGGCCCAACCCCCACTCTGGCCATCCGCTTGTTCCTCACATAAGTGAGAGTGCCTTACGGGTTTTCCTTAATCCTTCCCAACAATGCTTTATCATGCCCCCTTCTAGTTGCCCTAAGTACATTCCACGCTTCCTTCCTGGTACCTTCAGAGAATTCCTACAGTGTGGAATCAGGCCATTTGGCACAACACCTCCATACCAACCCTGCAAACAGTATTCAACCCAGCCCCATTCCCCCACCCTATTACTCTCCATTTGCCCTGTCTAATGCACAAACTTACACATCCGTGAACACCATGGTTACTTTAGCATGGCTAAGTCACCTAATCTGCACATCTTTGGAGAAACTGGAGCACCTGGAGGAAACCCATGCAGACACGAGGAGAATGTGCAAACTCCCCACAGACAGTCGCCTGAGGCTGTAATCGAAATGGAGTCCGTGATGCTATGAGGTAGCAGTGCTAACCACTGAGACACCGTGCCACCCAATGTAACTCTCTGGAGCCCTGTCTGATCCTTGCTTCCTCAACCTTAAGTAAGCTTCCTTCTTCCTCTTGACTAGATGCTAAAGTCCATGTGGACAACGCTGACTGCTCTGCCTTCATCTATCTTTGGCCACCTCCTCGTAGAGTCTATCCTGTTTGTGAAAAATGGTTTTCCACTCACAAAGCCATGCTGACCATCTCGAATCAGCTCTTGCCTTTGTAAGTGTAAGGAGCTCCTTTCTCTCAGAATCTCCTCCAACATCTTCCCCATCACTGGGCTCACTGGGCTGTAATTTCCTGGCTTTTCCCTGCAGTCCTTAAGCGATGGAACAGCATTAGCCGCCCTCCAGTCTTCCAACATCTCACTGTGTCTGTTTATAATATACATATCTCTGTTAGGACACTGCAATCTCTTCCCTAGCTTCCCACAATATTCTAGGATAGACCTAATGAGCTACTGAGGATTGATCTACCTTTATTCGTTTTAATATTCCAGCACTTGCTCTTCTCTGGTGAGGATTCTTTCCAAGACATCGCTATTTATTTCCAAGTTCCCGAGCTTCCATGTCTTTCGCCACAGTAAATACTGACAAGACTATTTTGTCTAATATCTCACCCATCTCCTCTGGTTCCACACATGGGTGACCTTATTGATCTGTAAGGGGCCCTATTCTCTACCAAGTCACTCTTTAGCCCTTATTGAAACTTGTGTAAAGGCTTCTGATAATTCAAATACACCATATCCCCAATACCACTACACCACTCCTACACACTTGCAATTCTGCCATTTATATTCACACCAATAAATTAAATCCAACAGGCTCAAAAACAAATTCTCTTTTATCAAATGTGTTTCTAAGTGGCCAGTTATTGTATATTGACATATCCTTTCGAACAATTTCAGTCTGTTATAGAACATAGCACATAGAACAATACAGCACAGACCAGGCCCTTGGGCCCACGATGATGTGCCGAACATTTGTCCTAGCTTAAGCACCCATCCATGTACCTATCCAATTGCCACTTAAAGGTCACCAATGATTCTGACTCTACCACTCCCACAGGCAGCGCATTCCATGCCCCCACCACTCTCTGGGTAAAGAACCAACCCCTGACATCTCCCCTATACCTTCCACCCTTCACCTTAAATTTATGTCCCTCTGTAACACTCTCTTGTACCCGGGGAAAATGTTTCTGATTGTCTACTCTATCTATTCCTCTGATCATCATATAAACCTGTATCAAGTCACCCCTCATTCTTCTCCGTTCCAATGAGAAAAGGCCTAGCACTCTCAACCTATCCTTGTACAACCTATTCTCCATTCCAGGCAACATCCTGGTAAATCTTCTCTGCAACCTCTCCAAAGTTTCCACATCTTTAGCTGAAAATGTGTTGCTGGAAAAGTGCAGCAGGTCAGGCAGCATCCAGGGAACAGGAGAATCGACGTTTCGGGCATAAGCCCTTCCCCAGGCTTATGCCCGAAACGTCGATTCTCCTGTTCCCTGGATGCTGCCTGACCTGCTGCGCATTTCCAGCAACACATTTTCAGCTCTGATCTCCAGCATCTGCAGTCCTCACTTTTTTCCACATCTTTACTAAAGTGAGGCGACCACAACTGCACACAGTACTCCAAATGTGGCCTAACCAAAGTCCTGTCCAGCTGTAACATCACTTCACGACTCTTGAATTCAATCCCTCTGCCAATGAATGCTAATACACCATAGGCCTTCTTACAAGCTCTATCCACCTGAGTGGCAACTTTCAAAGATCTACGAACATAGACCCCAAGATCCCTCTGCTCCTCCACCTTACAAAGAACCCTACCGTTAACCCTGTTTTCCGCATTCTTATTTGTCCTTCCAAAATGGACAACCTCACACTTGGCAGGTTTGAACTCCATCTGCCACTCCTCAGCCCAGATCTGCATCATATCTAAGTCCCTTTGTAGCCGACAACAGCCCTCCTCACTATCCACAACTCCACCAATCTTGGTATCATCTGCAAATTTACTGATCCACCCTTCGACTCCCTCTTCCAACTCATGAAGAAAAATTACAAACAGCAGAGGACCCAGAACTGATCCCTGCGGAACTCCACTTGTAACTGGGATCCAGGCTGAATATTTACCATCTACCACCACTCTCTGACTTCGACCGGTAAGCCAGTTTTTTATCCAACTGGCCAAATTTCCCTCTATCCCATGCCTCCTGACCTTCCGCATAAGCCTACCATGGGGGACCTTATCAAATGCCTTACTAAAATCCATGTAAACTACATCCACTGCTCTACCCTCATCCACATGCTTGGTCACCTCCTCAAAGAATTCAATAAGACTTGTAAGGCAAGACCTACCCTTCACAAATCCGTGCTGGCTATCTCTAATCCAGCAGTGTCTTTCCAGATACTCATAAATCCTATCCCTCAGTACCCTTTCCATTACTTTGCCTACCACCAAAGTAAGACTAACTGGCCTGTAATTCCCGGGGTTATCCCTATTCCCTTTTTTGAACAGGGGCACAACATTCGCCACTCTCCAGTCCCCTGGTACCACCCCTGTTGACAGTGAAGACGAAAAGATCATTGCCAACGGCTCTGCAATTTCCTCTCTTGCTTCCCACATAATCCTAGGCTATATCCCATCAGGCCCAGGGGACTTGTCTATCCTCAAGTTATTCAAAATGTCCAACACATCTTCCTTCCTAACAAGTATCTCCTCTCGCTTACCAGTCCGTTTCACACTCTCCTCTTCAACAATACGGTCCCTCTCGTTTGTAAATACTGAAGAAAAGTACTCATTCAAGACCTCTCCTATGTCTTCCGACTCAATACACAGTCTCCCACTGCTGTCCTTGATCGGACCTACGCTCGTTCTCATCATTCTCATGTTTCTCATATACGCATAAAATGCCTTGGGGTTATCGTTGATCCTATCCAAAGATTTTTCATGCCCTCTCTTAGCTCTCCTAATCCCTTTCTTCAGCTCCCTTCTGGCAATCCTGTATCCCTCCAATGCTCTGTCTGAACCTTGTTTCCTCAACCTTATGTAAGCACCCTTCTTCCTCTTTACAAGACATTCCGCCTGCCTCATCAACCAAGGTTCCCTCACACGACCATCTCTTTCCTGCCTGACAGGTACATACATTTCAAGGACACGTCGTATCTGTTCCTTGAAAAAGTTCCACATTTCCATGACATCCTTCCCCGACAGCCTATGCTCCTAACTTATGCTCCTCAGATCCCGTCTTACAGCATCATATTTACCCTTTCCCCAACTGTAAAACCTACCCTGTTGCACGCAACTATCTCTCTCCATAACCAAGGTGAAAGTCACAGAATTGTGGTCACCATCACCAAAATGTTCACCCACTGACAAGCCCATCACTTGTCCCTGTTCGATACCAAGTACCAAATCCAATATGGCCTCCCCTCTGGTCGGGCAATCTACATACTGAGTTAGAAAAGCTTCCTGTACACACTGCACAAATACCGCCCCATCCAATCTTCCTTATTTAAAGAGCTTCCAATCAATGTTTTGGAAGTTGAAATCACCCTTGACTACTACCCTGTCGCTTCTGCACCTGCCAAAATCTGTTTCCCAATCTGTTTCTCCACATCTCTGCTGCTATTGGGGGGCCTATAGTAAACACCCAACAAGGTGACTGCACCTTTCCTATTTCTGACTTCAGCCCATACTACCTCCAAAGGCAGATCCCCCTCGAACTGCCTTTCTGCAGCCGTTATACCATTTCTAATTAGCAACACCAACCCCCCCCTCCTTTTTTACCACCCTCCCTAATCCTACTGAAACATCTGTAACC
Source organism: Chiloscyllium plagiosum (assembly GCF_037043375.1). Classification (NCBI taxonomy): domain Eukaryota; kingdom Metazoa; phylum Chordata; class Chondrichthyes; order Orectolobiformes; family Hemiscylliidae; genus Chiloscyllium; species Chiloscyllium plagiosum. Next base: position 26,583,022 of record NW_028270184.1, on the reverse strand, counting down.
AGGAACCTCCAACAACCATTCCTGTCCCTCTTCTATTCACGTTTCCGTGATGGCCACAACATCGTAGTCCCAGGTACCGATCCACGCCTTAAGTTCACCCACCTTATTTCTGATACTCCTTGCATTGAAGTATACACACTTGAGCCCATCTCTGTGTCCGCAAGTACTCCCTGTCAGTGTTACCTTCTCCACAGCCTCCCTACATTCTTGGACATTCTGATAAACAGCTAGCCTACTTGCTTGGCTACAAGTCCGGATCCCATCCCCCTGCTAAATTAGTTTAAACCCCCCCGAAGAGTACTAACAAACCTACCTCCCAGGATATTGGTGCCCTTCAGGCTAACGCTATTTGGTTTCAGACTGACAGCAGAAAGGGTTGAGGGAGTTCTTGTTTATCAATCTGGAAAAGTTAGCTCACAGGGTCAGCAGGTAATGGAGAATGCAAATCAAATGCTGGCATTTATTACAGAGGGAATGGAGTCTAAAAATAGGCAGGTCTAGCTAAAACTATGCAAGGTACAAGTCAGACCACACCTCGAATATTATGAACAGTGTGAATGCCCGAAGGAAAGATATTGTTGCAGTGGAGGCAGTCCAGAGAAGGGTCACTCGGCTGATCCTGGGAATGGAGGGATTTTCTAATGAGAAGAGATGGAGGACGTGGAGGTTGAATCCATTGAAGTTTAGATAATGAGAGAGAAATGGAATGAAACATCCAAGATTCTGAGGGGCTCTGATGGGCAGATGCTGGGAAGTTAGAAAATAGAACAGTAGAGCACAGCAGCAGGCCCTTCGGCCCACCACGTCTATGCTGTCCAAGATAATATTCTAACTCATACCTTCTTCCTGCACATGGGTCCATATCCCTCTATCCTCTGTCTGTTTATGTTTCTGTCTAAATCCCACTTCAAAACTTTACTCACATTTCTACTTCTACGTCCTCCTTCAGTAACATCCACTCTACGTTAAAAAAAAACGTGCCTCACACATCTCGTTTAAACTTCCTCTTTCTCACCTTAAACCTATGCGCTCTATAATTTGAAACTTACACATTGGAAAAGAGATTCTGACTATCTACATTATCTATCCCTGTTCCAAATGTTATATTCCTGTGCTTATTCACCTGTCAGCCTCTGATACTCTCACAAAACAATCCAACTTTGTTTAATTTCCTCTTGCATTTAACACACCCTTAAAAACCCTAATACAGGCAGCGTGCTGATAAACCAGTTTTGCATTCTCTCCAAAGCCTCCCCATCCTTCCTATTGTATGGACATGAGACCTGCACACAGTACTCCAAATGTGGCCAAACAAACGTTTTATAGAATCACAGCATCAGATGCAAACCACTATACCCAACATTGTGACTGATGAAGGCTAGTGTTCCATTTGCTTTCTTTCCCATCTGAAACACTTCTGTTGCCATTTTCTGGGAGTCACTGACTTGCACCACGATCCTTCTGTATATCAATATCCCTCAGTATCCTAACGTTCGTCTTGAATTTGACATCATCTCAGACTTGTCCAGATTAAACTCAATTTGCCATTTCTGTCTATCTCTCCAACTGTTCTGTAACCTCCCGCAGATGTTCATGAATCAGGGAAACAAGAGCTTTGTGGAAAAGGCAGGAAAGTAGAGTTGGAGACTATCAGATCAGCCATGATCGGATTGAAGGACAGAGCATACTCAATGGGCCAAATGGCCTCATTCGCCTCTTACATCTCTTGGTCTGAGCACATTTCAATATATCTTGCATAATATTATGGATCTCTGCTCACAAAACTCCTTTATAATGGGATTATTGGATATTTATTAGTACACAGCATTTGATCTACAAATATGATATGATGTTATAGAAAACCATGTCACATACAATCCAGGATTCTATCCATTACAGCACTGATAGTCAGTGCTGTATCAGTCTGAATGGAGACCACTGTCACACACAGTTACTGGACTGCCCTTGCCAGAAGTACATTCAGTGCCCTGACTGTAACCATATTGACATTCCCATCACTGTCTGGTGCTCACAAAAGAATTCGTGCTAACGGTTGCTGCTGCTTGCTTATTCTCAGCTCCACTTTTGATATTCAGATCCACATGACTGTCTCATTAATGCATTAACCTCATCCTTCCTTCACAGCTTGTTGGCTTTTTACCTAGTCTGCCTACTGGGACTAGATTGGTTAGGGATATCTGCTCAGCATGTATGGGTTGGACCGAAGGGTCGGTTTCCATGCTGTACATCTCTCTGACACTATGACTCTATCCCAACAAACCTTCAGTATTCACCTCCCAGCGATGGTCATTCTGCAGCTCACAGACAGTTCCATCATATCTGTTCACTGTCATTCCATCTGCCTTATTGCGAATGCAGGGAGTCACTCCTCAGGAGTGGGGGCTTGAACAGATGGGTACAGGTTACAGAGGCTCGAGGATGTTAGATTTAACAGAGTTACATCTGGTCAGGAATGTCAGTGGGCCAAAGGGGTTTGAGGATTGGAGGAAATTACAGAGATAGAGGGAGCTGGATTAGATTCGGGAGATAGGGATAGGGATGGAGAAAAGAAGAGGCACAGACAGGGGGCTGTTTTATCTAGGAGAGTATTGTGTATACTAACAGAGATATGGAAGGTTGTCGTGACTGAAGCAATTTACAGATATAAGAAGGCTTCTAGGCTCTGGGGGCTACATAGATAGGAAAGCAATGGAGAATGCCAGGTTGCGAGTTGGAGACAGTTACACAAATGGGGAGGGTTGCACAAACTGAAGGAGGTTCCTGTGGTCGCGAGGGGTATGGTGTTGGGAATGAGTGTGAAATTTAACAAGATAATGATCAAAGAATTGGAAAAGGATAAGGAGATTACAATTTTTTCACAGCTAAGGAAGGGTTGTATGAGCTGGAGAAGATTACATAGGTAGGGACGGATGGAGAGGTTAAAGGCAAATACATTGACATGGAGGGTGGTATGGGTGGGAGAAGCTTACAAGGATAGACAGGGCTGTCAGGGTTTCCCGGGATGAAGGAATTTAGTATCTACTGGAGAAGCTTAGGAATTAGTGTGTTAGGGACTGGAAAACCTGACAGAGACAGAGACAGGGAGAGTGGTGTGGACTAGAGGAGATTCGAAACAGAGGAAGGATTATTGGGACTGGAGGATATTACAGAGATCACTAGCACGGCATGGGCCAGGATTGATGCCTGCGATCCACTGTGCTGTCGCATTGAGGACCAGTACAGCAGAGGTGAAGGCAGGACCCTCACAAGATGGTGGGAATGAAACTAGAATGTTGCTGTTCCTTGCCCAGCTCTGTATCTATGTCCGGTCTTCCAGGTCTGAATATAGAAGTCAACTACCTCCACCCTGTGCTGTTTACTGTGAGTGATCTTACCGGCTGCAGGATTTAGTGAAGGCTCCAGATCTCCCTCTCTCTCTAACTGACTAAACAGCTTCAATGAGGCGATGGATGAGACAGGAGTTAGGAACATCCTGATTACCTATATGAGACAGAATGGGAAATTAGACTGATGCAATGAGGATAACTCATGCAGAGTTGCACTGAGTCCAGCAGAGATCTCGAAAATCCCAGTCTCCATCCCTTGCCTGTGCTGTTGCATATCTCTGGAGTGGAGAATTCTGTTGACTCAGGATCTCAGACCATCTGTAAGAGGGTGAAATGCTGACAGAGGCAGCAAATAGACCGCCACAGCGAGGGATATCACATGGAGAGATGCTGAGTGATGTCACATTATTAGACACTGTATTAACAGGTAATTGTTTGAATTTGTAACAAAGGCACTGGGGTAATTGTGAGGGGAGTCAACCTTCCTATCTCATCATCTCTTTGGCGGTGGGTCACAGACGAGGCTGACTCTCTCCCACTCTTGGGCGGGGGGGGGGGGTCTGTCGTTGGCTGTACCGATCGATGTGGCCTTTCACAGACTCTGTTACACTTGGGGCAGAAGGTGGCCATGGGACGGGGGTGGGTGGGGCATTGGGGTGGCAGCACACTCCTTGTGCTGTTTTCTCCTGGTTCCCATTTTCCAAACAGAAAGTCTTTAGGTTCTCGACACCTTCCCAATGCTCCTCCCACACTTCGGACGGTCAATTCTGAAGAAGCTAACGTTTAGAAATGTGGACGCATTTGTTAAAGAGATCGCTGGGGAGTCTCCGAGCAGGAGGAGTGCAGTCGGAAGAGGAAACATTGTCAGCGTTTAATCAGATGATCGGAACAGGGAGAATTGAAGGTGCTGGAGTTGGTGAAAGTGTTACAGAGAGGGGCAAAGGTCTGAACAATGTTACAAAACCAGGACAAATTGCTGCAACTTGAGCTGTTTGCAAAGGTAGGGATGGACATATGTATTTTCATTGATTCATTCACGGCCTGAGGATGCCACCGGTTGGACCAGCATACATTGCCCTCCTGCTAATTGCCCAGAGGCAACTCAGAGTCAGTCATATTGCTGTGGGACTGGAGTCACATGTGAGCCAGACCATGTAAGAATGTCAGATGTCCCTCCCTAAAGGACATACGTGAACAAGTTGATATTTACCAGATAATCAACAATGCTAATCCTGTGGCCTCACTAATGTCCTGTACAGATACACCATGACATCCCAACTCCTACTCTCAATGCTCTGCCCAATGAAGGTAACCATCCCAAACGCCTGCTTCACCAGCCTGTCTACCCGTGACGCTATTTTCAAAATACTGTGTACCTGCATCCCTGGGTCACTGACTGACAACACTACCCAGGGCCCGAACATTAACTGTACAAGTCCAGCCTGGTCTGCTTTACCACAATACAACATCTTGTATTTCTCCACCTGTTCTTCCTAACCTCACTGGCCCTCCAGTACTGTTGATCCCATTGTACTCTTTGATAACCCTCTTCACTGTCCACTTTATCACCAATTTCAGTCTCACTCACACACTTGCTATGTTATCATCCAAACTGTTTATATAAATGATGCACAACAGAGACCCAGCACCGAACCCCATGGCACACCGTTGGTCACAGGCCTGCAGTTTGAGCAGCAAGCCTCTATGACCATGCTCCATCTCCTACCGTCAATCCTGTTTTGTATCCGGTTGGTGAGCGCTCCCTGGTTATGAGTGATCTAAACTTACTAACCAGTCTGCCATGCAGAACCTTGTCAAAGGTCTTGCTAAAGTTCACGTGGACATCGTGTACTGCTCTGCTTTGATCTGTCACTTGTCCACCTCCACACTCAGGTTTGAGGCATGATTTCCCGTGCACAAAGCCATACTGACGATCGTTAATCTGTCCTTACCTTTCCAAAAGCATGATGATCTTTTCTCTCAGAATCTCCTCCAACAACGTACCACCCCTGCCATCAGTCTTGTTGGTCTGTAGTGGCTGTTGATAACACAAATATCTCTGGGAGGGGCCCTGCAATTTCCTCGCTCGCTTCTCACAAGGCGCTGGGATACATCTGATCATGTCCCAAGGTTTTATCTAATCTTTATCATTTTAAGACATCCAGCACCTCCTGTTCTCCAATGTGCATTCTTTTCAAGACATCACTATGTATTTTCCCAAGTTCCTGAACTTCCATGTCTTTCTCCACAGTTAACCCTAATGCAAAATATTTGTTCAGTATCTCTCCCATCAGCAGTAATTCCATACAGACAGCCTCATTAATCGTTCAGGGTCCCTATTCTCTCCCTCGTCATAATTTTGCCCTGGTTGGAACTTGTCAAAATGCCTCTGAAATTTCAAATATCCCTCTATCGCAACTAGCCATCCCCACCCTTATCTATTCTGCCATTTATGATCACACCAAAATATAGAATCCAACAGATTTAAAAATATTCCCCTTTTATAAAATCATGCGTCTTCCATTGTTTCTAAGCATCCAATTATCATTTATTGCCATATCCTTTATGACACATTCCAACACGTTCCCGACTTTCTGTCAGGCTAACACCGTTTGGTTTCAGACTGACTGCAGAATGGATTTTGGGAATCCTTGTGTATCCATCTGAAAAAGGTAGCTCACAGGGTCAGCAGGGAATCGAGAAGGCAAATCAAATGCTGCTATTTATTACAGAGGGAATGGAGTCTAAAATTAGGGAGGGCTAGCTAAAACGATGCAAGGTACAAGTCGGACCACACGTAGATTATAACGAACAGTATGAGTGCCAAAGGAAAGACATTCTTGTACTGGAGGCAGGCCAGGAAGGTTCACTGGGCTGATCCTGGAGGTGGAGGGATTTTCCAATGTGAAGAGGTGGAGTAGATTGACCTTGAACCCATTGGGGTTTTGGAGAATGGGAGAGAAATTGAATGAAACATCCAGGATTCGGAGGGACTTTGACAGGGTAGATGCCGTGAAGTTATAAACTAGAACAGTACAGCAGAGTAATAGGCCCTTCGACCCACCATGGCTGTGCTGACCATGATGCTATTCTAAGCTAATCCCATCTGCCTGCACATGGTCCATATCCCTCTATTCTCTGTCCGTTCATGTTTCTGTCTAAATGCCACTTCAAAACCTTGCTCTCGTTGCCACTTCTCCCACCTCCTGAGCAGATCCCACCCTTTCGGTAAAGAAAACTAGCTTCATTCATCTCACTTAAAACTTCTCACGCTCACCTTAAACCCAGGCGCCCTCATCTTTGATATTTCTACATTGGAAGAAGGATTCCAACCATCCACACTATTCACGCCTTTCCCAATTCTATGTACCTGTACCCAGTCACTTCTCAGTCTCTGATATTCTCGCAAAACAATCCAACTGCATCCAACCTCCTTACAGTAAACACATTCTCATCCAGGCAACATTCTGCCAACCCTCTCTTGCAACCTCCCCAAAATCTCCACACCCTTTCTGTAGTGTGGCGATGAGAACGACACGCAACATTCCAAACACGGCCGAATGAAGTTTCATTCAGCCACATCATGACATGCAAACGTCTGTACTCAATACTGTGACCAATGAAGGTAAGCATATCATACTCCTCCTTTACCACCACATCCTATTGTGATGTTATTTTCAGTAATCTACGGATTTGCATCCAAGGTCATATGTTTATCAATGTTTCCAATTAGTCAATTAGTGCACTTCCCGCTTCCATTTGACTTCATAAATGCATCACTTCACACTTGTCCCGATGAAATTCGATTTGCGATTTCTCTGCACAGCGTTCCAGCTGATCTACAAAGTGCTGCAACCTTTAGCACTCTTCCTCACTATCCACAATTCCCCTAACTATCTCTAATCATTACATGCCTTTCCAAATGTCGTCTGCAAAATACTAATCAAACTGCTGACCTTTTCATCTGAATCACAGATATAAATTACACACAGACATCGCACCACTGATCCTTGTGAAACAGCATTGGCCACAGACGTCCAATCAGAAATTCACCACTCCACATGCCTCTGCCTACTGTCACCAAGAAAATATTGTATCCAACTTACCAACGAGCATGGATTGTGATTTGATCTTCCAGATCCCCGTTGCTATTTGGAAGCTATCCATTCAACATGACTCTATATTTTGATTCCCAGATTAAATTGGCTGTCTCACTAATGCACTGACTGCATCCTTTCTTCACAACAAAATCCTTGTTTGGTTTTTTTGCTGATCCTGCCTGAAACCCTACAACCCCTCCCCTTACAGGGAAAGGGAGGGTGGTATGGGCTGGAGAATGTTGCAAGCACATGGAAGATGAAATAGACTGGAGAATGTTGCAGGGAGAGGGATGAAGTTGTAGACTGGATAAATTTAGAAGGAGAGATGATTTTATGCACTGGCAGGCATGTCAGAGAGAGTGAGTGGTGTGCATGCTGCAAGATACAACAGGGATAGGGAAGCTTGTAGAGACTGGAGGAGAGAGTCATAGAGAGGCTTGTGAGAGACAATATTCATTTATGAGCATCGGATGTGCTACAGTGAACACAGACCTTTGCAGATATAAACGAGGATACAATGGACACAAAGCAGTCACACCCATACATAGGTATACAGGAACTGATGGAATTGAAGAGATTACACAGACTGGGAGTGTTGTATGCAGTGGAGTAGATTAAACTGATAGGGATGGTTTTAGAGACTCAACAACGTTAGGAAATAGTGAGGGTTGCAATGGTGAGAGCAGGTTTCAGCACGGTGGGGGATACAGACCTGAAGGAGCTTTCACAGATAGCAATGGCTTTCGGGTCTGGTGGGGGCTGCACAGCACAGGGTATTGTAGTGGCTGGGGGCATTTACACAGATAGGGAGAGTATTAGTGGTCGGCAGAATTCACAAAAACGGGTCTGCAGGACAGGACAGAAATCAGAAGGGTTGTATCAACTTGATGGTGTACACAGGCAGGAAAGGTTATGTGGATTGGAGCAGCTCATCATGACAGAGAGACGCATGGAGACTGGAGATGTTGCAGAAAGATTACTATGTTTAATTCTATAGAACTCCACATAAGTCTGTCCTGGTTCTTTCTTTATGTTTCTGAACAGCTGTCGTTACGCTTCTGGTACTAATCCATAAGCACTTAAAATAGCCTGTTCAACATGTGCATAATCTCCTGGCCACTCATGAGACCTCACTGGCTCTGCCTAACCGCTTAGACTGAACTAGCTTTACCCACAAGACCTCAGGCCACTCCATCTATCTCTCCAATTTTTCAAATGAAGTACAGAGGTCCTTGAAAGTAGTCACAGGTCCATAGGATAGCAAAGAAGGCACTTGGTATGCATTCCTTTATTTTTCAGTGTATTGAGCACAGGAGTTGGGAGGTCATGTTGCGGCTGTACAGGACATGGTTAAGCCACTTTTGGAATACCGTGTGCAATTCTGGTCTCCTTCCTATCGGAAGGATGTTGTGAAACTTGAAGGGTTCAGAAATGATTTACAAGGATGTTCCCAAGGTTGGAGGATTTGAGCTATAGGGAGAGGCTGAACAGGCTGGGGCTGTATTCCCTGGAGCGTCGGAAGCTGAGGGGAGACCTTACAGAGGTTTACAAACTTATGAGGGGCTTGGATAGGATAAATAGACAAAGTGTTTTCCCTGGGGTCGGTGAGTCCAGAACTATAAGGCATAGCTTTAGGTTGAGAGGGGAAAGACATAAAAGAGAGATCAGGAACAAATATTTCACAGAGAGGGTTGCACGCGCTTGCAATGAACTGCCAGAAGAAGTGGAGGAGGCTGGGACAATTGCAACAGTTGAAAGGCATCTGGATGGGTATATGAATAGGAAGGTTTTTGAGGGAGATGGGCCAGGTTCCGGTTGGTGCGACTGGATTGGCATGGACAAGTTGGAAGGGTTTGTTTTCATGTTGTACATCTCTATGATTCCCTGACTCTAATTGCTGAAGTTTCAAATCACTGCAGGCAGTCAGTGATCAAGATAGAATTGTAAGGTCTTTTGGGGGGTTACACAGTTCGGGAGGATTGCAGGGTCTTGATGACATTGTATGTGGAAGTAGGGTTGTCGGGACTGAAGGTGGGAATAGAAAGAGAGAGAACTGCAGGGGATTACTGAGATCTGGAGGCTCGTGGTCTGTGGTGGAAGTTCTACGTAGAGGGATGTTTTGTGGAACTGCAGGACCTTGGAGAGATAGGCAGATTTGAAGGGGGCTAGAGGGGTTTACAGATGCATGGAGAAATGTAGTGACTGGAGCATACAGAGTGGTGAGGGCTGTAGGAGATGCAATAATTTAGAAGGACTGTAGAAGCTGGAGGCGTTCACATGACAAGGAGAATTGTAGGAATGTGGGGAGTTTACAGAAGTAGGGAGGTTGGAGCATTCTAAGTAATTAGTGGTTTGGAGCACTGTCCAGACTGGGGGAAGTTTCAGAATGATGGAGGGATAGAGCAAAAGGAAGCAGTTGCAGAAAATCGAGGAACATAAACATGTCACTTCGGTGCTGTGCCACTGAGGGTCATCAGGAGGACAGTTGTCCTCATTAAAATGTACAGATCCTCAGGGGAATGGACAGGGTGGATGCTGAAAGGATTGTTCCTTCAACTGATGGGAGAGAGACAATCAAGCAGACTCTGTTTGGCAAAGGTGGAGAAGGGGGAATTGTCTTTTTCTTCCAATGGCCCAAAACTACTGCAGGTATGTTCCCACACAGCTCAAAGGAATGCAATGCGATAACATTGGTAATTTAGGATTGCAGGAGATACGAGATCAACGCCAGGTTGGAAGGGCTGGAGGGAATGAGAGAGAAGGGAGATGTTCAACAGCTGGAAGGGTTTACAGGGAGTGGACACTATCAGGACTAGAGAACATGACACGCTCACTCATGAGAGGGAGATAACGAAATGGCACAAGGTCAAACACAGGAGGAGGATTCCAAACTCCATACCTGTTATCTAGTCAGGGAGCTGCTGTCACCCAGTCTGGTGCCAAGCCCCACATACAAATAGAGTCTAGGTGAGAGTGGTGCTGGAAAAGCACAGCAGGTCAGGCAGCATCCGAGGAGCGGGAACATCGACATCGGGCAAAACGTCGATTTTCCCGTTCCTCGGATGCTGCCTGACCTGCTGTGCTTTTCCAGCACCACTCTAATCTAGACTCTGATCTGCATCTGCAATTCTCATTTTTGCCACAAACAAACAGCATGAGGTTTCCCAGCTGCTGGTGCTCAGGGCCCAGTGCACTCACCCCTGAACCAGGGGTGAAGTATTTACACAGTTACACATTCGCCAGAAACACTGTGTCCGAGCCGACATAAACTGGTAAATTCACACTCTACCAGGCAAAGACCATCTGCACTCAGATTCCCTGGTGATACAACCCTCTGCGTGACAGTATGCAGAGAACAACAGAATCCACAAATCCCCATTGCATGTGTCAGGGTCAATGATAAAAGTTTCATTCTTTCAAAACTGACAACTCCTCAATTCCTGCATCTCACAAAACTGTCATTTAAAAATATTAAAATAAAGAACATTCTAAACGAAGGTTTTGAGGAGGTGAGCTGTGGTGAGTCCTGTAGATCTAGATGTTACCAGATACATTGAGAGCACTTTCTACCAGAGCGTGACCAAGTCAACCTCAGGCACACAGAGAGAATGGGCAAATAGGTTTACATCTGAACTCACATCTCCCAGCCAGGGAACCTGAAACTGTGCACATTCATTCCGGTAAAGATCTCTAGAAACAGGACATCAGAACCAGAAGACTGGAGGTTGACTATCGTGTTGCTATTATTTAAGGAAAGCATTAAAGAAAAGCCAGGGAACTATCAACTAGTGAGCCTGACGTCGGTGGGCACGTTGTTGGAGGGATTCGTGAGGGATTGGATGTACATGCATGAGTCAGGGTCAAGGAACTGCAAGGACTGATTAGGGATCGTCAACATTGCTTTGAGAGTGGGAAATCATGTCTCACAAAATTTATTGAGTTTTTTGAAGAAATAACATAGAGGATTGATGAGGGCAGAGCGTTGGATGTGATCTATATGGACTTCAGTAAGGCGTACAACAAAGTTCCCCATTGGAGACTGGTTCGCAAGGTTAGATCTCACAGAATACAGGGAGAACCAGCCAATTGGTACAAAACTGGCTCAAAGGTAGAAGACAAAGAGTGGTGGTGGAGGGTTGGTTTTCAAACTGTAGGCCTATGACCAGTGGAGTGCCACAAGGATCAGTGCTGGGTCCAATATTTTGCATTATTTACATAAATGATTTGGATGTGAGCATAAGAGGTATACTTAGTAGGTTTGCAGATGACAACAAAATTGGAGGTGTAGTGGCCAGCGAAAGAGGTTACTTCCAATTACAATGGAATCTTGATCAAATGGGCCAATGGGCTGAGAAATGGCAGATTGAGATTAATTCAGATATATGCGAGGTGCTGCATTTTGCCAAAGCAAATCTTTGCTGGACTTATACACCTAATAATAAGGTCCGTCTGAGTGTTGCTGAACATAGAGATATTGGAGTGCAGGTTCATTGCTCCTTGAAAGCAGAGTCGCAGATAGGTAGGATAGTGAAGGAAGCATTTGGTATGCTTTCTTTTATTGTTCAGACTATTGAGTACAGGCGTTGGGAGGTCATGTTATGGCTGTACAGGACATTGGTTAGGTCACTTTTTGAATATTGTGTGCAATTCTGGTCACCTTCCTATCGGAAAGATGTTATGAAACATGAAAGGGTTCAGAAAAGATTTACAAGGATTTTGCCAAGATTGGAGGGTTTGAGCTAAAGAGAGAAGTTGAATAGACTGGGGCTGTTTTCCCTGGAGCAGCGAAGGCTGAGGGGTGACCTTACAGAGGATTATAAAATCATGAGGGGAGGAGAAAGAGACAAAGTCTTTACCCTCGGGTGTGGGAGTCCATAACTGGAGGACATAGGTTTATGATTAGAGGGGAAGATATAAGAGACTTAAGGGGCAATTTGTTTTCATGCAGAGGGTGGTACATGTATGGAATGAGCTGCCAGAGGAAGTAGTGAAGGCTGATACAAAGACATCTGGATGGGTATATGAATAGGAAGGGTTTGCAAGAATATGGACCAGATGCTGGTAGGTGGGACTAGATTGGGTTGGGATATCTGGTCGGCATGGACAGGTTGGACAGAAGGGCCTGTTTCCATGCTGTAAATCTCTTTGACTCTAAGAAAGGCTGAATGGTTCAATCAGCAATGATCTGTGGTTCAAATCATAACATCCTCCATGTTCCACAACCCATACTTGGTTCCATCCTGCAGGTTCTATGAGTTCCAGTCCCTCTAACCTCCTGCAGGAACCACGTCCCTTCCTATATTAGCACCATCCTCCAGGTTCTGCAGCCGTTCCTACCTCTGTAACATGGCCCGGGCTCTACAACCCTTCCCTCCTCTGCAATGTTCCCCATAAGGGCAGTGGAGGCCAGTGGCATTTACAAGAGTTAAGGAGGGATATTGGGACTGGAGGATTCAAAGTTTGTGAGAAGATTTGTAGCTCGGGTGCTCGTTGCTGTGGTTCTGTTCGCCGAGCTGGAAGTTTTTGTTGCAAACGTTTCGTCCCCTGTCTAGGTGACATCCTCAGTGCTTGGGAGCCTCCTGTGAAGCGCTTCTGTGGTGTTTCCTCCGGCATTTATAGTGGCCTGTCCCTGCCGCTTCCGGGACTGGAGGATTTTGCAGGCATTAGGAATATAGGGACTTGAGGAGGTTTCACAGTTTATGAGTGTTGTAGCGACTGTAGGAAGTTACAAAGATTGGGATGATTTCAGATTGGAGGATTCTGCAGAAAAACTTTACATGGTTAAAGGCAGGATTCTTAGCAGTGTACACAAACAGAGGGATCCTGTGTCCCTGAAGTTTCCACCCAATTTGAGAAGGTGTTAAGAATGCGTATGGTGTGTTGGCTTTCATTTGCAGATATGGCTAAGACCCTAAACAATTTTTTCACTCCAGAACTTACTGTGGACAAAGACTGGGGAACTCAGGGAACAACAGTAATATGTTAGACCACAATTGGAGTTCTCTGCAATTCCAGTCTCCCTGCTCTAGGAAGGATGTTGTGAAACTTGAAAGGGCTCAGAAAATATTTACAAGATGTTACCAGGGTTGTTGCTGAATAAGCTGGAGTTATTTTCCCTGGAGCATCAGAGGCCTAAAAGAGGTTTATATAAACATGAGGGGCATGGATTGGGTAAGCATTCAAGGTCTTTTCCCAGGGGTTGGGAAGTCCAAAACTAGAGGGCATAGGTTTAAGTTTAGAGGGGAAAGGTTTAAAAAGGGACAGCCTTTTCATGCACATGGTGATGTGTGTATGGAATGAGCTGAGAGAAAAAGTAACGGAGATTGATACAATTACAACATTTAAAGGGTATCTAGATGGGTATATGAGTAAGGGTTCAGAGGTACATGGGCCAAATGCTGGTAAATAGGATGAATTTATTTAAATATTCTGGTCAGCATGGATGAGTTGGACTGAAGGCTCTGTTTCCATGCTGTACATCTCTATGACTTGAAAAGAGTGCATGTTACAGAAGAGGTGATGCTTGTGGTTTTAAAACACAAAGGTATGGAAAGCCCCAGGACCCGATTAAATGTATCACAGGACATTGTGGAATGCTAGGGAAGAAATTGAGGAGCTACTAGCAAGGGTATTTGGACCATTGACAGCCATGTGTGATGGGCTGGAAGGCTGGAGGGTGGCATAGTGGACAGTGAAGGGGTTTTCTAATGTTACAAAGGGATCTTGATGAAATGGGTGAATGGGCTGAAAAACTGTAGATAGTATTCAATCTGAATAAATGCGAGGTAATGCATTTGGTAAAACAAACAAGGATAGAGCTTATACAATTAATGTTCGGGTCTTGGTTAGTGTTTTAGAGCAGAGGGACCTCTGGGTTCAGGTACAAAATTCTTGGAGCTTGCATCAAAGGATGGATAAGACAGTGCTTGGCATGCCTGACTATTGCTCAGTCCATTGAGTGGAGGATTTGGGATGTCATTATGATATTGTACAGACATTGGTGAGGACTCTTCTGCAATACTCTGTCCAGTTCTGATTGCCCAGTTATAGAGAGGATATTATTGATCTGAAGGGCGTTCAGAAGAAACTTACCAAGACCTTGCTGGGTATGAAATGCTCGAGTTCTGAAAAATGGCTGGATACGCAGAGTTTTTTTTTCAGTGGAGCCTGGAGGTTGAGAGGTGACCTTACAGAAGTTTAAGAAAAAAAGTTGGGATATAGATAGAGTTAATGGTCATTGCCTTTTCCTTAGGATGAGGGAGTCAAAGTGGACGGGCCACATTTTTAAGGTTAGAAGAGAGAGATGTTAAAGAAAAAGGATGTAAGGGGCAAATTGTTACACAGAGGATGGTTTGGGTATGGAATGAACTTCCTGAGGTAGAGGTCAGTACAATTACAATGTTATAAAGACATTTAGTTAAGTACATGGATAGGAAAGGGTTTGGAGGGATATAGGCAGCAACAGGCAGCTGGGATGAGTTTAGTTTGAGATTATGTTTGGTATCAACTGAAGGGTCAGTTTCCATGCTGTACAGCTCTGACAACAACATGGTTTTGTTCCATTATTTAAGAAAGACTGCGATGGAAAGCCAGGGAACTAAAGACCAATTATCCCAATGTCAGTGGTGGGTAAGTTGTGGAAGTGATTCTGCCAGACAGGAGTCACATTCATTTGGAAAAGGCGAGGATTGATGAAAGATAGTCAGCACGGCTTTGTGCAGACAAAGTCAGGTCTCACTAACTTGATTGTTTTTGTTGAAGTGGTGACCGTACATTGTCTACACTAAAGTCAGCAGGACTTTTGACGGGATTTAGCATGATATCCTGGTTTGTAAGATTAGATCACATGTGATCAGGGGGAGCTAGCCAACTGGATACAAAATTGGCTTGACAGTAGGAGACAGAGGGTGGTGGAAGAGGATTGTTGTTCAGACTGGAGGCCTGTGACCAGCGGCGTGCTATAAGGATCGGTGCTGGGTCTACTGGTGTGCATCATCGACAAACGATTTGGTTGAGAATATCAGAGTCATTGTTTGCAATTTTGTGGATGATCAAGTTAATGGCGTAGTGGGCAGTGAATACGGTTATCAAAGGGGATCTCGACCAACTGGGCCAGTGGGCCAAGGCATGAAAGATGGATTTTAATTCAGGTGTTGAGTTTTGGACTAACACAGTTAATGGTACAGCCCTGGGTAGTGTTGTCGAACAGAGGCAGACGAAGGGGTGCAGTTACATTGTTCTTTGGAAGTGGCATCATAGGTGGACAGGGTGGGGAAAGCGGCATTTGGCACACTTGCCGTCATTGGCCAGCTCTTTGATATATGAGTTGGAGATATTTGTAACATTGTCTTCAATATTTCCCTTGCACAGAGGTGGCTTATAAGGGGTGACCTTATACAGGTTTTTAAAACCATGCGGGGAGTAAGAATGGTGAATAGCCAATGGTAAGTGAGTCCAAAACTAGAGGGTATAAACGGGAGGTGAGAGAGCAAAGATTTAAAGAGGGAGCTGAGCAGCAACATTATACACAGAGGATGGTGCATAGACAGAACGGACTGCCAGGGCCACATGGAGGAACAAGAACAATTACAACGTAGAAACGAAATTTAGAGAGGTACATGGAGAGGAGAAGGTTTGAAGGGAGATGGGCCAAACAGAGGCAAATGCAACTCGTTCAGTTTTGGAAACCTGGTCAGCACTGATGACTTGGACTGAAGGTTCTGTTTTCATACTTTATGACCCTGTACCCAGTTAAAGAGGATGAGAATAGTGAGATAAGGCATGTTGTAGACATTGAAGCAAGCTATAGCCATAGGGATGGTAGTCTGGAATGCGGTACATTTCAAATATGCAGAGGACCTACATGAAAACGAGGTTGTTACAGAGATAGGAACTGTCATAGGAGTTAAAAATTATTGAAGACACTGAACCACAAGACATACCATAGGTACAGTGTTGGAGGGAGAACACAGAACAGAAAGATCCCAGGCAGCATTCCCACCCTCTCGTGGGAGGCCTGCTTTCCCCTTTGTTGTACTGATGTTCACTAAGAGAGCACAGGCCTGGATTGATAACTGTGAACTCTCTATGCTGTCTCAGTACAACGTAAGTTAAAGTAGACGTGGTGATTGAGCTAGAGGTGTGTCTGTACTGTGCTCCCCCTCCAGCACTGCATCTGTGTCATGTCTTGTTAGTCAATGTTTGGATCTCTCTCATTGCTCTCTGCTCCGTGCACTGTGAGTGGTCTTACCTCACTGCAGGATTTATTGAAGGCTCCAGATTTCCCTTCCCATTGTCTCTCTGGCTGAACAACCATCTTCAATGTGGTGATGGACGAGACATCCAGTAGTTGGGAAGTCTACTGAGTCAAGACCTCCCTGAGTACCTACAGGAGACAGACAAATAGACAGTATGGAAAATTACACTGTTGTAGTGAAGGTTATACATGTAGAATGGCACTGAGTCCCACAGAGGTCTGGAAAATCCCAGTCTCCATTCCTGGCCTGTGCTGTCACGTCTCTCTGGAGTGGAGAATTCTGTTGGCTCAGGATCTGGAGAAGCTGCATGAGCGAGAGACACTTACAGAGGCAGCAATGAGACCCACACAGTTAGGGATACGACATGGAGAGAGTCTGAGTGATATCACCAGAGTGCTGGAAGGTATCAGGATCAAACAATTGTGACAAAAGAATAGGTTTAGCTTCATGATGCACTGCTATAGCTGGTCAAGGAGTGAGAAACCTGTGAGCAGGCGAAGTGATGGCCTAGTGGTATTATTGCTAGAGCATGTATCCAAAACCTCAGGTAATGTTCAGGGGAAACAGGTTTGAATCCCACCGTATGAAATGGCAGAAATTGAAATCAATAAATTCAAATATTATAATTAACATTCCCTAAATATGTATGAGACCATTGCGGATGTACAAAAAAACCCAAACACTTGTCCTTTCGAGAACGACTTGCCAATCCTCACGTGGTCTGCACGACATACCAACAGCAAAGTGTTTTACAAATCCAAATAGAAAAGGTGACGCATTGGAACAGCATGGATGTGGCTGAAGACAAGCAGAAAGGAACAGGGTGGGATAAGGTTTAACTAAAACTCTACCTTAGCGATTCGGTTTCTGATAGGAAATTGTGGGAAAGAGTACAGAACTTTTTTTTTCCGCATAGACAAAGTCTCTTCAATAAGGATTTGTGACACAGGTGAAAGAGATTTAGACACCATAGAGATGTGATTACAGGGTGAACAAATATTCAATGATTCACAACCTTGTGGAAATTCAGGTAAAATGGACGACGCTATGATGGGTAACAAAGGCATTAGATAGAAAGCGGGAGAGAGGGGGGGTTCCTTAAATATGAACAGGCAAACAATGGTCACAAAATATCCTTAGCAGATAATGTTAAGGATAAGGCACAAGATATTTAATAAGTAAAGTTAGAGTAAGGGGATTCCCAACTAAGCAGTGGGGCCTGTTAGAAACCAAACGGACAATCAGTGCATGGAGCCAGAGGAAGCAGGTGAGGTCTTCAATGAATACTTCCCATCTGTATTCACACAGGAGAAAGACATTGTAGCCGCGGATTTCAATCGGAATGGTGAGGTTCTGGAACATATTAAGATCAATGAGAAGGAGGTGTTAAATGGATTCACAGGCAAAAAAGTGGAGAAATTCTCAGTAACAATAAAGTATATCCCAGGCTGTAATGGGAGGGAAGGGAGCAGATTGCTGGGGCCCTGGTGGATATATTTAATACTTTGCTGGCCACAGGTGAAGTGCCGAATGACTGGACGATAGCTAATGTGGTTCCTTTGTTCAAGAGCAGCAGGGATAGGCCAGGTAATTACATAGCAGATAGTCTAACAGCATTGGGAAGGAAATTAATGGAAACAATTCTGAGGGACACAATGAATCAATATTCGAAATGACAAGAAAACATTAGGGATTGTCTGTATGGATTTGGTGAGGACTGTCCTCTGATATTGATGAGGGCAGTGCAGATGATGTGGTTTACATGGAGTTTATTAAGGTCTTTGACAAGGTCCCACATGGAAGGCTGGTCCAAAAGGAAAAGGCCCATGGGATCCAACGCAAGGTGGCAAATTGGATCCACAATTGGTGAAGAGTGTCTTTCACGATTGGAAGACTTTGCCCAGCGGGTGTACTACAGGGATCTGTACAGGAACCATTGCTGGTTATTATGTACATTAATATCTCAGATATGAAACGAGAAGGTTTGCAGATGACATGAAAGGTGAGGGTGTTGCCCACAGTGAGGAGCATGGTCTCAGGCTGCTGTCTGATATCGATCAGATGATAAACTGAGCAGAGTAATAGCAGATGGAGTTTACTTCTGATCACTGTTGGAAGTCTAATAAGTAAACGATATCCATCATGAATTGTAGGTACTCCTGGAGTACTGAGGAACACATGGACCTTGGTGGACAAGTCCCTGGATGTCTGAAGGTGTCAGCACAAGTAGACAGGCTGGGGAAGACACCTGAACTGGGACCAGGAGGGGAACCCATATCCTGGTGGGAAGAGTTGCTGGAGCTGCTTGAGAGGATTTAAACTCGTCTGGCAGGGCTGTGTGACCCATAACAATCGTAAGGACAGAAAGAAATTTGAGGCTGGTACAGATGTTCAAGAGAGGAATATAAATAGGCAAGGCAGGCAAGAACATAGCAGACAATGAGGGAAAACTGGTGGATTAAACTGTATTTATTTCAATGCAAAGGGCCGGACAGATAAGGCAGATGAACCCAGAGCATGGATGGGAACATGGGACTGGGATGTTGTAGGTATTACAGAAACACAGCTGAGGGAGTGACAGGACCAGCAGCTCAATGTTCCAGGGGACAGATGCTACAGGAAGGATAGAACAGGAGGAAAAACAGGAGGAGAGCTGGTGGTTTTGATTGGGGGAAACATCCCAGCAGTACCTAGAGAGAGTATTCATGCAGGATCGCCCAGTTAAGCGATATTGGTGGAACTGAGAAAAAGAAATTGGTCATCAGTTTGCTACGGTCGTACTACAGCAATAGGCAATGGGAGATGAAGGATCAAATGTGTCAGGAAATCTCAGATACCTGTTAGAATAATAAAGTTGTTAGGGTAGGGGATCTTAACCTTTCCAAACCTGGACTGGGATTGCTACTGAGTTAAGCATTTGGATGGAAGGAATTTGTTAAGTGTGTTCCGAAAATTCCCAATCATTATGTAAATGGCCCAACTGGAGAATGAGGCTAAACCTGACCTCCCCTTGGGGAATAAGGTAGGGTACGGGACTGAGGTGTTAGTGGGGGAACACTTTGGAAAGTCACCACAATTGTATTAGCTTGAAAATAGCGATGGAAAAGGACAGGCCTGGTCCACAAATTAAAGTTATTCAATGGAGCAAGATAGTATTAGACATGAATTTTTAAAGTAGATCTGGGGAGGCTATTTGCAGATAAGGGGAAGTCTGGCAAGTAGGAATATTTTAAAACCGAGATAAAAGGAGCGTTCGGCGCCAGCGTGTTCCTGTTAGTGTGCAGCTCAATGCTGACTGAATTAGGAAAGACTGGCTGAGTTTCAAGGCTCTGGTCAAGACAAAAGGGGGCACATGTCAGATATAACTGGCTGACTCAAGGGAATCCCTTCAGGAGCATCGGGGCTGTAGAAATACACTTTGGATGGAAATCAGGAATTCAAAAAGGAGACATGAGATAGATTTGGCAGCGAAAGTTAAGGAGAATTGAAAAATATTCTACAAGTGTATTAAGAGCAAAAGAAGAGCAAGGGACAAAACTGGTATCCTTAATGATCAATGAAGCCAACGACGTGCGAAATTATAAGATCCTAAACAAATATTTCACTTTGGATCTTACTCTGGATAAAGACTGGGGAGCTCAGGGAACCAAACAGTGTTAGGCCTGACTACTATTGGAATACTGTGTGCAATTCTAGTCTCAATGCCATCGGAAGGATGTTGTGGAACATGAAAGAGTTCAGAAAAAATGAACAAGGATGTTGCCACGGTTGGAAGGTTTGCACGACAGGGAAATGCTGAATAAGCTGGGGCTCAATTCACTTGAAGCTGAGATGTTAACTGATAAAGGTATTTAAAATTTTGATGATCATTGATAGGGTCAATAGACAAGGTCTTTCCCCCAGGCTGAGGGTTTCCCAACCGACAGGACACAGCTTTAAAGTGCGAGGGGAACTTTTTAAAGGGACCTAAAGGACAATTGGTTCCTGCATAGTGTATGGAATAAGCTTCCAGAGGAAATAGTGGGGGCTGATAGAAATACATTTAAAATGCATGTGGATGGGTGTATGAACAGGAAGGGTTTAGAGGGATATTGGCAAAATTGTGGCAAATGTGACTAGAAACATCATGCAGGAGTTGGTCCGAAGGGCCTGTTTCCGTGCTATACATCTCTATGACTCAATGTCTTGAAATGAGTCCGCATTATGGAAAAGGAAGTGCTGGAGGTTTTAAAACACAAAGGTAGATAAATCCCCAGGACCTGATCAAATGTATCTCAGGACATTGTGGGAAGCTGGTGAAGAAATTGTAGGGCCCCTAGCAGAGATATTTGTACCATAGAGTGCTATGTGTGATAGGCTGATAGACTGGAGGGTGGCATTGTGGACAGTGAAGAAGGTTTTCTAAGATTACAAAGGGATCCTGATGAAATGGGTGAATGGGCTGAAAAACTGTAGATGGAGTTCAATCTGAATAAATGCGAGGTAATGCATTTGGTAGAACAAACCCTGGCAGAACTTATACAATTAATGGTAGGACCTTCAGTAGTGTTGTAGAACACGGGGTTCACTACGTAATTCTTTGAAGTTTGCAACACGGAGAGACAGGATGGTTAAAAAAAAAACTTGCTTTCCACACTTGCTTTCATTGCTCAATCCTTTGGATATTGGAGTGGGGAAGTCGCATTGAGATTATACAGGCCATTGGTGAATCCTCTTCTGGAATACTGTGTCCAGTTCGGGTCACCCAGTTATAGGAAGCACATTATTAAGCTGCAGAGAGTTCAGATGAGATTCACTGGGATGTGGCTGGGTATGGAGGGTTTCAGTTATGAAGAAAGGCTGGATAGGTTGGTATTTTTTCATTGAAACCTGAATGTTGACAGATGACCTTATAGAAGTTTATAAAATAATGAGGGGGATAGATAGAATTAATGGGAGTTGTCTTTTCCCATGGACAGGGGAGTTTCAAGACAAGGCACTACATTTTTAAGTTTAGAGGAGAGACGTTTTAAAAAAAGTACATGGGGGCACATTGTCACACAGAGGGTGGGATGCGTGTGAAATGAACTTCCCAAGGAAGGGGTGAATGTGGGGACAATTACAATGTTTAAAGACATTTGGATTAGTACAGGAATAGGAAAGGTTTGAAGGGACATGATCCAGGAACAGGCAGGTGGGACGAGATCCGTTTTAGAGTATAGTTAGCATTAACTGAACAGTGCGGTATAATTCTCTGACTATGATTATAAAGTTGTGTCATTAATTAAGAACTGATGCAAGAGAAACCAGGGAACTACAGACAGATGAGCCAGATATCAGGATGTGTCAGTTGTTGGAGGTCATTCTGAAAGGTAGGCCTTACTTGGATTTGGAAAGATAAGGCCTGATGACGGACAGCCAGCATGGCTTTGTGCGTGGGCAAACATGTCTCACAAACTTGACTGGAGTTTGCTCAAGATGTGACCAAGAAGATAGATGAAGGCAGAGCAACAGACATTGTTTCTGGCTTCAGCAAACCCTTTGTCAGGGTGTAGCATGATACATTGGTTAGTAGGGGTAGATCACAAGGGGTCAGGGAGAGCTAGCCAGCAATGGGATATACAATGGGATGACAGTGGGAGACAGAGGGTGGTGGTAGAGGGTTGTTGTTTAAACTGGAGGCCTCTGACCAGCAGTGTGCTGTAAGGATTTGTGCTGGGACCACTATTGTGCATCACTTACATAAACCTTTTGAGTGAAAATATAGGAGTCCCTGTTATAATGTTTGTGGATACCAAGATTATTGGAAGAGTGGGCAGGGAATATAGTGATCGAGTGGATGGTAATCAACTGGGCCAGTGGGTCAAGGAATGAAAGATGGAGTTTAATTCAGGTATTGAATTTAGTTCAGACAAACCAGGGAGGACTAATGCAGTTAATGGTCAGGCCCTGGGCAGTGTTGTCGAACAGGGAGAGAGAGACCAAGGGGTGCAGTTACATTGTTCCTTGGAAGTGGCATCACAGGTTGGCGGGGTGGGGAAGCGGCATTTGGCACACTTGTCTTCATTGGTCAGAGCATTGAATGCGAGTTGGAGATATTGGTAACATTGTCGTCAATATTTCTCCTGGGCAAAGGAGGCCACGGGGTGACCTTATAAAGGTTTATGAAACAATGTAGGGCCTAAGTAAGGTGAATTGCCAAGTGTAGTTGAGTCCAAAGCTGGAGGCATAAACGTGGGGTGATAGAGCAAGGATTTAAAGAGGGAGCTGAGGGACAACATTTTCCACAGAGGATGGTGCATAGACGGAATGGACTGCCAGAGGAAATGGTGAAAACAAGTACAATTACAACATGGAAAAGACACTCGGGCAGGTAACAGAGAGGAGAGGATTTGAAGGGATATGGGCCAAACACAGGCAAACGCGACTCATTCCATTTCGGATACCTCGGCCGAAGAGTCATGCTGCACAGAAACAGACCCTATGTCTCCAGTTATTGGAGGAGGAGACTATCGAGACAAGGCATGTTGTAGAGACTGAAGCAAGTTACAGCGATAAGGATGGTAATCTGTACTGGAGGTTTCAAATATGTGAAATAATTGGTGAGAGGGAAGGAGATGACAGAGATAGGGACTGTTATAGGAGTTAGAATGATTAAAGACACTGCTCCACAAGACAAGCCATAGTTACAGTGTTGGAGAGGAAATAGGGAACAGAAAGATCCCAGGAAGCATTACCACCCTCTCGTGGGAGGCCTGCTTTCCCCTCTGTTGCCCTGATGCACACCAAGACAGCACACGCCAGGATTGAAAACTGAAAACTCCCGATGCTGTCCCAATACAAGAAAACTTAATGTAAAGGTGGTGGCTGAGCCTAGGGTGTGTCTGTACTGTGCTCCTCTCCAGCACTACAGCTATGTCATGTCTTTTTAGCTGATGTTTGGAGCCCTCTCATTGCTCGCTGCTCTGTGCACTGTGAATGATCTTACCTGGCAGCAGGATTTATTGAAGGCACCTGACCTCTCTGACCTTTGTCTCTCTGGCTGACCAACCATCTTCCCACCCAGCAGTTGGCAAGTCTATTGAGTCAGTAACTCCCGGAGTACCTGTAGAAAACACAGAAATAGGCAGAATGGGAAATTAGACTGATGCTGTGATAGTTATACATGTAGAATGGCACTGAGCCCCACAGAGATCTGGAAAATCCCAGTCTCCAATCCTGGCCTGTGCTGCCTCATCTCTCTGGAGTGGAGAGTTCTGTTGACTCAAAATCTGGAGTAGCTGCAAGAGTAAGAGGCGCTAACAGAAGCAGCAATTAGATCCACACAGTGAGGGATACCACATGGAGAGATACTGAGTGATATCATCACAGAGCAGGATTAAACAATTGTACAGGAAGAAAGGGTTTTGATTCATATTGCACTGTGATGGGCAACCTGTGAGCAGGCGAAGTGATGGCCTAGTGGCACTATTGTGTGACAATTTATCCAGAAACTCAGCAAATGTTCTCTGGACACAGGTTCAAATCCCACCATTGCAAATGATTGAATGCGAATTAAATGCTTCAAAAAAGATGTAATTAAAAACCTGTAAGTGAATATTAAACAATTGCTGATGTTAAGAAAAATCCATCGGGTGCATTCGTGTCTTTAGTGAAGTAATCTAAGATGGGACTGGGATATCACAGGTATTACAGAAACACAGCAAAGGGAGGGACAGGACAGGCAGCTCAATGTTCCAGGGGACAGATGCTGCAGGAAGGACAGAAGGGGAGCTGAATGAGGAGGAGAGCTGCTGGTTCTGATTGGGTGAAATATCCCAGCAGGCCTGAGAGAGGATATTCCTGCGGGACCGCCCAGTGACGCTGTGTTCGTGGAATTAATCAGTAACAATGGGTCTTCCCTTTCCTCTGATTGTTCTATAGATCCCGAGAGCCCCGCCCTCCTTCACCTTGACCTTCTCAAGATGGCGGCCCTCAGACCCGCCCTCCCTCTTCCCTCAAACAAATGGCGGCCGTGACCCTGGGCCGCTTTCCTGATCAGAGACCGCCACATTCTTACAGGGGCCTGGAGGGTCTTGTCCGAATTATTTTTAACCTGTATCCGGGATTTGTGAAATCTCTCCGCTCCTTTCTCCCAGCGAGACTCCCACACTCCGGCTCTCAGCGCCGCTCTCTGAATCCGATCGCAGCCGCTGCCGGAGAAAGCAGCTCCATCTCTCTCTCTCTGTGACCTGACCAATATGACACTGCGCATGCTCTGCATAGAAACAAAACTGCGCGTGCGTCTGAGGTTATCATAGAGTTTATAGAGAATATTCATATCAGCACAGACTGATGGGTAAAATATTAGTCATTAACAATTGCTTTGTCGAGTTATAGTTTACGGATGTCTAACATGCAAATTGTCCAGTCCAAATGAACCATACCGGCCAGGTATGTAAATTACCAATCGTTCTGGGAGTTTGAAAAGAAGTTTCTTACTCGAGTTGGGTAAATCGATTGGAAATATGTACGTTATCACATTTACATTTCAACTACAGTATTCTTTAAAATCTCACATTGATTTATGAGAGACGTTTAATGCTCCACTATGTCGTGAGAATGATCAATCCTGCAAAATAGTTTGCTCTCTGACCAATCTTGAAGCGTTCACTCCCAAGAATGCTTTGGCGCCTCTCCTCATTCCCTCTGGTTAGAAGACCTGCCGCTACTCGGTCCTCCTGTTCCGCCCCTTCCTACCAATTGCAGAGTTGATTCAGGCGTGACTTAGCAGGCAAGGGACAAAGGAAGTTCGAGTAGATGTTTTGCGACGCGGTGAAAATATCCCGAATCTTGGACCGAGAGGCCTGTTTCAATTCACAGCTTGTGCAGATATGTGTAATAACAACTTTTAGCAGGTTCATTAGGAAAACCAAGGGAAGTCAGGAACAGAGAGAAAACAAGAGAAAATGCATGCAATGTGGTGGGGGCTCTCAATGCTCAGATGATTTGACTCTTAACCAAGCGTTTCAGGGTCCCAGTACAGATGTTGCACTCCTTTTAGTGCACAGCCAGATACCACGATTGTGGGGCAAAGTAGTGGGATATAGAGGTGCTTTTCTGGAAGGCGCTTGGTTTTTGTGGTGAAAACAGTTGAGAAGGAGTCGGGTTTTGTATGGAGCTAGCTGTTCCCCTCCTGTTGCAGCCTTTTGTTATTGCCCTGACTCTACCTCGTACAGGGAGAAAGTGAGGACTGCAGATGTTGGAGATCAGAGCTGAAAAATGTGTTGCTGGAAAAGCGCAGCAGGTCAGGCAGCATTCTCTACCGCGTACATGTTTGGTAGAGATCAGTGACACTTCGTAAGCCCACAATATAAGATCCATCACTCTGTTTAAGACAATAAAAATCTCTTGTAGCACAATAGTCAGAGAACAATACAGCGCAGAAAGGGCCCTTCGATCCTTGATGTTGCGCCAACCTGTGAACTATTCTCAGCTCGTCCCCCTACACTATCCTGAAATCACCCATGTGCTTATCTAAAGGATTGTTTAAATCTCACTAATGTGGCTGAGTTAACTACATTAGTAGGTAGTGGATTCCATGCCCTAACCACTCTGAGTAAAGAACCTGCCTCTGACATCTGTCTTAAATCTATCACCCCTCAATTTGTAGATATACCCCCTCATACACACTAATGTCATCATCCTCCGAAAACGACTTTCACTGTCGACCCTATCTAAGCCTCTGATGATCTTGTATGTCTCTATCAAATCCTCTCTTAGCCTTCTTCTTGCCAATGAGAAGACGTTCAAGTCTCTCAACCTTTTCTCATAAGACCTTCCCTCCAGACCACACAACGTCCTGGTAAATATCCTCTGCGTCTTTTCCCATGCTTCCACATCCTTCCAGAAATATGCGCACCAGAACTGCACACAATATTCCAAATATGGCCGCACCAGTGGTTTGTATAGTTGCAGCATGATATTGCGGCTCCAGAACTCAATCCATCTACGAATGAAACCTAACACACTGTATGCCGCCTTAACAGTACTGTACACCTGGGTGGCAACTTTCAGGCATCTATGTGCATGGCCTCCAACATCCTTCTGCACATCTATACTACCCAAGAATCTTTCCATTGACCCAGTACTCTGCCTTCCTGTTATTCTTCACAAAGTGCATCACCTTACATTTAGCTGCATTGAACTCCAATTGCCACCATTCAGCCCAATTCTGCAGTTTTTTCCAGTCCCCCTGCAACCTGTAACATTCTTCCACACTGTCCACTATTCCACTGACTTTCGTTTCATCTGCAAATTTACTAATCCATCCACCTATGTCTGCATCTATGACTTTTATAAAAATGACAAACAGCAGTGATCCCAAAACAGATCCTTGTGGCACAACATAAGACCATAAGTCATAGGAGCGGATGTAAGGCCATTCGGCCCATCGGGTCCACTCCGCCATTCAATCATGGCTGATGGGCATTTCAACTCCACTTACCACATTCTCCCCGTAGCCCTTAATTCCTTGTGACATCAAGAATTTATCAATTTCTGCCTTGAAGACATTTAGCGTCCCAGCCTCCACTGCACTCTGTGGCAATGAATTCCACAGGCCCACCACTCTCTGGCTGAAGAAATGTCTCCACATTTCTGTTCTGAATTTACTCCCTCTAATTCTAAGGCTGTGTCCACGGGTCCTAGTCTCCTCACCTAATGGAAACAATTTCCTAGCGTCCACCCTCTCGAAGCCATGTATTATCTTGACACCACTAATAACCGCACTGGAGGCTGATTATTTTCCATCATCCACCACTCGCTGCCTTCTTTCAGAAAGCCAGTTTCTAATCCAAACTGCTAAATCAACTCAATTCCATGTTGCTGCATTTTCTCTAACAGCCTACCATGTGGAACCTTATCAAAGGCTTTACTGAAATCCATGTATACCACGTCACCTGCCCTACCCTCATCTATATGCTTGGTCACCATCTCAAAAAACTCAATGAGGTTTGTGAGACATGACCTACCCTTGACGACACCATATTGATGATCTGAAATCATATTGTTGTTTGCCAGATGATTACAAATAGTGTCTCTTATAATCCTTTCCAAAACCTTTCCTACAACAGAAGTAAGGCTCACTGGTATATAATTACCTGGGTCATCTCTACTGCCCTTCTTGATCAAGGGCATAACATTTGCAATCATCCAGTCCTCTGGTACTGAACCTGTAGGCAATGACAGCTCAATATCAAAGCCAAAGTCTTTGTTATCTTCTCCCGAGCTTCCCAGACAATCTACAGATAAATCCCATCCAGCCCAGGGGACTTGTCTACTTTCACTCCTTCTAGAATTGATAACACCTGTTCGTAACTAACCTCGATCCTTTCTAGTCTAACATCTTCTACCTCATTATTATCTACAATATTCTAATTTTCCTGAGTGAAAACCAATGAGAAATGTTCGTTTAGCACCTCTCCGATTTCCACAGTATCCACACTCAACTTCCCACTTCTGTCTTTGATTGGCCCTATTCCTACCATATCCTTTATTCCTCACATACCTATAAAAGACTTTAGAGTTCTCCTTTATTCTATTCGCTAAAGACTGCTCGTGTCCTCTCTTTGCTCTTCTTAACTCTCTTTAAATCCTTCCTAGCTGATCTGTAAGTCTCCATCGCCTCATCTGTACCATTTGTCTCATCAACACATAAGCCTCCTACTTCTTCTTAACAAGAGATGCAATTTCTGCGATAAATCACGGTTCCCTTACCTTATCATTTCCTCCTTGCCTGACAGGGACATACCTATCAAAGATATGCAATATCTGTTCCTTAAACCAGCTCCACATTTCCATTCTCTGCATCCACTGCTACCCCATCCTATGCATCCTAATTCTTGCTGAATCGCATTATAATTGCCATTGCCCCATCGATACGTCTTCACCTGTGGTATGTACCTATCCCTTTTCATCGCTAAACTAAACAGATCACTCTCTCGAAAGTGATCACCTACAACTAAATCAAACACCTAGTCCGGTTCATGACCAAGCACCGATCCAATGTGGCCTCCCCTCTTGTCAGCCCTTCGACATACTGTGTCAGGAAATCCTCCTGTACACATTGGACAAGAACTGATCCATCCGACGTACTAGAGTTATAGCATTTCGAATCAATGTTGGGGAAGTTAAAGTCCCCATAATGACCACCATGTTACTTTCACTCCTACCCAGAGTAGTTTTGCTAATCCTCTCTTCCCCCTCCCTGGAACTCTGTGGCGGCCTATAAAAAATCCAAGCAGTGTGACCTCCCCTCTCCTGTTTCTAACCTCAGCCCACACTACTTCAGTAGACAAGCCCTCATCAAATGTTCTCTCAGCCACCGTTCTACTATCCTTGACTAACATGACATGCATGGGCCCATTGCGGTGCTTCAAACTCCATGGGGCAGCCATACTGTCTATGACAGACAGACTCAGTCTGGAACCTCCTCTATCCTTAAGACCTTATGCACTGCCTACGCTCCTCCATTTCCCCTTTGTACATTCCCTTTTCAACCCACCCCACCTGCGTCACTCCACAATTGGAGCTGTCAAGGGAAGAAGTCTGTGGAAAACCGTCCCTAACATTCTCTATCCTTCTTTAAGATGTATTTTAAAATCATTCTCCTTAATCAATGTTTTGATCATCCATGAAGCACCTTAGGAGATTTGCCATTGTGAACGATTCCATACAATGCAAGTAGTTGTTGTTATTACTGTACATTTGGAGAAACAGAAATGATGCATTCAAAATTCTAACAAGAAATTCACTGATAGGCGCAGTGTGTAGGCATCACATTGCGATGGGCAATAAACAAAGAAATAACTATTGCCTGTAAATATGGCATGTCTATTACCATGAGTGATTTTAATGTACATGTAGATTGGTTGAACCAGCTCATTCAGGGTAGCCTTGAGGAGTTCATTAAGTGTATCCAGGATAGTTTTTTTGAACAGTATGAAATGTAACTGACAAGGAGCAAGCTATCCAAGATCTGGCCCCTGTGCAATGGGACAGGAATAATTAATGATCTCAGAGTTAGGGATCCTCTTGGAAGAAGTGATCACTGTATGATTGAAGTTAGAATACATATGGAGAGTGTGAAGACAAAATCTAATACCTTGGTCCTGTGCCTGAACACGGGGAACTCAAATAGAATGAGGGAGAAACTGGATAAAGTAGAATGGAAACAAAGATTTTATGGTGGGATAGTTGATGAGCAGTGAAAGGTTTTCAAAGACATTTTAGGAAGTGCTCAGCAAAGGCATATTCCAGTGAAAAGGAAGAACTGTAAGAAAAGGCGGCGGACAAAAGATAGGGAATTCTACACCAGTTAGTTTATTCTCTGTAGTTGGAAAGATGCTTGGCTTTATTATCAAGGAAGAAATAGCAGGGAATCTCGATAGAAATTGTCCCATTGGTCAGACAGAGCATGGATTCATAAAGGGCAGGTCATGCTTGACAAATCGTTTGGAATTCTATGAAGACATTTCGAGCAAGGTGGACAACGGGGACCTAGAGGATGCAGTGTACCTGGATTTCCAAAAGGCCTTCAACAAGGTGCCACGCAGGTGGCTGTTGCATTATATAAGGGCGCATGGGATAGAGTATTAGCATGGATAGAAGATTGGTTGACTAACAGGAAGCCAAGAGTGGGGATAAATAAGCCTTATTCTGGCTGGCAATCAGTAACTCGTAGTGTGCCTCTAGGATCAGTGTTGGGACTGCAATTATTTAGAATTGATACAGATGATTTGGAGTTGGGGACCACATGTAAGGTGTCAAAGTTTGCATATGAGACTAAGATGAGTAGCAGGACAAAGTGTCCGGAGGACTTGGAAACTTTGAAGAGGAACAGAGATACATTGAGTGAGTGGGCAATGGTTTGGCAAGTGGAATATTATGTTCATAAATGTAAAGTCATACTCTTTGGTTGGAGTAACATTAATAAAAAGATTATTACTTGAATTTTTAAATGTTACATTATTTGCTATGCAGAGGCACATGAACATCCTTCTGCAGGAGGGTTGGTCACCAGGTACAACAATCAGTTCAGAAGGCAAATGGAATTTTGTCCTTCATTGCTGAAGGGATTGTGTTTAAAAGCAGAGGTTAATGTTCTAGCTATAGTGGGTGCTGGTGAGGCCACACCTGGAGTACTGCATGCAGTTTTTATCTCCTTACGTGCTCAAGGATGTACTGGCACTAGAGCGGGGTGCAGAGAAGGTTAACTATGTTGATTCCGGAGGTGAGGGGTTTGGCTTAACAGAGACAAAGTAGATTGAAATTATATTCATTGGAATTCAGAAGAATGGAAAAATATAAAATAATGAATGGAAAGAATAAAATAGAAGTAGAGGGGATGTTTCCACTGGCAGGTGAAGCTAGGACAAGAGGGCTTCACCACAAGGTTAGAGGCAGCAAATTTAAGAGTGAATTGAGAAGGAACGTCTTGACCTCGATGAGTGCATTGCCCAGGGAAGTAGTTGATGCTAGTTCAATGAACGTTTTTAAAGCTAAGTTAGTTTTTTTTTTAAAAAAAGAAATAATTAATTAAGGAATACGGTGAGAACGTGGGTAAATGGTTCTGTGTCCACGAAATGATCAGCCATGATCTTATTGAATGGTAGAGCAGGCTCGAAGGGCAGGACGGCCTTCTCCTTTTCCAAGATCTTTTGTTCTTATGTTATGCATTCCTCCCTCACTCGTGACTTGGAGGTGCTGGTGTTGGATTAGGATGGACAAAATTAAAATTCATAGAACACCAGGTTATAGTCCAACAGGTTTATTTGGAAGCACGACTTTGCTGGTCCTTCATCAGGTGGTTGTGTGATTTTTAACTTTGTCCCTCCGTCTTGTAACTGAGAAACAGCAAAAAAAGCCACGAAGCAGTGCGCATGCTCCAGGCAACAGTTGGTATTGTGGACAATGAAGAAGGTTATCTCAGAATACAATGGGATATTGATCAGATGGGCCAATGGGCTGAGGAGTGGCCGAAGAAGTGATTGATGTCAGCGGCGGACCAACAGAAAGGCAGGGGAGGACCTGGAGGACCTGGCGGGGCAGTTGGTCCTCCAGCCAATCAGTGCATGAGGGCGGGACTAGACTATACTACGTGATCATCCTCGCGGTGGGCGCGGAGGGCTGTCGGTAAGGAAAGAAATAAACAGCAGGAAGCAGGAGGGAAATGGTGTTGGTATGGTCTGAGAGGTTTTACAATCATTTGGTACACATCGGAAAATACAAATTTGAAACTTACAGTCCTGTTTTTGCAGCAAACGGGAATATGCGTCGTTGAGTAATCGGCCCGAGTGAGAGCCGCCATCTTTATTCGGGGCAACGATTCACTGGACACGTGCGCGGCCGCCAGCTTTGTAGGGGGCAAAGTTCAGAGGGATGTATGAACAGCCTTCCCTGGTAAAAAGAGTCAGAGGGCAGGATTTACACAGAGCACATTCAATCCCAGATAAATGTTTTTTTTCTGGATTTGTTTCGTCATTCACTTAAATGATTTGTATGTGAATAGAGGCCGTATAGTTAGTTGGAGGTATTGTGGACAATTAAGAAGGTTATCTCAGAGTACAGTGGGATATTGATCAGATGGGCCAATGGGCTGAGGAGTGGCAGATAGGATTTAATTTAGATAGATTAGGTTAGGATATCTGGTTGGCATAGGTTGGACCGAAGAAGTCTGTTTCTGTGCTAGACATCTTTGACTGTGGGATCAAAAAAATAACTCTGCTCTGGTTCACCTCTGGGTTCTCTGATGTCCACTTCATCATTATCTAGCTTCCTCAGTCTCTCATGGGTGTATTTTTGCTCTGTATGGTATTTTACTATTACTTTCAGAGCTGTTTTGTAAATGAATTGAAAAATGTCGAGCTGGAAAAACACAGCAGACCAGGCAGCATCCGAGGAGCAGGAGAATCAACGTTTCGTGCATAAACCCTTCTTCAGGAATGTAAATGAATTGTCCACTGCTGCCCGGCTCCTGACCATATGCTGTTCCATTATCAGGTTATTTTTTCCACAATATCTTTGACAGTCATGAATTCTTTTTTCCAATAAGCGAGTGCATTTTCCTTCAATTTCTGACAGTCAAATTCTGCACCATTTTCATTCCCTGTAATTAATATTGCACTCCCTGAAACATCAACTGTGTATTTCTCCTTCCACAGAAAGCAGTGATCAATACCAAAGCCTTGTTGCCTATGGAGCAGGTGATGTTTGACTTCCTCGTACTGCTGCAGTTTGTATGGTGAAGGTGCTCCCACAACGTGGTTGGGTAAGAGACATTACAGATTATTCACTCAGCGATATTGAAGAGTAGAAGATATCTGTACAAATCATCATGGTTTTAATTTCACAAAAATATTATTGAGAACTTTTGACATAAGGCTACAGATGGAGAATATTGTGTCCAGTGACCAAAACCATTGCCAAATAAGCATTTTGTCAAGAATGCCTTAAAGGAAGAAAGTAGATCTTAGAGGATTAGAGTGGGGATTCCGGACCACGTACCCTTGGAGTTTATAGAAACAGTCACACAGGTGAACTCAAAAATAAACACATCATTGAGAGTCTGAACTAAAATGAGTTATTGAGATATGAAAAGGTGTGTGGTGCAGGGAGATAGGAATGCTTACAGCCAGGAATTAATTCAATGGTGCGAAAGTAAATTGTTGTTGCTTATAAATGGGAGTCTTTTGATTGATCAGCAAGTTTTGGAACAAGTGAGCACTTCGGCAGTAGAGTTTTCAAAACTCTTGAGATTATCAGGATGGTGAATGTGGGATGCTGGCCAGGAGTGGGCTTAGATAATGAAATCTAGAGTTAACAAAAGGAATGGATGAGAGTTCCAGCAAATGAGCTGAGACTGTGGTGAGGTCAGGTGATATCACTGAAGTCGAAATAGTGGTCTTGGAGGGGGTCTGGCCTGTCATCCTCCCCTCAATCAGCTGTTTGTCAGTTTGTGAATCAAGTCTGTAACAAGCTCAGGAGCTGAGTGGCCCTGGCAGAACCCAAACTGGGCATCGCTGAGCAGGTTATTGCTGAGCAGGTGCTTGACAGCACTGTTGATGACATCTTCCATCACTTCACTGCTGAGCGAGTCTGGACTGATGGAGGGGAATTGGCTGGGTGGGATCTGCTCTGTGTTTTTGTGTTGGCACATCCCTGAGCAATGTTCCACAAAGTCAGTAGGTGCCAATGCTGGAGCAGTACTTGCCTTGGTGGGCAGCACGTTCTGGAGCACAGCCAACAGTATTATTGCCAGAATATTGGCAGGGCCACTAGCCTTTACACTGCTTATCAATTTCTTGATCTGATTTGAAATGAGTTTTCAACCAAGTCAATTCATATCTGTGATGTCAGGGACCAATGGAGAAGGCTCATCCACTTGGCACTGTTGGCTGAAAATCGCTGCTGATGCTGTGCTCTTATCTGTTGCATGAATGTGTGAGACCACTCCATTGGTAAGGGTGGGGATATCTGTGATACTTCCTCCAGTGAGTTGTTTAATTGTCCATCACTCCTATTGACTAGGTGTGGCAGAACTGCAGAACTCAGATCTAATCTATTGGTTATGGGATCACTTCGTTCTCTTTGGTGTTGCTTGTGCTGTTTGGCATGCAGGTTTGGTAGCTGCACCAGGTTGGCACCTCATTTTTAGGTATGCCTGGTACTGCTCTTGGCATGCCCTCCTGCATTCACCATTGAACCAGGGTTGATTCCCCTGGCTTGATGTTAATGGTTGAGTGGGGGATTTCAGGCCATGAGTTTCAGATTGGGCTGGAGTACAGTTCTGTTGCTGTTGTTGGCCCACAGTGGGGCGGAAGTTGCAGGGTCAAGAGGGCTGATTGTGTGGTTGTACTTTCCTGTGCATTGGTAGATGTAATGTGGTCCATCCAGTTTCATTCCTTTGTTGAGACTGTGCAGTGATTAATACATTGAGTGACTTGATGGGCCACTGTCGGGTTCCTTTCCCTCAAGGACATTGTCAATGGCAGAAAAACATCCCCAATGGTTCCATGGAAAACAGTAGATTCTTCATTCCAGTTATTTTTTTCTTGACTTCAGAGCCACCCTCAACCAATTTGGATTCAAACCTGAACTTCAGTTATATATTTTAATATTCTTGATAAATGATAAATACGACAGGTTTGTTCACTTATTTTTAGAATCACTATCACAGGTTGTGTTTATTGTTTTGGAAATAAATAAATGTCCATTATCCTGCCTCCTCCATCCGCCCCTCCAACAACAAGAGTGAGGAGCACATGGAGTTTCTCTGTCAATAACATTGAGACAATCCGATCAGCTGCCTCTGCTTCTTCGCTCCCTCTCCACTAACCCACCGAGCCAAACTACCTCACAAGGGTGCTCCTCATTTTAGTCCTAAACTTGCATTTCCTAGAGTCTCTTGTCAAGCCTTATTAGAGGTCATCTTGACCATTTACCCTAGTGTAGCTAAATCATGGACATTCCAAATCTCTGTCTCATCCTCCTGCTTGTCACCGCCCTCCCCCCTTGCAATTCACAGACATTGTTCCATGATCTGTCTGTCTGTCTTTTCTCGTCATGTCCTTCTCTCCCATTTTGCTAAAACCTAATATTTGACCTCACCATCATTGGAAAATCCTGCTCCATCTCCACTCTCCCTTTCCTTTCTGAATTCATTGTATTTGGTGTCCCTCCAGGATCTATCCTTGGTCCGTCCTGTTTCTCACCTACATACTGCCAGGCGGTAACATCGCCCAAAAGCACTGTGTTAGGTTTCACATGTACACTGACAATGTCCAGCTCTCCCTCCCCATCATCCGTCTCCATTACTCCACTATTACTCAGTTATCAAACTGCTTACCACGCTTCGATTAGCTGCAATTCACTCCAATGAAACACTGTAATTGTTAAACCCATTGCCTTCAGTTGCTATTCCAAATTCATTTCCCTTACTG
This sequence comes from Chiloscyllium plagiosum, assembly GCF_037043375.1. Classification (NCBI taxonomy): domain Eukaryota; kingdom Metazoa; phylum Chordata; class Chondrichthyes; order Orectolobiformes; family Hemiscylliidae; genus Chiloscyllium; species Chiloscyllium plagiosum. The sequence continues at coordinate 26,547,359 of NW_028270184.1, read as the reverse complement.
CTGTGTCCCTCCCTCTCACTGGGAAGTGTCTGAGGCAGAACTACATTCTTCACAATATTGCTTTCATATCTGACCCCAAGGTGACCTTCTGATCAGACATCTACACAATCACAAACATCAGGAATTCCAATCTCTAAAACGTTGCTTGTCTCCTTCTCACCCCAGCTCCATTGCTACTGAAACCCTAACCTGTGTCGCTGTTGCCTTTAACTTGACAAATCTGAAACAGAACCCTTGATTCCACGACTGACCCAGAATCTGGTTCAAGACTCACCCGTAATGGGACACATCCTCTCCATATTTACCCTGTCAAACCTCGACAGAATCCTGTATGTTTCAAAGAGATCACCTCTCATTCTTCCAAAGTCCAGTGAGTAGATTCCCAACTTATTCAGCCTTTGCTTACAGGATAATCCCTTCAAAACAGGGATCATCCCAATGGATCTTCTCTGAAATGCTTCCAATAAACTGCTCTATTTCATTAACTAAAGCGACCAAATCTGTTCACGTTACTCCAGTGGTCTCACTCGCCATTTGTTTAGTTGCCCTAAGGTATATACTCCAAACTCTTTTTTTGCAAACTCTTTGAAATAAGGGACAGCATTCCATTCCCCTTCCTGATTCAATGTTGTAACTGTCTGCTCGCTTTCTGTGTTTCCTGCTCATTTCCCCCCAATCCCTTTGTGGTGCAGTTTTCTACAGTTTATCCCAAGTTATACTCTATTTGCCAACTTGTTGCCCACGTTTCCTGTGAATATCTCTCTGTAGACTGTTTATAATCCCTTTGGAACTTTCCTGTTATGCCTTTTCTAGGAGATTTCCCCCCTCATTATTCGAAACATGTACTGTGAGCACTGGGCAGTGGGAAGCATGCGCAGTTGCTATCTTTCAGGGATACTCTGTTTCATGACTGGGAGGAGCTTGCTGCCCATTCGTCAGATTGGAGACATCTTGCCCATCAAGCTGCATGAGCCTTTCACACCCCATGTCTTATTGAGGAGGCACAGCGGCAGAACAGAAGGAAAGAAAAGGAAGCAAATCCTGCTCTCCATATCTCACTGAATCTTGGGACATTCTGTCCCATGTTCAGTCACATGAAGTCCCAAGGTGGAAACTCATAGAAACCCACATAGATTTGCCCTTGAAGTGCCTGCTAACCTCCACCAGGGGTAATGTGTACAGTCAACCTGGGCCAGGAGGAGGGGATTGTATGAGTTTCAAACTTGAACTGACAGTGACGGATTTTATAAACTTGTATTACAGGCAGATATTCAGATGGTAATCTCAGTCATTGTAACGCCAAACTCTGACAGAATTATTCCATTCATCAGGACCTGGATATTCATATTGTGTGAGAGTATTGTGTTCCAGATCAATACCATTTGCTGAATAAAAGTTCTCCTTTGAATCAAACCATCCTCTCAATAGATCTTCCCAAATCTTCAACATGTGTCCTGTAATCCTTGTATAATGAGCTGATGGGTGTAAGGTTTATTGTTATAACGTGTAACCTTTGTAAACCGCTTTGTCACAGCTCCCCAAATTTCCTTTGCTACAAGGAGAACAATCTCAGTTTTTCCAAACTACTGATTCCCCAATGTCTGTTTGCTCTCTATAAGGTGCAGATCAGGGTTGTGTTGGAATATTCTCAACTTGCCTGCATCAGTGCACCACCCCCCCCCCCCCAATAATATTAAAGAAAGTGAACATCCTCAGGATAAAGCACTGTACCTGAGTGGTTTCCCATCCACCACCTTCAGCATTCCCTCTCCCCACCCCGATGTACAGTGGCATCACTGTGTAAAAGATGAAGTCAGCATTGTCCTACCCGACCATAGGACTGCTCTCTCATTAGAGAGAGATGTCTGGTAGTGGTTAACCTGAATATTACCACAGCGCAGGCAAGGGGAGAGGTTGAAAAGGAGAGTCCATTAATTGTGGATGGTTATTCTTTATGTGTATTAGCAACACACATGTCACGTGAACGATTAATGTTAAAAAAGCCCCACAAATTCTGCAACTAAAATCCCCCATTCCTTGAACCAACCTGGTAAATCTCCTGTGCCCCCTCTCAGGGACCCTGCCATCCTTCACAATGAGTGGGCGACCTGTGGTTCGCACAGACCCAGCTGCTCTGAACCCTGTGGGTGATAGCATAGAGCAACAGTTGCACTAAACCTCACTATCTGGAAGAGAGTGAGAGACAGAAATCACGATGGCATTTAAAATCTATTTAGGAACACACTTGCAAGGCCAAGGCTGACAGGTCTATGGGCTCTGTGCTGGAAAATGGGATTAAAATAGTTAGCTGGGAGATTTCTTTACAGCATCAACCCAATGGACCACAAAACCGTTTTCTGTCATGTAGACCACAGATACATAATATAGGAATATGACAAGCTGCAATAGAAACTGAGGTCAGAGAAGGTGATGTTAGAATAGATTATATGTGATTGATTAATGTTTTTTGGAGGAAAATGTGACAGAGGTTAAGCGGGACATTGTGGAGCTCTGGGTGCAGGAATCTGAAATAAAAATGGGTTATCCTGAAGGCTGGAAGTAAAGAAAGGCACATCGCATAGATTTGTGAGGGTGGACAAGATTAAAGATAGGGTGTTGAGACTGGAGGAGATCAGAGATTGGAGGATGTTGCAGAGATTGAAATGTTTTTGATGCAGAGATAGTGATTGTTCTGAGGCTAGAGAGGAATTATAGAGATAAGGATGAGTTGTTAGTTTTCCCAACACTACCTCTTTACTGATAAATGATTGTTTCTCTGTCCTCATGTGCCATTGCCTCCATAGGCCTGTGACAATGAGAGTACACAGACAGTATATTCCTGTTAAGGCCAAGGCTGGGAGGCGTCGAGAATGCTGCATGACCTGCGAAATTGATGCTCTGGTCAAGAAAATGAAGAAAGGACATGGCAGGTACAGACCACTGGGTTTGTGTGAATCCCTAGAGGACTATAAGGGCAGTAGGAATATACTCGCGGGAAACCAGGAGGCAAAAAATGGGACATGAGATAGTTTTGGGAAATAGGTTTAAGGAGAATCCAAAGAGATTCTACAAATACACTAAAGACAAAAGAATAACTAGGCAGAGAATAGCAACCCTCAAAGATCAACAAGACTGTGTATGGAACAGCAGGAGGTGGGAGAGATTCTGTAAGTATTTCATGTCAGTTTTTACTGAAAGGGGATATGGAAGTTAGAGAAGTTGGAGAAATAAATAGTGATAACTTGGCAAGTGTACAGATTACAGAGGAGGAGGTACTGGATGTCATAAAATGCATAAAGGTGGATAAATCCGTGGAATCTGATCAGGTGTATCCCACAACTTTGTGGGTAATTCGGGAAGCTTTTGCTGGGCCCCTCGCTGCGATATTTATATCATCGATCGCCACAGTTGAGGTGCTGGAAGACTGGTGCCATTATTTGAGAAAAGTGGTAAGGAAAAGCCAGGGAACTATAGACCGGTGAGCCTGAAGTCAGTGGCAGCGAAGTTTTTGGAAGGGATTCTCAGGGACAGGATTTACATGTCATTGGAAAAGCAAGAAATGATTAGGGAGATTCAGCATGGCTTTGTGCATTGAAATCATTAACTTGGACTTGAGAAAGACACAAGGTTTCACATAACACACTGGTTAGCAGGTTCAACACTATAGAATTCTGGCGGAACTCGCTGTTTGGATACGGAATTGGCTGGAAGGTCAAAGAGTCATAGATGGACAGCACAGAAACAGAGACCCGTCGGTCCAACCAGAACATGCTGATCAGATATCCGAATGCAATCTAGTCCCACCTGTCAGCACCCGGCCCATATCCTTCCTATTCAAATACACATGAAGACACCTTTTAAATGTTGCAATCGTAATGGCCTCCACCACTTCCCCTGGCAGCTCATTCCATACACGTACCACCCTCTGTGTGAAAACGTTGCCTCTCAAGTCTCTTTAAAGTCTTTCCCATCATACCGCAAACCTATGCCCTCTAGTGCTGGGATCCTCCACGCCAGGGAAAATACTTTGTCTATTTATCCTATCCATACACCTCATGTTTTTATATACATAGATAATATCACCTCTCAGCCTCCGACGCTGCAGGGAAAACAGCCCCAGTCTATTCAACCTTTATTCAACCCCCAGCCGAGCTCAAATCCTACAACGCTGGCAACGTTCTTGTAAATCTTTTCTGAACTGTTTCAAGTTTCACAACATCCTTCCAATAGGAGGGAGACCAGACTTATATGCAACGTTCCAAAAGTGGCCTAACCAATGTCCTGTACAGCCGCAACATGATCTCATAACTACTGTACTCAATACTTTGTCCGATAAAGGAAAGCATACCAAATGCCGCCTTCACTATCCTATCTACCTGCACTCCAAGGTCTCTTTGTTCAGTAACACTCCTCAGGACCTTACCATTATGTGTATAAATCCTGCTAAGATTTGCTTTCCCAAAATGCCACTCCTCAGCCCATTCACCCATTTGATCAAGATCCCATTGTACTCTGAGGTAATCTTTTTCACTGTCCACTACACCTCCAGTTTTGGTGTCATCTCACTAACTATACCTCCTATGTTCACATCCAAGTCATTGATATAAATGACGAAAGGTAGTGGATCCAGCACTGATCCTAGTAACACTCCACTAGTCACAGGCCTCCAGTCTGAAAAGCAATCCTCCATCACCACCCTCTGTCTTCTGCCTTTGAGCCAGTTCTGTATCCAAATGGTTAGTTCTCCCTGTATGCCATGAGCTCTAACCTTGCTGAGCAGTCAGTGTCATAGTGGAAGATGCTTTTTGGACTGGAAGCCTGTGATGAGCAATATGCTGTCAGGCTGGATCCACTGCTTTTTGCCATTTATGAAAATGATTTCTATGTGAATATAGGAGCTATGGTTAGTAGGTTTACAATAGACACCAAAATTGGAGGTGCAATGGACAGCAAAGTTACCTGAGAGTACAATGAGTCTCCGATCAAATGGGCTGAGGAGTGGCAGATGAAGTTTAATTTAGATATATGTGGGGTTCTGCATTTTGGAAACGCAAATCAGGGTGGGACTTATACACTTAATGGGAATGTCCTGGGGAGTGTTGCTGAACAAAGACACCTTGGAGTGCAGTTTTATAGTTCCTTGAAAGTGGAATCATAGATACACAGGGTAGTGAAGAAAGTGTTTGGTGTACTTGCCTTTATTGGTCTTGCATTGAGTACAGGAGTTGTGATGTCATTTTGCGGCTGTACAGGACTTTCATTCAGCCACTTCTGGAATTCTGCTTTCAGTCCTGGTCTCCCCGCTATTGGAATGATATTGTGAAACTTGAAAGGATTCAGAAAAGATGCAAAGATGTTGCCAGGGTTGAGGGATTGAGCTATAGGGAGAGGCTGAATAGACTGAGGCTGTTTTCACTGGAGAATCGGATGCTGAGGGGTGACCATAGAGGTTGATAAAATCGTTAGGGGCATGGATAAGGTAAACAGCCAGGGTCTTATTCCTGTTTAGGTGAGTCCAAAACTCGAAAGCACAGGCGTGAGGGAAAAGATTGAAAAGGGATATTAGGGGCAAAGTTTCAAGCTGAACGTGGTATGTGTATGGAATGAGCTGCCAGAGAAAGTGTGGAGGCTGGTACAGTTACAACATTTAAAATGCATCTCTTTGGATATGTGATTGGGAAAGGTTTAGAAGGCTATGGGCCATGTGCTGGCATATGGGACGAGATTAATTTAGGATATCTGGTCGGCATGGACAAGTTGGACTGAAGGGTCTGTTTCTGTGCTGTACATCTCTATGGCACTAATAAATTAAAATTAAGGTAGGTTTCTCTTTTATGGAGAATTAGCAGAAGGTCAGACAATTCTCCTTGGAGCTGAGAAGTTTAAGCAGTGATTTTGATCAGATGTTGATTTGTTTCCAGGTTCTTTCATTTACAGAGAGACAGAGTGAGAAATTTTTAACGTCACAATTTATAGTTACTATTTTCAAGTAACTGGCAAATAATGCAAAGAAAAATGTGAAGATTATTTTACTCACTAAGTTCTGAGCATCTGGAACAGTTTGAAAGACAGCTAGATGCAGATTCAATAGTTATTGTCAAAACAAATTTGAAATTTAACATTTTTAAGGAAGGATTTGGAGGGCTATGTCCAAATGGGAGGTGAGTTGGGACTGACTGGCACCATCTCCAGAGAGAGAGAGAGTACAGCCCCAATGGGCGGAATAGCCCCCAGCCCCTGTGCTCTGTGATACTGCCTCATTCACTGTGAATGATGAAGCTCATCACAGGGCAGAGCTGGAGAGACGTACAGCATGAAAATAAACCCTTTGGTTAAACTGGTCCATGCTGACCAGATATCCCAACCTAATCGAGACCCATTTGCCAACACTTGGCACATATCACTCTGCACCCTTCCTATTCATATACCCATCCAGATGCCAAATGGTATAATTGTACCAACATCCTCCACTTCCTGACAGAAGATTCCATACACGCACCAACCTCAGTGGGAAAAAAAATGCCCATCAGATCCATTTTAAATTCTTCCCCTCCCATCATAAACCTATGCCCTCTCATTCTGGACTCCCCCACCCCCGGGAAACGACCTTGTCTATTTATCCTATCCATGCCCCTCCTGATTTTATAAACCTCTATGAGGTGACCCCTCAGCCTCTGATCCACCTGGGAGGATCCCACCACTCAGGTCACAATGGGGCCTGGCTGATTGACAAAGCTTCAGACCGATAGGGGAGTTGGCGTGATCCTCCAGCCAATGGGAGTGAATGAGGGGGTGGGTCCAGCAGGCCAACACATGACCATCAGCTTTGCAGGCGCAGTGTCACTGTGAGGGGGGGCTCAGTGAGTGTGAAGGAAGTGGGAGAGACAGCAGAGACTGGGAGAGAGATGGAGTTAGTGTGGACGTAGATGGAGCGTAGTGGTGAGAGGCTGGAATAGACAATTGGGAAGGAAGATGGACAGGTGGGATAGTTCAGGAGGCCAGTGCCGAGTTGGAGGGTTGAATCTGTGATAAGGTGGGGGAGAGGAGATGAGGAAACCTTGATGCAGTGTGGTTGAAAGGTTCCAACAGATAAACACTGTTTCAGTCTGCTAGACCTGAATTAGATACTACAGGTAAATTGAAAGAATTGTGGATGCTGTAAATCATACACAACAACCGGAAGTACTGGAAAAGCTCAGCAGATCTGGCAGCATCTGTGAAGTGAAATCGGTTCGCATTTTGGATTCGGTGACCCATCCTCAGGAACTGATGCTACTGAGAAAAGAATGTCGGTTTTTATGCAGAAGGTAGGGTTAAGGAGTAAATGATAGGGGGGTATAGAGTCCAAAGAGAGAGATAGGAGCAGTTGGACAAAGGAGTGGATAACGATTTGGCTGGGGGGGAGGGTGAATAGCTGTTTATGGGGATTGTTAGTGGTTATCCATAGGTAGTGTGTAATAGCAGGGTTTGTAATAACAAGGCCTGGTATGTGGGGTAGGGGGCAAAGAAACTAGAAGGTGGGAGAGTTCAGGACCTAAAATTATTGAATTCGATGTTGAAGCCAGAGGATTGCAGGGTCCCCGACTGGGAGATGAGGTGTTGTTCTTCCAGCTTGTGTTAAAGTGTGGCGCTGGAAAAGCACAGCAGGTCAGACAGCATCCAAGGAGCAGGAGAATTGGCGTATTGGGCATGTAAGCACTTCATCAGAAATGCGGGAGGTGGGGGAAAAGGGCTGAGAGATGAATACAGAGGGGTGTTTGGGGTTGGGGAAGAGAGCTAGGGAGACAATAGGTGGTTGTAGGTGGAGCGTAGTGGTGAGAGGCTGGAATAGACAATTGGGAAGGAAGATGGACAGGTGGGATATTTCAGGAGGCCAGTGCCGAGTTGGAGGGTTGAATCTGTGATAAGGTGGGGGAGAGGAGATGAGGAAACCTTGATGCAGTGTGGTTGAAAGGTTCCAAGGTTGAAGATGAAGTGTTCTTCCTCCAGGCGTCGGGTGGCTTGGATTTGGGGGTGGAGGACACCCAGGACTTGCATGTCCTTGGCAGCGTGGCGGCGGAGGGGATGTAGCTGAAGTGGTCGGCCACAGGGTGGTGGGGTTGGTTGGTGCATGTGTCCCAGAAATATTCCCTGAAATAGTTGGCGTCCTGACTCCTCAGTGTAGAGGAGACCACATTGAGAGCAAAGGACACAATAGTTGAGGTGTTTTGGGTGGGCAATGAATTCTCTGCTGGATGTGTGAGGATCCTTTGGTGCCTTGGACGGAGGTGAGGGGAAGGTGTGGGCAAAGGTTTTACACCTCTGGCAGTGGCAAGCGAAGGTGCTGTGAGTGGAGGATGGGTTGGTGGGGAGCGTGGACCTAACGAGGAAGTCACAGAGGGAATCGTCTCTGTGGAATGCTAAAAGGGGAGGGGAGGGAAACATATCTCTGGTGGGGTCTGATTGTAGGTGGTGGAAATGGCAGAGGATGATGTGTTATATCTGGGTAGAAGGTGAGGAGTGGGGGGATGCCATCCTTGTTGGGGTTGGAAGGGTGGGGTTCAAGGGCAGTAGTGTGGGAAGGGGAGGAGATACACTGGAGGGCATTGTTGACCACATGGGAGGGGAAATTGCAGTCCTTAAAATAGGAAGCCATTTGGCATGTTCTGGAGTGTTCTGCCAGCTTGTGTCAAGCTTCACTGGAACATTGCAGTAAGCATGAGACAGAGATGTTGGACAGGGAACAGTCTTGTGTGTTAAAGTGACAGGCAACTTGAAGCTCCAGGATCTTTTTGCAGCCACAATGTGACTCATCAGTCACCACTTCCACCACTGCCACTCAGATGCTACCAGGTTCCTGTCTCCTCCAGTAACAGCTTTCCACCCTCCCACCAGATCGTTATTCACTCCGTTGTCTTTCCAAATGTTCCTATCTCTCTTTGCGCTCTGTCCCCACCTATTATTTACTCTGTAACCCCTATCTCCTGTAGTCCAAAGATGTGCAGGTTCTGTGAATTGGCCCAGCTAAATTTCCCGTAGTGTTCAGGGATGTGCATTAGTCCGGGGAAATGGAGAGTAATAGGGAGGGGAATAGGTCTGGGTGGGATGAACTTCGGAGGGTGGGTGTGGAATTGTTGGGCCGAAGAGCCCGTTTCCACGCTGTAGGGATTCTACTTTTCCCAGCTGTCATTGGTTCCGAGGAAGGGTCACGGAACCCGTCATGACCCTTGGTGTTTGCAGGAGGCGGAAAGGGGAGAGTGGCAGCAGAAACCGGATGAGATGTATCAGTGTAGACTGGGAGGGTTTAGTTACACTCTGTGCAGGTCGTTAATCTGAATTAGAAACTCTTGGTCCCACGTTTGCAGCAAAGGGGAAAACAGCTGTGGGCCTCAGGCAGTGAGAGGTCCTGGGTTATGGCCGCCATCTTTATTTGGGGCAAGGTACAGCAAGGCGCATGCACATGTCCTCTTTTGGGGGGGGGGGGGGGGCGGGGCAATTTGAAGATGTGCGTTTACACATCAAACACATACCAAGAGAAGTGCTCGCCTTCACTATTCACCTTGCACTGATTGTGAGCTTTGTTTTGTGAATTCATTTTATAGGATATTAATTGAGAATAATTGAGACTGGGATCTCAAAAACAAGTTTCTACAGTCAGCGGAGTCATCAGGATCTGAATATCATTGGCATTTAACTGTGGAACGAGAAAGGTTTGTCTGTTCAGTCTGGGAAATATCACCAATAGTTTTGTCAAGCAAAAATCAGAAAGATGTTTAAGTTCATGTTCGGATCACCCTTTGGGTTTGTGTTCATTTCTTGGCCCTGCAGCTGTGGAAGGAGGTATTGGCCTGAGAGAGAGCACAGATTTATCCAAATGCCAGATTTAGTCCCAATCACCCACTTCATGATGTTAACCTGTAAACTCCCTACTTCCAATTCCCTGCAAGCTTCTCATTGAAATTCCTTGTGGACTCAAATTCCAGCACCATTTCAGGTGAAATGTTCCAGATCCTGTTCATCCAGAAACTGCTGAAGTCCATTTTGACTCTGGGGTTGCAAAGGGCTGAACTGAAAGATGAGATGCTGTTCCTGAGCTCCCATTGAGATGCATTGGAACAGTACAGGAGGTTGAGGGCAATGTAGATGTGAGCAAACAATGAAAATGACAAGGCTGTACTGAGAGTGCTGCTTGGCTCAATGAGAGTGTTTTGGAGTTGCCTGTAAACAGAGGGAGGTGAGACCGGGAGAAGGTGAAGCTGAAACTCAGGTTTCGTTCAGGCCATTCAGTAATTCACGTGATCCCAATGGGAACAGCCAATTTGTCAGTGATACCTGCGGAGTATTTAAGGTTTTAAAGTATGACATATCTCCTGAACTCAAGATTTTTTTTATTATAATGTACATGTTTGAAGTGAAGGAAGGTTGCTCACTCATTTAAATTTTCTTAATGGGAGTAACGAGATGAATGTAGAGAGATGTTGTAATAGGAGCCCTCAGACCCGTGGTGTGCTCCTCTTGTACAATGTGGGAAATAAGGGACGCTTCCAGTGTGCCTGATGGCTATGTGTGCTGCAAGTGTGTCCATCTGCAGTTACTGGGATACTGCTTTTCAGACCTGGAGCTGTGAGTGGACTCACTGTGGAGCATGTGAGAATGTTATGGACAGCACGTTTAGTGAGTTAGTCACACTGCAGGTGAGGGCTACACAGGCAGAAAGGGAATGGGTGACCATCAGATCAAGGAAAAGGCTCAGGAAGGGAGTGCAGGAGTCCCCAGTGATCATCCCCTTCTCATACAGATACTGTATCCCGCTTGGGATTCTGGAAGGGCGGGAATGGGTGCGGTAGCTTCTCGGGAAATCAGCACCAGCTCCGCTGCACAGAGTGGGAGAAAAGAGAGGAAACACGGCTATAGTGACAGGGGAGTCAATGCTCAGGGTTAGGGCGGGCACTGCTGTGACCATAGACGTGAATCCAGGATGGTATGTTACCTCCATAAAGCTAGGATCCGCGATATCATGGAGCGGCTGCAGGACTTTCAGGAGCTGGAGGTTAAACAGCCCGTGTGGTGGAACACACAGATACCAACGACATCGCTAAACAGAGGGATGAGGGCCTGAAAGCTAGATATAGGGAGAGCAGAGATGCATTAAAATGTAGCTCCTGAAATGTAATAATGTCAGACTTACTCCCAGTGCCATGTACGAGTGAGAGCAGGAATAAGAGGGTAGATCAGCTGGATGTGTGGCTGGGGAAATGGTGTACCAGAGAAGGGTTTAGGTTCTTCAGGCACTGGGACTGTTTCGGATTAGGTGGGACCAAGACCAGCCTGACTAGTTATCCTTGGGCAGAGGTGAGACAAATCTGATGGGGGCTTTTGCAGTTCCATTGGTGAGGTTTTAACTAGTCTAGCAGGGGGTTGGGAACTAAAGTGTCGGCTTAGATGGGTACGATTCAGGTTAGGGAATGGGAGGTAGTATATACGTGATGTAGTCAGCAGCTCAGAATGCCAAAGAAAAGGAGGATTAAACGAGGATTGAGTCCCTCTTCCGCCATCAGTCCTGCCATCTCAGAAATGTGAGTCAACAAAATATGGAGCTGTATACATATCTATGACTCTATGTGCTTCAGCAAAATGGTGGAAATCTGCAATAAGAACATAAATTGCTGGACATCCTCAGCAAATCTGTCAGCATCTGAAATGGTGACAGATGCCGGAAACATTGCAGCCTTGCAGAAGTGTTAATATGATCACACCAAGCACTATATTATCGGTTACACGCTGAGTGCCAGAACGTGGGACTAGAATAAATAGGCGCTCGATGACCAGCATGAATACGATGGGACTGGAAAGTTGATGTTTCCGGTCAGGACTATTCATCCGGACTGACAAACTGTCCTGACCCAAAACATCAACTTTCCTGCCCCTCTGATGCTGCCTGACCTGCTGCATTTCCCCAGATCAACATTGTATAAACTCTGACTTCCAACATCTGCAGCCCTTAACAATCTCCACATCCCAGGACTCAGGCTGGTGACCCTCCTTTACTCTCTCTCAATAACCAGGTTAGCTCTCATTGGGAAAGCGGAACAAAGGTACACGCAGTACTCCAGGTGTGGTCTCAGAAAGGGATCCCTGCTCCGGTACTCGAATCCTCTCACTAGGAAGGTCACACATCATTTACATTCTCCACTGCTTCCCACAAGAGGAAATCTTAGAGAAACACGGAATAAAATAGGGTCAGAGTCTCTGGTATAAAACAGTTGAACTCAATGCCTCCATCTTCTCCATACTGGTCATCAAGCGCACGTGCCTGGTGTAATCATCTGAACACTTCTTCAAAGCTGCAATGTTTCCTGCATCTGTCACCATTTCAGATGCTACCAGACCTGCTGAGGATCTCCAGTACTTTCTGTTTTCTCTGTTGTAGAGTACTGAAAGGGGGGATTTGCAGTTGAGAAATTCAAATTGAACTTCCTGTTACTGGATCCGTGCCGATCTGAATATCATTGGCCTTTTCATCTGGATGGAAAGGTGTGCATTCTGTCCGTGGACGAATATTTCAAATGTCAGTGTGGCTGAAAAAAGTACTAAGACAGCAAAGTCCGTGTTAGTGTGATGACTGTAGAGAGAGATTTTATTGGTTTTTGAAAGTCTATAAAATCATGGCACATTTCCCAGGAACAGTTAAGCCACAGATTGGTTTTGTATGAGGGCAATTTACCATGAAACCAGAAAGACAAAAGGATTCCTGCATCATGGAAAAAGCTGTGAAAATGGGATTGTTGTAACGGAGTGAATTATCGATCATGGATTGTAATCCATTGGCGTTGTCACGTCGGTTCCAGCACCGTGGGGAAACACGGGAAATGTGATGGGTGCAGTGTATGTTTCAGTTATTAAACTGGAAAAGGTGCAGAAGAAATTTACAAGGATGATGCCAGGTCTCAGGGGTCTGAGTTACAGGGAGAGCTTGGACAAGCGAGGACTTTTTTGTTTCGAGCAGAGAAAACCGAGGGGGAATATATTAAAGAAGTGTATAAGGTCATGAGAGGCCTGGGTAAGGTGAATGCACTCAGTCTTTTTCCCAGGGAACTAAGGACTGGAGGGTATCAGTTTAAGGTTAGAGGAGAAAGAATAAAAGGGAAGCTGAGGGGCAACTGTTCTACAGAGAGTGTGGTATGTGTATGGAATGAGTTGCCGGTGGAAGTGGTTGAGGCAGGTCTGTTAACAACATGTAAAAGACATTTGGACAAATACATGGATAGGAAAGTTTCAGAAGCAGATGAGCCAAGTGCATGGAAATAGGGTTAGAGTGGATGGACATTCTGGTCGGCATGGGCCAGTTTGGGCCAAAGGGCCTGTCTCTGCTGTAGGATTCTATGACTCTAAGTGCATTTGCTATTTCTCCCCCTAACTCTGTTGGTATCTTGGGATTTATTCTATCAGGGCAAGGAGACTTGTCTACCTTTAGTTCCATTAGCTTGCCCAGCTCTAACTCTTTCATTATAATGGTCTTTCTCGGTCCTCACCTTCCTCAGTCTCCTTATCAATTACTGGCATGGTCTTCATATCCTCCACTGTGAAGACTGACTGTTGTGTCCTCATATTCCTGACCCCTGCTAGGTAGTAATAACTAGGCACAGAACTCGGAGAGGTCTTCTTTGAGTCTTTATTGATGAGACATAGTAGTTACCTGGATATTTTACGTGCAAAATGCCTTCAGGCAGCATCAGGTAACTCCCCGCCTGTCCGGTGTACGGCTCCCATTCTTCTACCTTGCTGGTTTGTGACTTTGAATAGAGACTATCTCTCAGGATTATCTCCATGGCAACTGCAGTTTAAAAAAGTCTAGTTCAGTTCAGCACTTTGTGGTTAAACCACACACCCCTCCCCCCACGCCCCTTTGGCTCCCTCAAGTATCTGGCAGGCGCTTCAGTTTCAGTGGGGCTATCTATCGGGATTCTGATGTGGAGGAGACGGGGTTGTGGTGGGATGGACAAAGTTAAAAACCACACAACACCAGGTTATAGTCCAACAGGTTTATTTGGAAATACAAGTTTTTTGAGTGTGCTGTGATTTTTAACTTGATCAGGGTTATCTCTATGGTAACAGTTAAATGCTTCAACAATTACAGAAGCCATATGTTCCCCACACAATAGGTTCCCCTCCAGCAGTGTAAACTGCTATTCTGTCCCTGGAGATAGCTGCTCATTACATTTTATCCCGAATCCCATCAAGCTTTCTGTTGATCTTTGAAGTTTTTCTAATCTCCCATTTTCTCCTTGGTCTTTACCCATTTGTGTGCCTTCTATTTTAATTTGATAGACTCCCTTATTTCCTTAGCCACCCAAGGCAGATTACTCCTTTTCCGACAGTCCTTCCTTTTCACTGATATATGTTTTTACTGAGCACTTTGAAAAATTGCTTTGATATTCCTCCACTGTCTGTCAACTGTCCCACCGTAAAGTCTTTGCTTCCAGTCTACATTAGCCAACTCCTGCCTCATCCTATTGTAGTCTCCTTTGTTTAAGCACAGGATCTTGGGATTGGATTTAATCTTCCCGCTTTCCATTTGTGTTCTAAATTCATCCAGACTTATCAGAAGTCTTTTATCAGATTACGAGGTGAGGCGATGTTACCTGGGTGTTTTGGTTTTCATTGTCAGAGACCTTGGCTTTGTAATAAAGTACAGGATAGATATTCCCAACAGAATATTCTGGACGCTGTGAATGTCCTACACAGTCGAACACCATAAATCACTGTCTCCCCTCAGTTTAAAATTGCAAAATCATTATCTCCTACTCGCTTCCTCACTATCTAAGTTTGGAACGCTAATCCATCTGAGTATCCTGAATTTTCTGAAGGTGGTGAGTTTTGGGTTCAGCTTTCCAGTTATTACCGTAAGAAGATAAGCACTGGGCACAGGAGAGGTAATGCAGCCCTTCGAACCATCTCCACCATTTAATACGATGATGATTGAGCTCACCTCGCTCTCAGCTGGATTTTCCCGCCTGCGCTCTCTCACCCTTCAACTCATTGCAAATGAAACATCTGTATCTTTTCATTAAGTTTACTCATTGGCCTGGCATCCACTGCATTTTGAATAGGGAATTACATAGATTCAGAACACATTGAGATAGGTGCATTCTTCTTCATGAGAATAGAATAGAGTCCCTATAGTGCAGAAACAGGGTGTTCATCCATCGAGTCCACACCAACCCTATAGTGAGCATCCCATTCAGACCCATCCATTCCCTGTAACCCTGCATTTCCTGTTGTTAATTGTCTAACTGGCACATGCGTGGACCCTGTGGGCAATTTAGCATGGCCAATCCATCAAACCTGCACATCTTTGGACTTTGGAAAGAAACCAGAGCACCCAGAGGAAACCCACGCAGACAGAGGGAGGATGCGTAAACTCCACACAGTCGCCTAAGGCTGGAATCAAACCCGGCTCTCTGACGCTGTGAGGCAGCAGTGCTAGCAACTGAGCCATCTCTCTTAAAATTTGCTGCCCCTTATTAACCTCCCCACCCCGCAATTGGCTGAATGTATATTCCTTACGTCAGAACTCGGGTTGTCTAAGCAGATGTCTCAGTAAAACCCAGTGACAGCCCACATGTCCTGTGTGTCTGAATGGGGATCCAACACCCTCCAGCCCACAATTTTTATTCACTTTCCAGAGGCTTCATGGGGACAACAACTCCCACAATCCCTGAGGCAGGGACCACACGTGTGGGGAAACCCGGCACTGTACATGTACGGAATGTGGGCGGGTTTTGGAGCATTTGTTTTGGGTAACTGGCGGAAAGCATTTCACACTGCTTGGCTGGAGAAGGGACGCATCTACTTATAGTATTGATCGGTTGGCGGGGGGCGGGGTGGGGGGTCAATGTGCCATCACACCCACGTGGAACCAAGTTCCATCCCCAACTTGTTGTAATGCTGGGAATCGACCTATGGGAAACGAGGAAGGATCTGACACCTCCCAGACTGAAGGTTCCTCTTCTGTCCAGGATCTGCCACCTTCCTTTCTGTTCCTTTTTGTTTCATTCTGCTGTTACATTATTGACTTGCAGCAACTGAAGGGAAAGGAAGTGAACCCAGAAACGGTGCAGAGACGAACTAGGGACGGGAAGTGGTGGCATGGATCTGTTTATCAGTTACTCTATGAGAATGTGGAGGGTGTACATTAGGGGTAGCAGAGGCAGAACAGTGGGAGAGAGTAAGTGGGCTGGAGGGTTACAGCTTTGGGGGAAGAAAGGGGAAAACTATTCCAGAGAAATTAGAATTGTCTGTTCTGAATTTCTAATCTGTACATATTCCTTTATATAGGGTGCTAGATGGTGAAGATTTGCAGACTGAAATCTCAAAATTATGTGCAGATCGTGGTTACGTTAACCAGCGTTTGAAGAACCAAAGATAGAGACTCACTCGGCCAAAATCCTGAACACTCTCCCTCCCAGCATTGTCGGTCTCTCTGCACCAAATGGACTGTGAATGGTTCAAGACAGCAGCTCACTACCATCTTCACACGGGTAACTAGAGATGGGGTATAAATGCTGGCTGAGCCAGTGATGCCCATATCCTGGAAATGGGTTCTCTCTCTAGTTTCCGAACCTCGGTTGATGTTCCTGCAGAATGAAGAGGGACGCTGAGTGCATCCTCCAGGAGGCAGCACCATCACATTACCCCTGCCTACATCCACACAGTAACACAGCAACGTCACTGAAACAGAAGGTGGTGAAGCCAAAGGAGCACTTCGATGAATTTACCTCGAAGAACTATATCTAAGGGGATTGGGACACAGCAGGAACAGGAGACTGAGCTTGATGGTCAGTTGGTTCCCATTGATTGGTGGAGCAGGATTGAAAAGCGGAATAGCTGCTTCCTGCTATCTCCCAGGTATGCAGATCGCCATGGAGCCCGAGTAGGAAGAAGTAGGCAGGGCAGGGATTCTCCAGGAGATTGAACCTCCACATCAGTTTTCAGAGAGGGAAAGTTTGATGGATTTTATTTAATATTTATCTTTTACATTAAAAACAAAATTTGCAAACCTTGTGTTCAAGTTCATCCCAGAATAAAAGTAAAAGAATCGAAACGATCTGAATATAACAGTTTTAAAAATTTCAAATGCCCTGTAAAACAAAATCCTGTCTATTCCCGGATACCATCACTTCCCAGTTGCTCAAACTCCAGGGAAATATTCCCTCCCTGTCTGAACCTTCGGTTTGATTTAACTGCTTTTCAGTTCTCGTTCTGTGAGCTGTGAAGCGTTCTTTTTCCTCCCATTTCTCCCACCCAGAAATGTTATCTCACACAGCTGTGCAACCTTCCCACCATCAACATCATCATTACGCCATTTTGCTTTTTGTTACCAGCAGTGAGCCACCCGTGTAACCAATTGAATATTTCCAAACAAGACCCCTTACAGGCAAAGCAAACCATGACAAGTGACAAAGTGAGAAGGGACTAAATCAAGGTAGAGTTGTAGGGAGAGGGCAGCGACAGAGATAAAGCACGTATTCCCTGCGGTGCCCACCTCTATCTAAAGACATTGAGAGCATTGATACACACCACATGCTTCTTCTCCAGGGACACCCTGCTGTGCAGCGTTTATCATCAATCATAGAATAAAATCCCTACAGTGTGGAAGGAGAGCATTGGCCCATCAAATCCCACCGACCATCTGAAGAACATCCCACCCACTGCACTCCATCCCTGTAACGCTGCATTTCGCATGGCTGATCCACCTAGTCTGCACATTCCTGGACACCATGGGCAATGTAGCACGACTGATCCACATAACCTGCACATCTTTTGATTGTGGGAGGAAACCTGAGGACCCACACTATCGTGGGGATAATGTGGAAACTCCACACAGGCCGTGGACCAAGGCTGGCCTCTGACCTTGTACCTGGTGCTTTGAAGCAGAGGTGCTTCAATCCCAATATATTAATCAAAACAGATGATCCCTGCTCATTGTCACATTGCTGTTTGTGTAGCCTTGTGCTCAGAGAGACATCCTGAGGTTCAGAAAGTGGCAATATAAATTCAGTCAACTCCAGCCCAGTTAATGTGGTTAACACCAACAACAGCATCAATATTCCAACAGTGTCATCATGTACAAGGTCCACTCCTGACTCTGATTAACAGTAACTGCAGAATCAGAGTCCTGCAGTGATGTGTGAACTCTACCCCTCACGGAGCAGAGGGATGACCACTTCCCTGTGTGCACTCACTGGTCTCTCAGTCATGTTGAAGATGCAGCAAATCCCTTATCACACTGAGGTAAACAACTCCTACCCAGTGTGAACCCTCTGGTGTATCAGCAGGAGGGATGAATCACTGAAATCCTTTTCACACACTGAGCATCTGAATGGCCTTTCCCCAGAGTGGGCTCACTGGGGTCTCAGCAGATCAGAAGACTGGATGAATCCTTTCCCACACATGGAGCAGGTGAATGGCCTCTCCCCGGTGGGAACGCACTGATGTCTCTGCAGGAGAGAGATTTGGATGAATCCTTTCTAACACATGGAGCAGGTGAAGAGTCTAAATCATCTGTGCCCTCTCTGGTGCCTCAGCAGATTGCAAGAGTGAGTAAATCCCTTCCCATACATGGGGCAGGTGACCAGCCACTTCCCAGTGTGACTGTGTCAGTGAGTGTCCCACTGGGATGGGTAAGTGAATTCCTTCCCACAGTCCCCACGTTTACACAACCTCACCCTGGTCCCGTCAGAATGGTGTCTTCCCAGATCACATGACCAGTTAAATCCTCAACCACATGCACAACACGAATGGTTTCTCTGGGCTGGGAATGCTGCTTTCCCCTTCCATATTATGTATAATGTTCGGGACATGCGGAATTGGGTGCGTTAAATGTGATGTTAAAGCTGAGTTTCCCATCTGTGAACTCTCTCTTTAAAACAAATTTATCTCCTTCATTACTTCAGCTCCCAACACCAACTCTCCCTTTAGTTCTCCTGAAATTCTAAATTTGGACTAATGCAATAATGTGGCTTTCTCTCACTTGTTTCTGAAAGTAAATTAGGATGATTTTGAATAACTGGACTTTCCTAGCCAAACTCGTTCCTACTCTATCATATACGACTTTTAACCCAGGGGAAATGTGTTACCAGCTTCGATGACCATTATAATGCTCTGACCACTTCTATGGAGTCGATATAAGTTGATTCTAACAATTATCAATAGATTGTATCTAAACAGGATGCCGACGCAACAGTAGGCGCTCTGACACTCAATGCCCGTAAGTTAAGTTCTTTTTCTTAAAGCCCCACATGTGTCTGGCAATCTGGCAATACAATTGAAGATAGTTTATACAGTAACCTTACAGTCTTAGTTGCCAATTCCAATCCATGAAGCAGTCAGTAACATTCCCCAGTGAATTGAATTCTATTAGCAGATTTGTCCTGTCAGGAGAGATTGAGGAGCATGAAGCTGTCTTCTCTGGAGGACTGAAATATGAAACACTTGAAATGAACAAAATTCTTCAAGAGTTCAATAGGATAGATATAGGACGATGTGCACCCTGGCTGATATGTCTTGAATGAAATAAGCACTAACTGCGGTGTCTTTACCCTTCAGCTGCATAAATGTTCAAGATTTATTTGCTGCTCTAATTCCACTCTCTTATTGAATCCCATTTGTAACTGCTGTAATGTTGGTTGCCGTGCAAATTGGTAACATTTGATTCAATCTATCCTGAAACCTCTCTGTATCTGTGGCTCGCTTTTGTTCACCAAGACCCTCATTCAATTTGACCTTTTTACAAACCCTGCCCTGATATTTCCCTAGAGGGCCCAGAACTAAATGTCCACAGAATTGTTACTGCACAAAAGGAGGTTGATTGGCTCATCAGCTCTCCAAAGGATCACCTCATCGAATGCTATTCTTCTACCTTTACTCCATAAACCTTCCCATTCGTCCTCTTCCAATAACTGTTCTGTTCAATTCTATTCTCTTCATTATACCTGGCTCACATTGTACTCTTTGGCAGTGCATTCCTGACCATAAACTTTCTCTGCATGAAAACACTTTGTATCATGTTACATGTGTTTCTTTTGTCAATCCCTTGACATCGATGCCTCCTCATTATTGATTCTTTCATGAAAGAGAGCAGTTTCTCCTAGTCTACTCTCAATAGATCCCTTTTGGAGGTATCTTTACCCAGTATCCCTCGGGATGGTGAATATCATCTCTCGCGGTCACAGGAGACCAGTGCGAGACTGTTGCTTTCACTGTGCGGCTGGGTTCAGGACACCATCCAGCCTCACTGTACTCCAGCGAATACACACCGGGGAGAGACCATTCACTTGCTCTGAGTGTGGGAAGCCGTTCACTCAGATATCCAGCTTGGTGAAATACCGGCAAGTTCACAAGTAACCACAGCAATGTTTATGGGATCATGGCATCACTTGCTGGGGCAGCATTTGTAATTCATTCTGACTGCCAAGAAGATGGTCCAGGGTCAACCCCATTATTCAGGGTCTGGATTCACATGTAGGCTGGTCAAGGTCAGAATTAACACAGTTTCCCAGACCCAGTGACATGAAGAGTTAATTTCTGGCCTATTATTTATGTAATGATAATGAATAATTTTTGCAGTTGAATCAAAAATGAAAGACCAAAATGTGTTTTATTCTGATTGAGCACGTCCTCCTGTTTTCTCAGTTGTTATTGATAGTCTCATTCCCCTCGCACCAGAACCTGTTCCAGAGAGTGTTACAGAAAAGGCAGAATGGTCAGCTGCAGCTGGTCACCTGACTGATCACTGGTCCCGAAAGATTCACTCTCCACAGATGCTGCCAGACCTGCTGAAAATTTCTTTTTTTAATTTCTGATTTCCCAGCATTTGCAGATGGTTAGTTTTTCAATATTCATCTTGTCTGTTGCAGAGGATTTTATTGATGAGTTTAGAGAGTTTTGAATGGCAGAGCAGGGTTGAGGGGCTGAATGTCCACCTCCCCTTCCAGTGAAAGTTGGCCATCTGCAGCTTGTGTCAACATTTCCCCTCGCCGCTCACTTCACATCCATGTCTAACACACTGTTACTGACTGAGCAAACCTCCTGTGTTTGAGCTTAAACCTCCTAATGTTCAGTGTGCCTCTCCTGCCACCCAGGTTTAACTCTCATCGTGGAATGTTGTCTCGTATTACTGCGGGAATGCCCACAGTGGACTCAGCCTGGAGTCTGTATCCCATGGGATCCACAAACCCGGTTTATTTCCTCCTTCCTCTTTCATTCTGGCTATTGAACTCTCGGTTTCAATCCAATCTCCTGTCATGTTCTTCAACATGCCCATATGGGTGGACGAGAGGAAGCTGGGATTTAATGATGGGAAGTGGGGATTAGGCAGAAGTACGCGGAGCGGGGACAGCAAAGACAGTTCTCATTGTAACGGCAGAGTTTCTCCATGACCCAGTGAGTGGTGAGGCACCTGAGTTTGTGGGGGAGACAGATTCAATCAGGGATTTGGTAAGACACTCAGACATTGACCTGTCCATCTGATTGTTAACTCAGACAGAAAGACAGAAAGAAAGATGCACATTTAGATAGCACCTTTGATGACCTGGGGTATTAAAACATGCTTCCATCTCAATTATTTCAACCACAAATCTCTGAAAACACAGGCACAAAGCTTCCTACTTGTACCAGGTTGTCTCTCAGCCTCCTCTTGAGAAAAGAGTTTTAAGCTGTTTAGCTTTTCCTGGTGATTATAACCTCTGTGTTCCTATAAGATTTGTGACTAAACCTTTATTTTCCTGTTCCTTGTGAGTGATGCCAGCAGCAGAAAAAGATCCTGACCTGTGCAGGTTTCGATTGGAGTATTTGTATTTAAAAATTCATTCTCACACTCACGTACAGTGTGAAATTGATGTAAAACAGAAGGAAAGGATTGAGTGAGAACCCACAGAAACACAAAGGCAGCGTGTGTACCGAAGCTGAATGAACCTGGCATGAGGAAAACGTGACGACAATCACAAATAGTTAGAATCACAAAATCCCGTAGGTGCAGAAAGAGGCTATTCGGTCCATCAAGCCTGCAATGAACTGCTCTCCCACCCTATCCCCATAACCCCACATTTGCCATGGCTAACCCAACCCGCTAAACCTGCACACTACAGGCCATGTTATCATAGCCAATAGAGCAAACCTGCACAATCTGTGGGAGGGTCATAGATTACATCCAAATGCTCGGAATTGTGGATGATGTCTCACGAATATTTGACTCTGATACAAATGCTCTGTTTTTAAAAATAAAATCTGGGAGAAACTGCAACCAGAAAGATTTCCAATTATCTCTGGAGGAAGAGAATTCAAAACTCGGGCCATTGACCCAGGGAACACAGTGAAGTCACAGAGGTCTGGGAACCATCAGAAATGTAACAGGTTGTGAGCAAGGTGGAGGTGAGACAAGAACAAAAAGACAGTCTGTCACACAGGGGAAGGCAGGAGAGATTAAACAGTAGAAATGGTAGTCCCTCAAGGCCACAGGGAATAGAGTTCGGGCTGGTATTGAAACTAGGAAACAAGGTGTGCAGCTGTCAAAGAAATACATTGAAAAACAGATAATAAGAACATAGAGGGCAGCGTTCACAGTCTGAAATTGTTGCTGTCAATGGTGAGTACAGAATGCTGTAAAGCCTGGATAGTTCTATTACAGCCAACACATACAGGATGGGCCAAGTGGCCGCGATCTGTGCTGCAACTTTCTGATAAATTTATTCCGACATTTCGATATCAAGTCTGATGAAGCTCATAAATTCTCAAATTCGACTTGAGTTTAATATGCTGGAGAAATGTCAAATAAATCAGATTGATCCCATTCTGCAGACTTTAGTCCGCAGCCCTGCATGTTCCAGCATCTCAGTTACATCCATAACCTTTTGTCCTAATGTGATGCTGGTTACTGCCTCTGCCACCCCATCAGTGAGTTCCTGCTGCTCACCATCTCCGAGTGAAATGAAGTCACAGAGGTCTGAGAAATAGTTTCAATCTAAAACCTTCAGTTTCTGACCTCTCTGTTACTGAATAGCTCCTCCCTAACCACTCGATCTGGATTCCTCAGCATTTTATCACTTCAATTAAATCTCAGCTCATCCTCCTCGGAAATCATCCCCAGCCTATCCAACGTTTCCTCAGAGCAGAAATTTCCAATTGGAGAAACATTCTTATCAATCTCCTCTGTACCCTCTCTGGTGTGATCACATCAACCCTGGAATGTGGGGATCAGAAATGTGTGCAGTACTTTAGCTGTGGTCAAATGAGTGTTCCTGACATTTCCCGTATCACCTCGTTTTCTTGTGGTTGTCGCTCAGACAAGAAGTGTCTTGGATTTCCCACACGGAACTGGATGTGCACTCCATGAGGCTGGGATTCTGTACCATGTGTTTATTTGTTAACTAATCCTAAATTAACTTCAGATTAAAACAAGATTATCAGCTACCCACCAATCAACTTCTTCCATTATACTCAAGTCACCCTACTTTTTAAAAATATCTTTAAAATTATTACTATCTAAACACAACAGGCTTTAATTTGCTGATCAAGTATTCAGATGTCCCCACTGTTAAATCACTTGAAGATTATCTTTACCTTCAGCTACATTTGGTGAATTGAACACTGATTGTAAATATATGAATATCAAAAGGACTTGAGTTTTATGATAATTAATCCAGTCTGACATTCTTGTTGGTTAATATCTTGAAGAGAACTGTCCTCAGAGCTCCAGCTGTGCTCTGACTTCATTGACAACAGTCCATGGCTGGACTGCAGATCTTCGATCTGTTCTGTTGTTTCCCGGATTGCTTCACTCTGTCTATCACTTGCTGCTTCTGCTGTTAGGCACACAAGTAGTCCTCTTTGGTAACTTCATCTGGTTAACACCTCATTTTTTGGTATTCATGTTGCTTTTACTGTAAGTTTTGTTGGAGTACAATTTTACTGCTGTTGGTGGAAGGAAAGAGCTAAACTCGTACACTGTCGGCCCCATACACAAGAAGCTACATGCAGTATCATGAACACTGAAAGGCCAGGACATGAAACACGAGCAACTCTGTACAATGATGCAGGATCACAATTGCAGCAAGGGGAGTTTATGATCCAACCCGACATAGGAGTACGGAAAGAGGCAGCTGATCAGATTGTCTCATTCAGAGTCACAAAGAGACTCGGTGAGATTATTGTACTGTTGGGGGTGAGGATGGAGGAGGTTGGGGAGATGGAGAGCCCTTCAAAAGAAACTAATCTGCCTGAGAGTTATGGGATTGACTTGATTGCCATGCATTTAACAGAAAGCTAATTGAAACTGTTTTTATCCCCAAATGATAACAAGGCATCAGAAACAAACCCCAGAATACATGGTTCAGAGATGGATGTCAATAGCCCATCAACATCCAACTCTTGCAATGAATAAAGGAAAATAAAAGTCTCTGCCCAGTGTGAATCTGCATGTTCAACGATGTTGTGAACATTTCCAAAACTAAGTTCACTATATGCAAAACTTTATGAACTGCCAAAACCATTGTTCATTACTTGGTGTGAACAAGAGTAAAAAAATCCTTCAACTTGTGGTTATGAGTAAATTGACTGGTGTCTCAGCAGGATGGATGCCTGAGTGAATCCCTCCCCCCCCCAACACACACACACACACACACACACACACACACACACACACACACACACACACACACACACACACACACACACACACACACACACACACACACACACACACACACACACACACACACACACACACACACACACACACACACACACACACACACACACACCAGGTGAACAGCTTCTCCCCAGTCTGACTGGTTTGGCCAGTTTCCAGGTGGGATGGGTAAAGAATTCCTTTCTGGCATTCCCCACATTTCCAGAGTCGGTCCCAAGTGTGGCTGCACTGGTGTTTTGCCATTTCAGATAAATGCTGGCAGACTGTTATACACACTGTTACACCCCCCCCTCCCCTCCCCAACCCCCGAACCCAGTATAAAACTGTAAACATTATCTCTTGCTGTGGAAGGACAGACTGTATCAGTCTGTGTAGGAACACTGAGCAGATTTACCTAAATGACAATTTAATCGGTGACCAGAGCACGTGAAGCAAGTCCAAATAAAATGCATTATAGCACAGAAAGAAGCCAATCAAATCCAAACTGGCTCTCTGTAGCAGAATCCCATATTCTCACTCCGTATACTTCCCCCAAACTCTGCATGTTTACTTCCCTCAGATCTGATATAATTGTTTTTATCGATTATTCATCTTCTCCTCTGCCTGCACTACCATAATAGGCAGTATGTTCTGCATATTTCCAGCCAATAAAGACAGCAGAAACAATGGGTCATCTCCCACTGTCTCAAAGTGGGGGTGCCGTTTTTGCCGGTTTGATGGTGAGGTTGGGGAGGCGCAGTGGTAGTTTGGCGCACTGATCTTTACACCGCTGAGGCTAAACGCCAGCTCACAGACACCTCCTCCTACTGCCCCCTTGACCATGACCCCACCATCTCTCACCACCAAACCATCATCTCCCAGACCATCCATAATCTCATCACCTCAGGAGATCTCCCACCCACCGCCTCCAACCTCATAGTCCCACAATCCCGCACAGCCCGTTTCTACCTCCTGCCCAAAATCCACAAACGTGACTGCCCAGGCCGACCCATTGTCTCAGCCTGCTCCTGCCCCACTGAACTCATCTCTGCATACCTCGACACGGTCCTGTCCCCCTTAGTCCAAGAACTCCCCACCTACATTTGGGACACCACCCAAGCCCTCCACCTCCTCCATGATTTTCGCTTCTCCGGCCCCCAACGCCTTATCTTCACCATGGACATCCAGTTGCTATACACCTCCATCCCCCATCACGAAGGCCTTCAAGACCTCCACTTCTTCCTTTCCCGCTGACCCAACCAGTACACTTGCGCTGATACCCTCCTTCGACTGACTGAACTGGTCCTCACTCTTAAAAAACTTCTCCTTCCAATCCTCCCACTTCCTCCAAACCAAAGGAGTAGCCATGGGCACCCGCATGGGCCCCAGCTATACCTGCCTCTTCATCAGAAATGTGGAACAGTCCATCTTCCGCAGCTACACTGGCACCACCCCCCACCTTTTCCTCTGCTACATCGATGATTGTATTGGTGCTACCTCGTGCTCCCACGAGGAGGTTGAACACTTCATCCACTTTACTAACACCTTCCACTCCGACCTCAAATTCACCTGGACCATCTCAGACTCCTCCCTCCCCTTCCTAGACCTCTCCATTTCTATCTTGGGCAACTGACTCAACACGGACATTTACTACAAACCGACCGACTCCCACAGCTACCTAAATTACACCACCTCCCACCCTGTCCCCTGTAAAAACGCCATCACATATTTCCAATTCCTTCGTCTCTGCCGCATCTGCTCCCAGGAGGATTAATTTGAATACCGAACAACTCAAATTACCTCCTTCTTCAAAGACCACAATTTCCCCTCCGACGTGGTTGATGATGCTCTCCACCGCAGCTCCTCCACTTCCCGGCTCCTCCGCCCTTGAACCCCACCCCTCCAATCGTCACCAGGACAGAACCCCTCTGGTCCTCACCTTCCATCCCACCAACCTCCGGATACATCGTATCATTCTTCGTCATTTCTGCCACTTCCAGACAGACCCCACCACCAGGGATATATTTCCCTCTCCACTCCTATCAGCATTCAGGAGAGACCACTCCCTCCGCGACTCCCTCGTCAGATCCACACCCCCCACCAACCCAACCTCCACTCCCGGCACCTTCCGCTGCAACCACAAGAAGTGCAAAACTTGCGCCCACACCTCCCCCCTCACCTCCCCCCAAGGCCCCAATGGATCATACTATATCTGTCGCAAATTCACCTGCGCCTCCACACACATCATTTACTGTATCCGCTGCACCCAATATGGTCTCCTCTACATTGGGGAGACAGGCCGCCTACTTGCGGAACATTTCAGGGTACACCTCTGGGACACCCACACCCAACCGCCCCGTGGCGG
Organism: Chiloscyllium plagiosum; assembly: GCF_037043375.1. NCBI lineage: Eukaryota > Metazoa > Chordata > Chondrichthyes > Orectolobiformes > Hemiscylliidae > Chiloscyllium > Chiloscyllium plagiosum. The sequence continues at coordinate 26,520,330 of NW_028270184.1, read as the reverse complement.
AACACTTTAACTCCCCCTTCCACTCCGCCAATGACATGCAGGTCCTTGCCCTCCTCCATCATCACACCCTGGCCACACGACGCCTGGAGGAAGAGCACCTCATCTTCCGCCTAGGCATCCTCCAACCATGAGGGATAAATGTAGATTTCTCCAGCTTCCTCATTTCCCCTCCCCCCACCTTATCTCAGTCCCAACCCTCGGATTCAGCTCTGCCTTCTTGACCTGCAATCTTCTTCCCGACCTCTCTGCCCCCACCCCCTCTCCGGCCTATCACCGTCACCCTCACCTCCTTCCACCTATCGCATTCCCAGCACGCCTCCCCCAAATTCCCTCCCCGCTACCTTTTCTCTCAGCCCGCTTGGCGCACTAGTATCATTCCTGAAGAAGGGCTTATGCCCAAAACGTCGATTCTCCAGCTCCTCGGATGCTGCCTGGCCTGCTGTGTGTTTCCAGCACCACATCTTTCAACTCCCGCTGTCTCAAAACCTTACATCTGATCTTAATTCTTATGCCATCACCTATCGAATACAGATATTTTTGTCTGCTATATCTAGGTCTGTTGTAATCTTATACAGCTCTATCAAAAATATATTCTACATCTTCACTTCAAAGAAAATAGCAATTTCTTCAAATCAATCCAGTGACAGCATTTTCTTCATCAGTGAACCACTCCAGTAAGTCTGTACTCCACACTCTGAAGATCACTCATATCCTTCATTGTTGATGTCTATTTTGTTCCACAAATCCAGACGACGCAAGTTTTCTGCACAACAGCAGTAGCTTTATTATTGGACAGCCGGCGAGAGTTTCAAAGCATCTCTAAAGTAGCCGAGTGTATACTTGCAGAGGCTGTTCTTCCTGAATCTCTGCCTTACCCACAGAGACAGTATATTTAATAGGAATTAGACAAAGGCAAATCAGTCACATGGGCGATTGTCAACAGATAGTTTAAAGTAGGTAATTATGACCTTACAAAGCTTGATGAATGGCGATGTCATGTGATAACGTGTGATGGATTACAGAAACTGATTATCGTATTGTTCATGTTTATGTGTTGATGGGAAGAGATTAAGGCAGAAGGGTTCTTTTTTCAGTTAATGGGGGATTCACTTACCTATGCTCATATGGAGGGAAGGTAAGATAATGGGACCGGGAGGCAGTTTAACAGGCTTGTGCCCAGGACTCTCAGTCTTGTCTGGCAAGGGCAAATTCGTCTGTCTGGGGATATGGTGGAATCCACATGTCCTGAAAGAGAAGCAAATTATGGAACTGGCCCCTCTGTGGTATTTTAACTTCCTCATTCTGATCAGGAATCTGTTGACCAGAATTGGATGCAATGATTGACTGTGACCTAACTAGAGCTTTGTCAAGGGTTAGCATCTTTTCCGTGTACAAAGTTAAAACTCACACAATACCAGGTTATAGTCCAACAGGTTTAATTGGAAGCATACCAGCTTTCGGAGCGACGCTCCTTCATCAGGTGATAGTGGAGGGCTCCTGATGAAGGACCGTCACTCTGAAAGCTTGTGTGCTTCCAATTAAACCTGTTGGACTATAACCTGGTGCGATTTTTAAATTTGTACACACCAGTCCAACACAGGCATTTCCAAATCACAACTTTTCCGTGAGTTTGTTATAATTCCCCCGATTAATGAAGTCGAGCATCCCATATGTTTTCCTCAAAAAAATGTGTGTTCTCTCTCCGTTAATGATATGTACACTTTGTTCCCCATTCCTGCTGTCCTGCTTTCTGTATCTGTGCCATTCAAATTATATATTCCCTTTCTACATTGCTTCTCTCAAAATGCATCAACTTATGTATGTTCTAAAGAAGAAACATATTCCATTCAAAATATTATCTCTCGTTCCACACATTCTACCCCCTGGAAAACAGAACAGCACAGCACAGGAATAATCGGCCCACTACGTCTGTGCGGATCATGATGCTATTCCAAACTAATTCAATCTCCCTGTATATGATCCATATCCCTGACAACCCATGCCTGCTTATGTGTCTGTTCAAATGCCTCTTGAACGTTGTGATTGTTTCTGCTTTTACCAACTCCCAGGAGAGTACATTCTAGTCACTCACCACCTTCTGCTCAAGAAACTTGTCTGACACAGCTTCCTTTAAACTTGCAAAGATGTTGTTGGAAATGCTCAGCAGGTCATGCAGCATCTGTGAAGAAAACTCAGTTAATGTTTCGGTTCTGGTCACTCTTCAACAGAAACGTTAACTCTGATTTCTCTTCACAGGTGCTGATAGAACTGCTGAGTTTTTTTCCAGAAACTTCTGTTTTTCTTTCTGGTTTACAGCATCTGCTGTTCTTTCGGTTTTCATTTCCTTTGAACTTCCCCCTCTCCCCTTAAATCTATGGCCTCGAGAATTTATCATTTCCACCATGGAAAAAGATTCAGATTATTCAATCTGTCTGTGTCTCTCGGATTATTCCGCAGCCACTGAATTTCCAAAGACAGCAATTGAAGATTTTCCAACCTCTCCCAATCCAGGCAACATCCTGGTAAACCTGTTTCCACCCTCTCCAAAGCCTCTACATCCTCCTTATAACGTGGTGATCCAAACAGCACAAAATATTCCAAAGGTGGCCTAATGACAGTTTTATATTCACTCCCCTGACAGAAGAAAGCTTTATTCCTGATGAAGGGCTTTTGCCCGAAACGTCAATTTTACTGCTCCTCGGATGCTGCCTGAACTGCTGTGCTCTTCCAGCACCACTAATCCAGGAGAAGGCAAGCCTGCCATCCACCTCCTTCACCACTTTCAGGGAGCCGTGAACTTGCACCTGAAGATCCCTCTGTATATCAATGCTGCTCAGGGCCCTTCCGTTTAGTGTATACATTCCTCGTACAATGAGCCTCCCAAAATGTATCACCTCACACTTATCTGAATTAAAATCTATATGCAACTTCTCCACATAATCTTCCAACTGACCGCTTCCTTGCTGTATCCTTTGACAACATTCTTCATGATTCACAACTTCGTGAGTTTGTACAATCTACAAACTTGATAATTAAATCGTTTACATTTTCAAACTAATCATTTATAAATTACAAACAACAGATGTCCCAGTTCTGATCCTTGTGGAACAGCACTAGCCACAGACCTCCAGCCGGCAACATACCCCTGCACAACTGTTGCTGAGAGAAATATCAAAGAGGAGCCTTCAGTTCTGTGCTGTGCAGCACGACCGACGTTTATTCAGAGCTCCTTACTAATGCATGATGGGAGAGTTCCCTCTCTGGCTCCCCCAGCCAAGTCCAGCATTTTGCTGCATTTCCTTCATACGTTCCGGTAATATATCCTCCCTGACACAATCTCCTGAGGTTGAGATGTCAGCTTGGAGGTTTCTCTGCTCCCTTTTCCAGTTTCTGATTCTCTACCGTTCTGCAACTTGTCCTCTAAGCTCATGCAGTTGCTTAGCCAGTTCTTTCACAAATTGTTTAACCCTACCCTTACGATTGTACATCTCGTGCCCTCCCACTGCCACACCCTCTGGCAGCTGCATAGTCCATACAGTCACTAATTCAAAGGTGAACAGCCCCGTTGCCTTTGCTGGGCTTGCCCTCAGTTTCATTGGGATTATGGGAAGTACTCTAACCCATCCCTGCCTGTCTCTGTCAGGGCCTTAGTCAGACTAGCTGTCAGTGTGTGCTTCATTCCTTCTGCTGTACCTGAGCTCTGGGGATGGTGTGGGAGATGGGATTTCTGTTCAGTATCAAACAGGGCACATATGTGTTTAACTACGTGTCCTTTGGTCAGAATCTGCAGGGGAATGCTTCCACCCACTGCATAAACCTATTTATTAAGACCCAGCAGGATTTCCTTCCCTGGGCTTGGGATGGAGGTGTATGTACAATCCACCTGTAATTATTCCCATGTGCTTCTGGGTCTCAGCTGCTTGATCCACTTTATCCTGATTGCTTTCTCTGGCTCACATAGTGTACAGACTACACACCTTCGACAAAACCTCTCCCTGTTCCAGGCCACCGCGGTAGTGGGTCATCTGATATTGCATGGTATCTTGCCCAATGTGGTTCAGCCCATGATATGTTTTTAATAATGTTTGTCTTATATAGTGTACTGGCACTGCTGGATCATCCAGACTCTGCCGTGTCCTATTATTGCCCCACACCTTTCCTGTTCCTGTTTCTCCAGTTGTGTGACTGTTTCTAAGAATGTTTTTAAACTTTCCTTTCTCGCTTCTGTAGCTACTGTCACTGCCACTTCCCCAAATGTCTGCACTGTTTCAGTTAGTATTTTACCCGCCTTACCCACATACTCACTGCCCTGTTGGTGTGGAGTTTCTACTTTTGTAAGCTCTAATCTTCATCATTGTTGTTTCACTGGGAAATTTAGCTGTTTCCACTAACTCTCTGACCTGTTCCTCATGCTCTATGTGGCCCCCAGAGGGTGATGTACCCTCACCGAGCCCAGGCCAACACATGGTCATGAACGATGTCAAAGACATGCTGTGTACATGCTTCCTCCCTGTCCCCTGGCTAATGCCAGTGCTTCTTTCAGGGCTTTAGATGGCTCTGCCAATTCTGGATATTACTTACAAAATTCCCACAGTAGTTAAACAATCCTAAGGTCTGCCTTACGCCCTTCACGGTGTGTGGGTGGACAGTTTTAATATCATAGTTTTTGGTTCTGCTGGGACTGTCTCCTCACGCTTCATGATTTGATCTCCCCAGTATGATATCCCTACCTTCCCAGTTGCACTCTCTGTGAGTTAATTTTAAGCCCGGCCTGGATGACCTGACCCAATACTCTGTTTAATATCCAGAGATGTCCTACATCACCGACTGAGATGATAAGGTGTTGGTAAGATCAATTTGACTAACTCCATCAGCTATATACCGGTGGGAAATACTGGAATATTGTGGGATCCCTGAGGTAACTGCATCAAGGTGTACTGTTTCCTCAGACAGCTATCCGGCTTCTGTCAATTAATAAGGGATACTGTCAGTTTGACGATTCTCTGCTTCTCTCCATCTGTCACTGTCACGATTACTGCCTCCTCAGCCCCAGCTTTGATAGGATCCTGTTTGTATGGGGAGTGAGAGGGCCCTCGATCTTAACAAGATCTACAGATAATAACCCACATTCCTGTTTGGGTTACCCACACCGCTGAGTGGGTCCTAGCTGTAACTCCCAAGATTCCCTGACTGTCACACTCTCCCTGCAATTCAGCTACTTTGGTGATGTCGCCACTTATTTTCTTCCTGTCCCATTACTGGCTGGAGCGTCCCTATGTTATAGTCCAGGTCTCTACATCAATAGTTGCTCCGAATTGTTTTAAAATGCCAACTCCCAGAATGGTCTTTTCCTCAGTTTCACACTCCCATATCTGAATGCATTTTGATCCTGATCTACATCGGCACAGGTTCCTCCAGCTTCATCCAGCTTCCTCAGTTCCCACTCCGACTGCTCTCATTTTAGTAATTGAGAGGGTGAGGGGTAAATCCATATCGGTAACTGATATAGATGCTCCTGTGTTAACATCATGTGTTGCTGGAGCCCTAACAGCATGTCAATAAATATTCATGGGCTATGCATGTGCACACGTGAACACAGGCCACACACAATGTGAGCACCGATCTCCCTCTCTCTGCCGATGTTCCTTGTCTATATGCACTTTTCTGCTTCCCTTGCAACATTGCGAGTCTGGTTCCCCTCCCTGTACTGCAGCTATTCCCTTGTGTTTCTGAGTTTGCCTCAGCTCTCATGGCCCAATTCAGAATTTGTTTAGAATTATCTCCTACTGGGAGTCCCATGTTTATAATTACAGTTACATGGGGTCCCATGTCATCTTTTAAATACATCAAACAAATTTCATCACAGGCTGGGGTTTGGTGATCCCCCGTGGTCCTTATACACCTCAATCTTCCTCTCTGTACGATCCTCCATATTACCCTTGGGGCCCTGAGTCACGAAGGTTATTTTAGCCCATTCAGCCTGTCCCCTTCCCAGTGTGTCCCTGTAATATCTGTAAATGCCTGGAGGCACTGATCGGCTGTGCACTGGGGGGAACCGGCTCACACCCTCACCCTCTCATTGCAGCGACAGATTCTGCTGTACACGTCAGGGCATCTTGGACTGAAAGGTTTTGGCCTGACATCCTTATTAGTGAGATTGGGTACTTCAATTAATTCATCCATATTCTCCCAAAAAGACCCATTATAACAATTTCTCTATCAGGCTGGGTGTTCATTCACCAGCATCTGTCATTCAGCCAGGTAAAAGGTTCGGGTTTGGTTTCTGTCAGTTCCCTTTGTTGCCCCCTCCTGTCTGTCCAAGTTTGAGTTTTGATGCCAGGCGGTGCCATCGACACGGCCTTCTGGACTTTACAGGGTGGTGGGTCATCCCACCCAATGCCGGCCCTCTCTCTATCCATACAGTCATCGAGACATAGAGATGTCAGCATGGAAACAGACCCTTGGGTCCAACTCATCTATGCCGACCAGATATCCCAACCCAATCGAGTCCAACCAAACCTTTCCTTTTCATATACTCATCCAAATACATTTTAAATTTTGCAATTGTACGAGCCTCCACCACTTCCTCTGGCAGCTCATTCCATACACATACCATCCTCTGCATGAAAAAGTTGCCCCTTAGGTCTCTTTTATATCTTTTCCCTCTCACACTAAACCTATGCCCTCTAGTTCTGGACTCCCCAACCCCAGGGAAAAGACTTTGCCCAGTTATCCTATCCATGCGCCTCATAATTTTGTAAACCTCCATAAGGTAAACCGTCAGCCTCCGACACTCCAGGGAACACAGACCCAGCCTGTTCAGCCTCTCCCTATCGCTCAAATCCTCCAACCCTGGCAACATCCTTGTAAATCTTTTCTGAACCCTTTCAAGTTTCACAACATCTTTCCGATAGGAAGGCAACCAGAATTGCGTGCAATATTCCAACAGTGGCCTAACCAATGTCCTGTACAGCTGCAACATGACCTCCCAACTCCTGTACTCGGTACTCTGACCAAGAAAGGAAAGCATACCAAAAGTCTTCTTCACTACACTATCTACCTGCGACTCCACTTTCAATGAGCAATGAACCTGCACTCCAAGGTCTCTTTGTTCAGCAACACACCCTAGAACCTTATCATTAAGTGAATAAGTCCTGCTCAGAATTGCTTTCCCAAAATGCAGCACCTCGCATTTATCTGAATTAAACTCCATCACCACTTCTCAGCCCATTGGCCCATCTGGTCCATATCCTGCTGTAATCTGAGGTAACCCTCTTCGCTCTCCACTACACCTCCAATGTTGCTCTTATCTGCAAACTTACTAATTGTACCTCTTATGCTCGCACCCAAATCATTTATGTAAATTACAAAAAGTAGAGGACTCAGCACCGATTCCTGTGGCACTCCACTGGTCAGAGGCCTCCAGTCTGAAAATCAACCCTTCCCGCCACCCTCTGTCTTCTATCTTTGAGCCAGTTCTTATCCAAATGGTTAGTTCTCCCTGTATTTCATGAGATCTAACCTTGCTAATTAGTCTCCCATGGGCAACCTTATCGAATGCCTTACTGAAGTCCATATAGATCACATCTATTGCTCTGCTCTCATCAATCCTCTTTGTTACTTCTTCAAAAACTCAATCAAGTTTATGAGGCATGATTTTCCATGCACAAAGTCATGTTGACTATCCCTAATCAGAACTTGCCTGTGCTGGCTGGAATAGAACTCTCCAGGCTTTACAGTATTCTGAGAGCAATAATTTCAGACTCTGAATTCGGCCTTTTGTATTATAATCTGTTTTTTCATTGACAGCTGCAAACCTTGTTTCCTTATTTGTTTCCCAGCCCTAACTCCATTCCCCGTGGCATTGAGGCCCTACCATTTCTGCTATTTAATCTCTCCTGCCTTCCCCCGTGTGACAGACTTTCATTTTGTCTTTGTCTCACCCTCACCTTACTCACAACCTGTTACAATTCTGATGGTTCCCAGGCCTCTGTAACTTTCACTGCGCCCCCCGGGACAATGGCACGAGTTTTGAGTTCTCTTCCTCCAGAGATAATCGGAAATCTTTCTGGCTGCAGTTTCCCCCAGATTTTATTTTCAAAAACACAGCATTTGCGTCAGTCAAGTATTTGTGATAATTCATCAACAATTCCAAGCATTTGGATGTAATCTGTGACTCTCCCACAGATGTGCAGGTTTGCTCTATTGGCTGTGCTAACATGGTCTGTAGTGTGCAGGTTAGGTGGGTTGGGTTAGCCATGGTAAATGTGGGGTTATGGGGATAGGGTGGGAGAGCAGGTCATTGCAGACTCGATGAGCTGAGTAGCCTCTTTCTGCACCTCAGGGATTCGAACGAGTTGTGATTGTCATCACATTTTCCTGATGCCCGGTTCATTCAGCTCAGGTACACATGCTGCCTTTGTGTTTCTGTGGGCGCTCACTCACTCCTTTTCTTCTGTTTACATCAATTTCTCACTGTAGGTGAGGCTGAGAATGAATTTGTAAATACAAATATTCCAACCAAAACCACCCACAGGTCAGGACCTGTTTCTGCTGCTGCCGTCACTCACAAGGAACAGGAAAATAAAAGTTCAGTCACGAAACTCACAGGAGCATAGAGATTATAACCACCAGGAAACGCTGAACAGCTCAAAACGCTTTTCACAAGAAAAGAGGAGGCTGAGAGACAGCCTTTTACAAGTAGGAAGCTTTGTGTTTTTGTGTTCAGAGATTTGATGTTGGAATCATTGGGTCTGAAGCATGGTTCACTGCCCCTGGTCATCAAAGTTGCTACCTAAATGTGCATCTTTCTTTCTGTCTATCTGTCTGAGTTAACAATCAGATGGACAGTTCAGTGTCTGAGTGTTTTCCCAAATCCCTGATTGAATCTTCCTCCCCCACAATCTCAGGTGCCTCACCACTCACTGGGTCATGGAGAAACTCTGCCGTTACAATGAGAACTGTCTTTGCTGTCGCCTCTCCTCGTGCTTCCGCCTAATCCCCACTTCACTTCATTAATTCCCAGCTGTCTCTAGCCCACCCACATGGGCATGTTAAAGAGCATGACAGGAGAATGGATTAAACCGAGAGTTCAAAGTCAAAATGAAAGAGGAAGAAGGAAATAAACCGGGTTTGTGGATCCCAGGGGATCCAGACTCCAGGCTGGGTCCTTTGTGGGCATTCCCGCAGTAATACGAGACAACATTCCATGATGAGAGTTAATCCCGGATGGCAGGAGAGGGACCACTGAACATTAGCAGGTTTAGCTCAAACACAGGAGTTTTGTTCAGTCAGTAAGTATGTTAGACATGGAAGTGAAGTGAGCAGTGAGGGGAAATGTTGCCGAAAGCTGCAGATGGGCAAATTTCATTGGAACAGGAGGAGGCGATTCAACCCTGCAACCCTGCTCTGCCATTCAATAGATCATGGCTGATTTCTGGCCTAACTTGCAATTTTCAAAACTCTCCAAACTCATCAATAAACTCCTCTGCAACAAACAAGATCAACATTGAAAAACTAACGATCTGCAAATACTGGTAAATCAGACACAAAAACAGAAATCGCTGGAAAAATTCAGCAGATTTGGTCGCATCTGTGGAGAGTGAACCTTTGGGGTCAGGTGACCAGCTGCAGCTGACCATTCTGCCTTTTCTGTAATACTATCTGGAACAGGTTGTCTGTGAGAGGGGGATGAGATTGTCAATAGCAACTGAGAAACAGGAGGGCATGCTCAATTAGAATAAAACCCATTTTGGATAAAGTGAGGACTGCAGATGATCTTCAGGAATGAAGAAGGGCTCATGCCCGAAACGTCGATTCTCCTGCTCCTTGGATGCTGCCTGACCTGCTGCGCTTTTCCGGCAACACATTTTCAGCGCTAAAACCCATTTTGGTCTTGCACTTTTAATTCAACTGCAAATATTATTCATTATCATTTCCAAAATAGGATAATAGACCATAAATCAACTCTTAATGTCACTGGGTCTAGGAAACTGTTACTTCTGAACTGGTCCAGCCGGCATGTGAATCCAGACCCTGAATAATGGGGGTTGCCTCTGAACCATCTTCTGGGCAGTTAGAATGGATGACAAATGCTGCCCCAGAAAGTGCTGACACGATCCCATAAACAAACAAAATAAATCCAATCGCTGTGGTTACTTGTGAACTCGCCGGTGTTTCATCAAGCTGGGTATCTGAGTGAATTGCTACCCACACTGAGAGCAGGTGAATGACCTCTCCCTGTTGTGTATTCACTGGAGTACAGTGAGGCTGAATAATGTCCTGAACCCAATCCCAGATTGAGAGCACCTGAATGGTCTCGCACTGCTCTCCTGTGACCGGGAGAGATGTAGACACTATCCCAGGGTATGGTGGGTAAAGATATCTCCAAAAGGGATCTAGTGAGAGTAGATCAGGACAAACTGTTCACATGCATGAAAGAATCAATAATGAGGAGGCACCGATGTAAAGAAATTGACAAAAGAAGCAGATGGGACATGAGACAAAATGTTTTCATGCAGAGAAGGTTTATGGTCAGGAATGCACTGCCAAAGAGTGTGGTGGAGTCAGGTACAATGAAGAGGATAGAATTGAACAGTCATTGGAAGAGGATGAATGGGAAGGTTTATGGGGTAAAGGCAGAAGAATAGCATTCAGTGAGGTGATCCTTTGGAGAACTGATGAGCCAATCAGCCTCCTTTTGCACGGTAATATTTCTGTGAACAATTAATTCCGAGCCCTCTAAGGAAATATCAGGGCAGAGTTTGTAAAGAGGTCAGATTGAATGAGGGTCTTGGTGAACAAAAGTGAGACACAAATACAGAAAGGTTTTGGGATGGATTGAATCAAATGTTATCAATTTGCATGGCCACCAACATTACAGCAGTTACAAATGGGATTCAATAAGAGAGTGGAATTAGAGCAGCAAATAAATCTTAAACATTTATGCAGCTGAAGGAGATGCTGGGTAAAGATACCACAGTTCGCACTTATTTCATTCCAGACACACCAGCCAGGGAGCACATCCTTGCTATATTTATCCCATTGAGCTCTGGAAGAATTTTGTTCATTTCAAGTGTTTCATTTTAGATACTCCAGAGAAGACGGTTTCATGCTCTGCAATCTCTCCTGCCAGGGCAATGCTGCTGTTAGAATTCAATTCACTGTGGCATGTTACTGGCTGCTTCATGGACTGGAACTGACAATTGAGACTGTAAGGTCACTGTATAAAATATCTTCAATTGTATTGCCAGATTGCCGGACACATGAGGGGCTTTAAGAAAAAAAAACTTAACTTGCGGGCATTGAGTATCTATTGTGGGGGCATCCTGTTTAGATAAAATCTATTGATAATTGTTAGAATTGACTTGCACTGGCTCTGGCGAAGTGGTCAGAGCATTATGACTGTCATCGGAGCTGGCAACAAACTTCCCATGGGTTAGAACTCGTACATGATAGAATAGGTGTGGGTCCTTCTTGTAAAGTTATGCAAAATGGTCCTAATTTACTTTCAGAAACAAGTGAGAGAAAGGCACATTACTGAGGTCATTGCATTAGTCCAAAATTAGAAATTCAGGAGAACTGAAGGGAGAGCTGGTGTTGGGAGTTGTCGTAATGATATGGAGAAACTTTTTTTTTATGGAAAGTTCCACATGGGAAACTCAGCTTTAACATGACATCAACTGCAGGGTCGTCCAATTCCGCAGGTCCTGATCCTTATTGATAATATGGAAAGGGAAAGCAGCATGCCTCGCCCAGAGAAATAATTCCTATGCTCTGCATGCAGTTGAATATTTAACCGGTCATGTGATTTGCGAAGACACCAATGGGACGGGACCAGGGCTAGGGTATGTAAACGTGGGGACTGTCGGAAGGAATTCGCTTACCCCTCCCAGCAGGACACACACCGACACAGTCACACTGGGGAGAAGCCATTCACCTGCCCCACGTATGGGAAGGGACTTACTCAATCTGACAATCTGCTGAGGCACCAGAGAGGGCACAGAGGATACAGACCCTTCACCTGCTCCATGTGTGAGAAATAATTCATTCGAATCTCTCACCTGCAGAGGCATCAGTTTATTCACACTGGGGAGAGGCCATTCACCTGCTCAGTGTGTGGGAAAGGATACACTAGGTCCTCTGAAATGCTGAAACACCGAGCTCACTCTGGGGTAAGGCCATTCACTTTCTCACAGTGTGGGGAGACATTCACTCAAATGCACTACCTGCAGTGACCCCAGAGAGCTCACTCTGGGGAAAGTCCATTCACTTGCTCCCAGTGTGTGGGGAGAGATTCACTCAAATGCATCACCCCCCGAGACCCCACTGAGCCCACACAAGAGAGAGGCCATTCAGATGATCAGTTTGTGAGAGGGGATTCAGTGATTCATCCCACCCCCGAGACCCCAGCGAGCCCACACAGGGGAGAGGCCATTCAGATGGTCAGTGTGGGAGAGAGGATTCAGTTATTCATCCTGTCCCCTGAGACCCCAGCGCGTTCACACTGGGTAGGATTGTCTCTGCGTGACAAGGGATTTGCTGAGTCTTCTACACGACTGACAGCCCAGTTGGTGCACACATGGAAGTGGTCATCCACCTGCTCCGTGTGGGGTAGAGTTCACACATCACTGCAGGACTCTGATTCTGATGTTACTGTTCATCAGAGTCAGGACTGGATTTTGCACATGATGACACTGTTGGAGTATTGATGTTGTGGTTGTTAATCACATTAACTGGGCTGGAGTTGACTGAATTTATATTGCAACTTTCTGAACTTTGGGATGTCTCTTTGGGCAGTAAGTCTCCACAAACAGCAACGTGACAATGAGCAGGAGACATCTATTTTGATTTAAATTGTGATTGTAGCACTGCTGCTTCACAGCATCAGGTAAAAGGTTGGAGTCCAGCCTTGGCCAACGGCCTGTGTGGAGTTCCCACATTCTCCCCATGATAATGTGGGTCCCCTCTCAGGTGCTCTGGTTTCCTCCCACAGGCTAAAGATGTGCAGGTTAGGTGGATCAGTCGTACTAAATTGCCCACAGTGTCGAGGATTGGGTAGACTAGTGGATCAGCCATGGGAAATGCAGTGTTTCTCTGGATTGCTCTGGGTGGGATGCTCTTCGAATGTTTGGTGGGATTTGATGGGCCAATGCTCTCCTTCCACACTGTCGGGATTCTATTCTATAATTGAGGATAAAGACTACACAGCAGGGTGTCCTTGGAGAAGGAACAGATGGTGCATATCAATGCTCTTGATGCCTTCAGATAGAGGTGGGCCCCCCTTTATCTCCAGCGCTGCCCCCTCACCCCCAACTCTACTTTTATTTCGTCCTTTCCCACTCTGCCACTTGTAATGGTTTGCTTTGCCCATAATGGGCTTTGTTTATAAATATTCAATTGGTTTGTCAGGTGGTTTACTGCGATAATGGTGCAATGATGATTTTGATGGTGGGACGGTTGCTATGATAACATTTCTGGGTCGGAGAAATGGGGAAAAAAGAAAACTCCACAGCTCACAGAACGAGAACAGAAAAGCAGTTAAATCAAACCAAAGGTTCCGACAGGGGGGCAATATCTCCCTGGAATTTGAGTAACTGGAAAGTGATGGTGTCCGGGATTCGTCAGGATTTTGTTTTATACGGCGTTTCAAATTTTAAAACTGTTATATTCAGATTGTTTTGTTTCTTTTCTTTTCGTTTCATTTATCGTGGAATAAACTCTTACATGTTTTAAAACCAAATTTACAAACATTGCATTAAAGACAAATGTTAATCAAAGTCCATCAAACCATCCTTCACTGAAAACTGATGTGGAAGTGCAATCTCCTGGAGAGTCCCTGCCCTGCCCACTTCTTCCTACCCGGGCTCCATAGTTATATACAGACCTGGGAGATAGGGGCAGGAGGGGGGGCTTTCGGCTTTTCAATCCTGAGCCACCATTCAATGGGAAACAGCTGACCATCCAGCTCAGTCTCCTGTTCCTGCTGTGTTCCAATTTCCTTTGATGCCTAAACCTTTAAGAACCATATCTAAGTCCTCCTTAAGCTTCATTGCCTTTTGTTCCAGTGCCATAGCTGACATACTGTGTGCGTTTAGGCAAGGGTAATGTGATGGTTCTGCCTCCTGAAGCATGCACTCAGCATCCCTCATAATCCTGCAGTAACAATCAGGTTTCAGTAAATAGAGATAGAAACCATTTCCAGGATATGGGCATCACTGGCTCAACCAGCATTTATTCCCCATCTCTAGTTACCCTTGAGAAGATGGTAGTGAGCTGCTGTCTCGAACCATTTGCAGTTCATTTGGCGCAGATAGACCGACAATGCTCTGAGGGAGAGTGTTGCAGGATTTTGGCTGATTGACTCTCAGTCTTTAGTTCGTCAAATGCTGGTTAACTTAATCACGATCTGCACATGATTTTGAGATTTCAGTCTATGAATCTTCACCATCTAGCACCCTGTATAAAGGAATATGTACAGGTTAGAAATTCAGAACAGAGAATTCTCGTTTCTCTGGAACATCTTTTTCCTTGTCTTTCCCTAAAGCTTAACCCTGCAGCCCACTTACTCTCTCCCTCCATTCTGACTCTGCTACCCCTAATGTACACCCTCCCCATTCTCATGCCACCACTTCCCGTCCCTGGTTAGACACTGCACCGTTTCTGGGTTCACTTCCTTTCCTTTCAGTTGCTGCAAGTCAATAATGTAAGAGCAGAATGAAACAAAAGGAAACAGAAAGGGAGGTGGCAGACCCTGGACAGAAAAGAAACCTTCAGTCTGGGAGAATGGGTTAGATCCTTCTTGGTTTCCCATTGGTGGACTCCCAGCATTATGACGCATTGGGGATGGAACTTGGTCCCACGTGGGTGTGGTGACACCTTAACTCCCCGGCAGATCAATCCTAAAAGTGGATGTGTTCCTCCTCCAGTCAATCACAGTGTGAAGTACTTTCCGCTAGGTACCCCAAAGCACACGCTCCAAAATCCGCCCACATTTTGTACATGTACAGTGCCGGGTTTCCCCACACACGTGTGGTCCCTGCCTCAGGGATTGTGGGAGTTGTAGTCCCCAGGAAGCTACTTGAGCCCTGTCTCTGGAAAATGAATGAAAAGTGTAGGCTGGAGGGTGTTGTCTATCAAATCCACATTCAGACACACAGGACATGTGGGCTGTCATTGGGTTTCACTGAGACATTCGTTTCCACGACCTGATTTCTGACGTGAGGAATATAGATTCAGCAAATTGGGTGATAGAGAGGTTAATAAAGAGGAGCAGATTTTCAGCAGAGGTAGCTGAGTGGTTAGCACTGCTGCCTCACAGCGTCAGTGACTTGGGTTTGATTCCAGCCATAGGCGACTGTGTGGAGTTTACACATTCCCCCCCATGTCTGAACAAGTTTCCAGCCGTGCTCCAGTTTCCTCCTACAGTCCAAATATGTGCAGATTAGGTGGATTGCCCATGCTAAATTGTCCAGTTTCCATGCATGTGCTGGTTAGGAAATTAGCCACGGGAAATGCAGGGTTACAGGGAATGGGTGGGTCTGAATGGGATGCTCATCATAGGGTTGGTGTGGACTCTGCACTATAGGGACTCTATTCCATTCTCATGAAGGAGAATGTACTTATCTCAATGTGTTGTGAATCTGTGGAATTCCCTATTCAAAATGAGGTGGATGCCAGGACAATGAGCAAATTTAATGAAGCGATATAGATTTTAAATTTGCAATGAGTTGAAGGGTGAGAGAGAGCAGGCGGGAAAATTCAGCTGAGACCGAGGTGAGCTCAGTCATCACCGTATTAAATGGTGGAGCTGGTTCGAAGAGCTGCATTGCCTCTCCAGTGCCCAATGCCTATCTTCTTACGGTAATAACTGGAAAGCTGAATCCAAAACTCACCACCTTCGCCAAAGGAGATTTTCGGGAAAAGCAGGATAGTCAGGTGGATTAGCGTTCCAAACTTAGAAGATGAGGAAGCATGTAGGAGATAATGATTTTGCAATTTTAAACTGAGGGGAGACAGAGATTTATGGTGTTAGATTGTGTAGGACATTCACAGCGTCCACAATACGTCGTTGTGAATATCTATCCTGTACTTTATTACAAAGTCAAGGTCTTTGACAATGAAAACCAAAACACCCAGGTAATATCGTCTCACCTCGTAATCTGATAAAAGACTTGTGGTAAGTATTGTCAAATTTAGAATACAGTTGGAAAGCTGGAAGATTAAATCCAATCCAGATCCTGTGCTTAAACAAAGGAGACTACAATAGGATGAGGCAAAAGTTGGCTAATGTAGACTGGAAGTAAAGACTTTATGGTGGGACAGTTGACCGACAGTGGAGGAATATCAAAGAATTTTTCAAACTGCTCAGCAAAAGTATATATCAGTGAAAAGGAAGGACTGTAGGAAAAGGAGTAATCTGCCATGGGTGGCTAAGGAAATAAGGGAGTCTATCAAATTGAAATAGAAAGCATACAAATTGGCAAAGACCATGGAGAAACTAGGAGATTAGAAAAACCTTAAAGATCAACCGAAAGCCAGATGGGATTGGGAGAGAACAGTGATGAGAAGCTATCCCCAGGGCCAGAATAACAGTTTACACTGCTAGAGGGGAACCTATTATGTGGGAAAGATATGGCCTCTGTAATTGTTGAAGCACTTAACTGTTACCATAGAGATAATCCTGATCAAGTTAAAACTCACAGCACACTCCAAAAGCTTGTACTTCGAAATAAACCTGTTGGACTATAACCTGGTGATGTGTGGTTTTTAACTTTGTCCACCCCGCTCCAACACTGGCTCTTCCACATCAGAATCTTGACAGACAGCCCCACTGAAACTGAAGTGCCTGTCAGATACCTGACTGAGCCACAGGGCCGTGGGGGAGGGGTATGTGGTTTAACCACAAAGTGTTGAGCTGAACTCTACTTTTTAACTGCCGTTGCCATGGAGATAATACTGAGAGGCAGCGTCCATTCAAAACCAAAACCACAAAGGTATAAGAATGGGAGCGGCACATCAGACAGGCGGGGAGTTACCTGATGCTACCTGGAGGTGTTCTGCATGTACACTATCTAGGTAACTGCCGTGTCTCATCAATACTCAAAGAAGACCTCTCAGAGTTCTGTACCTAGTTATTGCTATCCAGCAGGGTGCAGGAATATGAGTACACAGCAGTCAGACTTCACAGTGGAGAACACGAAGAACATGCCAGTAATTGATAAGGAGACTGAGGAAGGTGAGGACCAAGGAACAATCATTATCACGAAAGCGTTAGAGTTGGACAAGCAAATGGAGCTAAAGGTAGACAAGTCTCTTTGCCCTGATGGAATACATCCCAGGGTGCTACCAGAGATAGCGGAAGAAATAGTAAATATACTTGGAGTCAGAGTCCTACAACAGAGACAGGCCCTTTGGCCCAAACTGGCCCATGCCGACAGAATGTCCATCCACGCGAACCCCATTTCCCTGCACTTGGCCCATCTGCTTCTGACCCTTTGCTACCCATGTATTTGTTCAAATGTCTTTTACATGTTGTTAATGTACCCACCTCAACCACTTCCACTGGCACCTCATTCCATATATACATACCACCCTCTGTGTAGGACTGTTGACCCTCAGGTTCCCTTTCATAATTTCTCCTCCGACCCTAAACTGATGCCCTCCACTCCTTGATTCCCTGGGAAAGAGACGGAGTGCATTCACCTTACCCAAGCCTCTCTTGGTCTTATATACTTCCAGAAAAGATCACCCTCTGTTTCCACTGCTCTAAACAAAAAAAAATCCTCGCTTGTCCAACCTCTCCCTATAATTCAGCCCCCTGAGTCCTGGCAAAAATTCTTGTAAATTTCTTATGCACTTTTTCCAGTTTAATAACTGATAACTACACTGCACTCATCACATTTCCAGTGTTTCCCCATGGCACTGGAACCGACGTGACAACGCGAATGGATTACAAGCCATGATCGATAATTAACTCCTTTACAACAATCCTGTTTTCATAGCATTTTCCATGCTGCAGGTATCCTTGTGTCTTTCCGGTTGGCATGGTTAATTAAAAATTTGTCCTCATACAAAACAAATCTGTAGCTTAATTGTTCCTGGAAAATGTGCCATGTTTTTTCAGACTTTTAAAAACAAATGAAATCTCTCTCCACAGTCACCATGCTAACATGGACTTGGCTTTGTCTCAGTAATGTTTCCAGACACAATGACATTTGAAATATTCGCCCATGGACAGAATACACACCTTTCCTTCCACATGAAAAGGCCAAATTATATTCAGATCGGCACGGATCAAGTAACTATTAAAACGGAACATGAAGTTCAATTTGAATTTCTCATCCACAAATCCGCCCTTTCAGAAACCCACAACAGAGAAAACAGGTCACCACCGTTAACACAGGATGGAAATTCATAAGACAGTGAGTGTATTAAATTGTAGTTTCTTTGTTCCCCCAAAGCTTTAAATCTCAGTCTCACAATTGCTCTCTTCTGTAAACTGAAATCCAAACCAATCTCCTGACCCCTTTTTCCTCCACACCCAGTTCTCACACACACTCTCTCTTCTCTTTGAAATCAGCTTCCTAGCTCCTGCCTGCAGACTAAGAACCAAAAAAAGGTTTCCTCCCACAATCCAAATATGCGTAGCTCAGGTGAATCGGCCATGCTAAATTGCCCAAAACGTTAGGTGCATTAGTCAGAGGGAAATGGGTCTGGGTGGGTTACTCTTCCGACGGTCGGTGTGGACTGGTTGGGCCGAAGGGCCTGTTTCCACACTGTCGGAAATCGAATCTAATCAAATCAATGTGTCTGACCAGGAGCCTCCTGGATGTTGGTGAATCCTCCCCCCACCTCCCAGGACTTACTTCCTGGTCAGAACCAAACTGATTTTTTTTCCCCAATCTGGAACATTTTATTTATTTCCCCCACACGGACCCTCTGATGAGAACCATCCTGCACACACTGGCCAAGTCATATCTGAGTGAATTAAGATGAACCAAATTAGAACTTTAATTGCAGGCCCATCTGTGTTCCTTTCCATAACATTCCCGAATCTTCACACGAGTTCTGATAACTTTCTGCAAAATGCTCCCCCCACTGATAGCCGACCACTTGTCACGATATCAGGGCAGGGACCATTTCCCTGGGTCCTGTTCACAGAGGGAGGAAACTGCGAATGACAGATTAATCCCACACAACCACAGCCTCCCTGGCACTGGCCCATACTGCACGTACGCCAACAATTGGCCAGCACTGAGCCCGTGCACTGGTCTCCCCTCCGACAGCACATGCTCCAGATCACACACAAAGCTGGGTGATTGACAGCAGCAGCTGCCCAATAGGGTGGAGGGGGCAGGGCTGGGGATTGTAAACATTGAATGAATGTGGAGGACCCTGGAGGATGGACAGGTCAGTGAGGGACAGGAGCAGTGCAGCAGCAGATGGGGATCCTGGACAAACTGAGCAATGGGAGAGTCTGACAGGAGAGAAACTACAGGAAGGTTCTGTTGAGGCTCAGGCGGGGACAGCTGGGAGACAGTATGGCCTGGTGGCTTGCGCACGTTTTCCAATCAGCCTTTTCAAAGATGCTGTTACCCAACTCTGAGCCCGATCCTCCTGGTTCAGAGATAAGGACACTACCACCATTTCCTGGTGGGCTAGTGGAAAGAAGGGAAGATTTTCTCAATCTCTCTCACATGGAAACTCCATGAGCTCCTCCCACTTACTGTCTATGGTGGGGATGAAAGCGGGGTTAGGGATACAGGGACTGCCTTTCAAATGGAACTTACCTGTGTGGGTGATATTAACAAGACTCAACACAGTCACGAACATAAAGCTGGTGTACTTGAACTTTATCTAGAATATTAACACCCATAACTGGGTGACACAGACCCCAGCGTACAGAGTTAAGTCCTGGATATTAATAATGGCTTTGTGTATGAGAAATCACGTCTCATGAACTTGAGTCAATTTTTTTGAAGTAACAAAGAGGATTGATGAGGGCAAAGCAGTGGAAATGATCTACATGGACTTCACTAAGGCGTTCGACAAAGTTCCCCATGGGAGACTGGTTAGCAAGGTTGATCTCATGGAATACAGAGAGAACTAGCCATTTGGATACAAAACTGGCTCAAAGGTAGAAGACAGAGCAGTGCAGCAGCAGGTGGTGATGGAAGGTTGCTTTTCAGATTGGAGACCTGTGACCAGTGGGGTGTCACAAAGTATCAGTGCTGGATCCACTAATTTTCATAATTTATATAAATGATTTGGATGTGAATATAAGAAGTTATGTTAGTAAGATGACACCAAAATTGGAGGTGCAGTGGACAGTGAAGAGGATTATCTCAGATTAAAACAGGATCTTGATCAGATGGTTGAATGTGCTGAGGACTGGCAGATGGAGTTTAATTTAGATAAATGTGAGGTGCTGCATTTTGGGAAAGCAAATATTAGCAGGATGTATACACTTAATGGTAAGGTCCCCGGGAGTGCTGCTGAACAAAGAGACCTTGGAGTGCAGGTTCATAGCTCCTTGAAAACAGAATCACAGGTAGATAGGATCGTGAAGAAGGTGTTTAGTATGCTTTCCTTTATTGGTCAGAGCACTGAGAAGAGGAGTTGGGATATCATATTGCGGCTGTACAGGACATTGGTTAGGTCACGCTTGGAATATTGCGTGCAATTGTGGTCTCCTTCCTATCAAAACAATATTGTGAAAGTTGAAAGTGGCCAGCATAGTATTACAAGCATGTTGCCAGGGTTGGAGGATTTGAGCTACAGGGAGAGGATAAATACACTCCCCCCCCCACCCCCACCCCCCACCCCATAGAATCCCAAGCAGTGCACAATATCTGTCTGAGAAGGGGAATGATGACTGGGGGGTCCTGCACTTCCTTCCTGAGCCTTTTACTTGATCTGATGGTCACCCATTCCCTTTCTGCCTGTGTCGGAGCCGTGGTTTAATAAGGAATTGGAATCCCTTGTTAAATGGAAGAGGGCGGCCTATGTAAAGATGAGGTGTGAAGGTTCAATTGGGGCGATTGAGAGTTATAAGGTAGCCAGGAAGGACCTGAAGAGAGAGCTAAGAGCAGCAAGGAGGGGACATGAAAGGTCCTTAGTTGGTAGGATTAGGGAAAACTCTAAGGCTTTCTATAGGTATGTCAGGAGTAAAAGAATGACTAGGGTAAGAATAGGTCCAGTCAAGGATAGTACTGTGAAGTTGCGAGTGGAGGCTGAAGAGATTGGGGAGACACTGAATGAATACTTTTCGTCAGTATTCAATCAGGAACAGGACATTGTTGTCAATGTGAGTACTGAGTCACAATTAAGTAGAATGGATGGTTTGAGGTATGTAGAGAAGAGATGTTGGAAATTCTGGAAAGGGTAAAAATAGATACGTCCCCTGGGCCTGATGGCATTTATCCTAGGATTCTCTGGGAAGCAAGGGAAGAGATTGCAGAGCCATTGGCCTTGATTTTTTTGTCCTCGTTGTCTCCAGGAGTAGTGCCAGAAGATTGGAGGCTAGCAAATGTGGTTCCCTTGTTCAAGAAGGGGAGTAGGGATAACCCTAGTAACTATAGGCCGGTGAGTCTCACTTCTGTTGTGGGCAAAATCTTAGAGAGAATTGTAAGGGATAGGATTTATGAACATCTGGATAGGAATAATGTGATCAAGGATAGTCAGCATGGTTTTGTGAAGGGCAGGTCGTGCCTCACAAACCTTATTGAATTCTTTGAGAAGGTGACTAAGGAGGTGGACGAGGGGAAAGCAGTAGATGTGATGTATATGGATTTTAGTAAGGCGTTTGATAAGGTTCCCCATGGTAGACTAATGCAAAAAATACGGAGGTATGGCATTGAGGGTGAGTTGGAGGTTTGGATTAGGAGTTGGCTGGCTGGAAGAAGACAGAGGGTAGTAGTTGATGGCAAAGGTTCATCTTGGAGTGCCGTCAGTAGCGGTGTTCCGCAACGATCTGTTTTGGGACCATTGCTGTTTGTCATTTTTATAAATGACCTGGAGGAGGGGTTAGAAGGTTGGGTGAATAAGTTTGCGGATGATACGAAAGTCGGAGGAGTTGTAGACAGTGAGGAAGGATGTGGCAGGTTACAGCGGGATATAGATAAGCTGCAGAACTGGGCAGAAAGGTGGCAAATGGAGTTCAATGTAGCTAAGTGTGAGGTGATTCACTTTGGTAAGAGTAATAAAAAGATGGGGTACTGGGCTAACGGTCGGATACTTGGTAGTGTGGATGAGCAGAGGGATCTTGGTGTCCATGTACACAAATCTTTGAAAGTTGCCTCCCAGGTAAATAGTGCGGTGAAGAAGGCATATGGCGTACTGGTTTTTATTGGTAGACCGAGTCCTGAGGTCATGTTGCAGTTGTATAAGACTCTGGTGCGGCCACATCTGGAGTATTGTGTGCAGTTGTGGTCGCCATACTATAGGAAGGATGTGGCGGCACTGGAACGGGTGCAGAGGAGGTTTACCAGGATGTTGCCTGGTATGGTAGAAAGATCGTATGAGGAAAGGCTGAGGCACTTGGCGTTGTTTTCATTGGAGAAAAGAAGGTTTAGGGGTGACTTGATAGAGGTGTATAAGATGATTTAGGGTTTAGATAGGGTCGACAGTGAGAATCTTTTTCCACGTATGGAGTCAGCTATTACAAGGAGGCATAGCTTTAAATTAAGGGGGGGTAGGTATAGGACAGATGTTAGGGGTAGGTTCTTTACTCAGCGAGTCGTGAGTTCATGGAATGCCCTGCCAGTAGCAGTGGTGGACTCTCCCTCATTATGGGCATTTAAGCGGGCATTGGATAGGCATATGGAGGATAGTGGGCTAGTGTAGGTTAGGTGGGCTTGGATCGGCGCAACATCGAGGGCCGAAGGGCCTGTACTGCGCTGTATTCTTCTATGTTCTATGTTCTATGTAACCCTCACCTGCAGTGTGACTAACTCACTGAACGTGCTGTCCATAACATGCTCAGTATTGCTCCACAGTGAGTTCACTCTAATCTCCTGCTCTGAAAAGCAGTTTCCCAGTAGCTGCAGATGGGCAGTCTTCCTGCACACATAGCCGTCACGGACACAGGAAGTGTCCCTTATTTCCAACATTGTGCAAGAGGAGCACACCTCAGGTCTGAGGTCTCCGATCACAATGTCTCTCTCGTTTCAGTTAGTTACTCCCATTAGGAGAATTTAAATGAGCTAGCAACCTTCCTTCTCTTCAAACATTTCCATTGTAATCTAAAGCCCCGATCGTTACTTAAGCTGACAATTTATTCTGTAAAAACTCTTTTAAAAAAAAAACTCAGCAGGTTATCGATTACAACTTGGCTGTTCCCATTGAGATTATGTGAATTTATGAATGGCCTGCACTAAAACTGAAGCTGTGGTTCACATTCTCCCTGTCTCACCTCGCTCTGTTTACAACCAACTCCAAAACACGCTCATTGAGCCAAGCATCACCCACAGTGCAGCCCTATCATTTTCATTGTCTGCTCTTACCTACACTGCCCCAGCCTCCTGTACTGTTCCAATGCATCTCAATGGGAGCTCAGGAACAGCATCTCATCTCTCAATTCAGCCCTTTGTTAATTCAGAGTCAACAAGGACTTCAGCAGTTTCTGAATGAACAGTTGTCAGAACCTGGAACATCCTACCCGAAATGGTGCTGGAATTTGAGTCCATAAGGAATTTTAATGAGAAGTTTGCAGGAATTGAAAATAAGGAGTTTACAGATTAACATCATGAAGTGGGTGATTGGGTCTAAATCTGACAGTTCCTATAAAGAGAAGAGGTGTAATTTGGATAAATCTGTGCTCCCTCTCAGGCCAATACCTCCTTCCACATCTGCAGGGCCCAGAATTGAACACAAACCCCAAGGGTGATCCAACCACAAATTTGAATATCTTTCTGCTTTTTGCTTGAAAATAAAAACAGATACTTTCCCACAGAGAGAACAGACACACCTTTCTCCTTCCACAGTTAAATGTCAATGGTATTCAGATCCTGATGACCCTGCTGACGATAGAAAATTGTTTTTGAGATCCCTGTCTCAATTATTCTCAATTAATATCCTATGAAATGAATTGACAAAACAAAACTCACAGTCAGTGCAGGCTGAACAGTAAAGACAAATATTTCTCTTGGTATTTGTTTGATGTGTAAATGGTCCTCTTTCAATCACCCCGCCCCCACCCAGGAAGAGGACATGTCCATGTGCCCCACTGTACCTTGCCCCCAATAAAGATGGCGGCCATAACCCAGGACCTATCACCGCCTGAGGGCCACAGCCATTTTCCTATTTGCTGTAAACGTGGGACCAAGAGTTTCTAATTCAGGCCTAACTACCTGTACAGAGTGTAATTAAACCCTCCCTGTCTAAACTGGATCCAACTCCCCTTTCCCGTTTCCTCCTCCTGCACACACCCAGGGTCATTCCGGGTCCACTGACCCTTCCTCAGAACCGATGGCAGCTGGGAAAATTAGAATACCTACAGTGTGGTAACAAGCCATCCGGCCCAACAAGTCCACACCCACCCTCTAGAGAGTTTCTCAACCAAACTCATTCCCCGACCCTTTTTCTCTACATTTCCCCTGAATAATGCACCTAACCTCTACATCCCTTAACACTACGGGAAATTTAGCTGGGCCATTTAACCCAACCTGCATATCTTTGGACTGCAGGAGATAGTAGTAGAAAGAGTAGACAATAGGTGAGGACAGAGCCCAAAAGAAATGGTAACATTTGGAAAGACAAGGGAGTGGATAACAATCTGGCTGGGAGGGTGCATAGCTGTTAATGGTGGGGACAGGAACCTGTGTCTGGCAGCATCTCAGTGGAGGTGCTGGAAATGGCAGCTGATGATTTACGTTCTGCTGCAAAAGAGATGGGAGCAGTTGGACAAAGAAGTTGCCTGTCACTTTAGCACACGTGTCTGTTCCTTGGCCAACATTTCTGTCTCATGCATACTGCAGTGTTCCAGTGAAGCTTGATGCAAGCTGACAGAACATTCCAGAACACACCAAAACGCCCCGTATTTCAAGGACTGCAATTTCCCCTCCCATGTGGTCAATAACACTCTCCAGTGGATCTCCATCAGTTCCCACACTTCTGCCATTGAACCACGCCTCTCCAATTGCAACAAGGAAAGAAACCCCCAGTCCTCACGTTCCACCCAGATACAATGCATCATCCTCCGCCATTTCCACCACCTACAATCAGATCCCACCAGAGGTATATTTCCCTCTCCATTCCTTTCAGCATTCCAGAGACCATTTCCTGTGAATTCCTCGTCAGATCCATGCTCTCCACCAACCCACCCTCCACTCCCAGCACCTTCACTTGCCACTGCAAGAGGTGTAAAACCTGTGCCCACACCTCCTCCCTCACCTCCAAAGGACACTTCCACATCCAGCAGAGATTTTCCTGCACATCCATACACCTCACCTATTATGGCCTTTGCTTTCGATGTGGTCTCCTCTCCACTGGGGAGTCAGGACACCAACTTGCAGAATGTTTCAGGGAACATTTCTGGGACACATACACCAACCAACCCCACAATCCTGTGGCCGACCACTTCAACGTCCCCACCCACTGCCTGCTTTCCTGATGAAAGGAATATGCCAAAAACGTCGATTCTCTTGCTCCTGAGATGCTGCTAGACCTGTTGTGCTTTTCCAGCGCCACATGTTAACGCAAGTTGGAAAAACAATACCTCATCTTCTACTTGGGGACCCTGCACACCTCTATCCCCAGTATCAAATTCAATAATTTTAGGTCCTGAACGCTCCAATGTCCTAGCGCCCTAGCCTCTTAACCCACATACCAGGCCTTGCTATTACAGCCTACCATTACACATTACCTATGGTTAGCCACTAACAGTCCCCATAAACAACTATTCACCCTCCCCCAGCCAGATCATTATCCACTCCTTTGTCCAACTGCTCCCATCTCTTTCGACTCTATCAGCACCTATCATTTACTCCTTAACGCCTACTTTCTGCATATAAACCGACATTTCTGTTCAGTAATATCAGTTCTGAGGAAGGGTCAGCGGATCCAAAACATTAACTCTGATTTCTCTTCACAGATGCTGCCAGACCTGCTGAGCTTTTCCAGTACCTTTTGGTTGTTGTGAGAGATTTAAAGCATCCGCAGTTCTTTTGGTTCTAATTTACCAGGAATTTCTAATTCAGGTCTAGCAGCCTAAAACTGTGCGTTTATAAACACTCCCAGTCCACAATAGCTCCATTTCTTCCCCAGACTTTGCAGTCTCTCCAACTCCCTTCACACTCACTAGGTCTCCCTTCACCGTGACACTGCGCCTGCACAGCTCATGGCCACGTGTTGGCCTGCTGGACCCACCCCAATTCAATCCCATTGGCTGGAGGATCACGCCAATTCTGCTATTGGTCTGAAGCTGCTGTCAATCACCCGGGCCCCACTGTGACATGAGTGGGCTCCTCCCAAGAGCATCTGTTGCTGAGGAGTGACCTCAGAGCTTTATAAAATCCTGAGGAGTATGGATGGGAAAAATAGACAAGGTCTTTTCCCTGGGGTGGGGGAGTCTAGAACGAGAGGGTGTAGGTTTAAGGTGAGAGGGGAAAGATTTAAATGGGACCCAAGAGGCAACTTTTTTCACACTGACATTGGTGCGTGAATGGAATCTTCTGTTCAGGGAAGTGGTGGAGGCTGGTACAATTACACCATTTGGCATCTGGATGGGTATGTGAATAGGAAGGTTGTAGAGGGATATGTGCCAAGTGTTGGCAAATGAGACTAGATAAGGTTGGGATATCTCGTCGGCATGGACCAGTTCGACCAAAGGGTCAAATTCCATGCTGTAGGTCTCTATGACTCTGTCCTGGGATGAGCTTCATCATTCACAGTGAATGGGGCAGTAACACAGAGCACAGGGGTTTGGGGCTATTCAGCCAATGGGGCTGTACTCTGTCCCTCTAGAGATGGTGCCAGTCTATCCCAACTCACCTCCCATTTGTCTGTAGCCCTCCAAATCCTTCCTTGAAAAAGTTAAATTCCAAATTTGTTTTGACAATAACTACTGAATCTGCATCCAGCTGTCGGTCAAACTGTTCCAGATGCTCAGAACTTAATGAGTAAAATAATCTTCACATTTTTAACCGGCATTATTTGCCAGTTACCTGAAGGTAGTTACTAAAATTGTGACGTTAATAATTTCTCCCTCTGTCTCTCTTTAACTTAAATATCCTGGAAACAAATCTGCTCCTGGTCGAAATCACTGCCTAACCTTCACAGGTCCAAGGAGAATTATCTGACCTTCTGCTAACTCTCCATAATAATTTTACTAGTGCCATAAAGATGTACAGCAGAGAAACTGACCCTTCGATCCAACTTGTCCATGCTGATCAGATATCCTAAATTAATCTCACCCCATATGCCAGCTCTTGGCCTATATCCTTCTAAACTTTTGCTAATCACATACAACATCTCAAAGGCATAATTGGGTAATTGTATCAACCTCCACACTTCCTCTGGCAGCTCATTCCATAAGCGTACCATGTTCAGCTGGAAACATTGCCCCTTATTTCCCTTTTAAATCTTTTCTCTCACACCTGAAGGCTGTGCCCCCAAGCTTTAGACTCTCATATCCTCGGAATAAGAACCTGGGATTTCACCCTATCCATGCCCCTCACAATTGTATCCAATGCTTCAGGGAAAACAGCCCCAGCCTATTTCAGCCTTTACCTATATAGCTCAAACCCTCAACTCTGGGACCATCTTTGCGGATCTTTTCCAAACCCCATCAAGTTTCACAATATCATCCCGATAGCGGGGAGATCAGGACTGAAAACAGAATTCCAGAAGTGGCTGAATCAATGTGCTGTACAGCCGCAAAATGACCTCCCAACTCCACCACTCAATGCACTGACCAGTAAAGGCAAGTATACCAAACACCTTCTTCACTACCCTGCCTATGATTACACTTTCAAGGAACTATGAACCTGCACTCCAAGGTCTCTTTGTTCAGCAACACTCCCCAGGACCTTCCCATTAAGTGTATATTTCCTGCTTTCATTTGCTTTTCCAAAATGGAACACCTCATATTTATCTGAAATAAACTCGATCTGACAATCCTCAGCCCATTTGATTGAAGTCCCATTGTACTCTGAGGTAACCTTCTTCGCTGTCCAGTGCGCCTCCAATTTTGATGTCTACTGTAAACCCACTAACTATACCTCATACATTCACATAGAAATAATTGATATAAATGATGACAAGCAGTGGACCCAGCACCGATCCTTACACCATATTGCTCATCACAGGCCTCCAGTCCGAAAAGCACTACCCTCCATCTCCAACCTTCCAGCCAATTTATATCCAAATAGCTGGTTCTCTCTGCATCTCATGGTGTCTAACTTGCTAACCAGTCTGTTATGTGGAACCTTTTTGAATGTCTTTCTGAAGTCCAAGTTAGTGATTTATGTACAAAGCCATGCTGACTATCCCTAATCACTTCTTGCCTTTCCAATAACATATAAACCTGTCCTTTAGAATTCCTTCCAACACCTTGTCTGCCACTAACTTCAGGCTCACCAGAGTATTGTTCCCTGGCCTTTCCTCATCACCTTTCTCAGATAATGGTGCCTGTCTTGCAGCACCTCACCTGTGGCTATCAGTGATAGAAATTTCTAAGCCAGGGGCCCAGCCATCACTTCCCTAACTTCCCACAAAGATTTGGGATACACCTGATCATATCCCACAGATTTACTCAGCTTTATGTATAAGCCATCCAGTACAACCTCCTCTGTAATATGGACAGTTGTCAAGTTATCACTATTTATTTCTCCAAAGTCTCTAGCTTCCATATCCTCTTTCAGTAAAAGCTGACATTAAATCCTCAGATAGTATCTCTCCCACTTTCTGTGGTTCCACAGACAGCCTTGTGGTGGCACGGTGGCACAGTGGTTAGCACTGCTGCCTCACAGCGCCAGAGACCCGGGTTCAATTCCCGCCTCAGGCGACTGACTGTGTGGAGTTTGCACGTTCTCCCCGTGTCTGCGTGGGTTTCCTCCGGGTGCTCCGGTTTCCTCCCACAGTCCAAAAATGTGCAGGGGTCAGGTGAATTGGTCATGCTAAATTGCCCGTAGTGTTAGGTAAGGGGTAAATGTATGGGTGGGTTGCGCTTCGGCGGGGGGGTGTGGACTTGTTGGGCCGAAGGGCCTGTTTCCACACTGTAAGTAATCTAATCTAATCTTTGAGGGTCCGTATTCTCTGCCTGGTTACTCTTTTGTCCTTCGTGATTTGTAGAATATCTTTGGATTGTCCTTAAACTGCTTTCCCCCCAAAGCTATCTCATGTATCCTTTTTGCCCTCCTGTTTTCCCTCAAGTGTACTCCTACTGCCCCTACACTCCAAGGGATTCACTCAAACCCAGCTGTCTGTACTTGCCATATCCCTCCTTCATCTTTTTGACCAGACCCTCAATTTCTCCAGACACACAGCATTCTCTATACTTACCAGACTTGGCAATAACAGGAACATACTGTCTATGTACTCTTGTTGTCTCATATTCACAGGACTATGGAGGCAATGGCAGATGAGGACATGGAAACAGTCATTCTCAGTAAAGAGGTAGTGTTGGGAAAAATAACAGCCCAAAAGTACATGGGTCTCCTGGCCGTGATGGAATGCATCCCAGGGGACTAACAGAGATGGTGAATGGTCGTTTGTCCTTCCTTGCTAGAGGGATGGTTATGCTGTAGCTGTACAGGGTGCTGGTGAGGCCACACCTGGAGTACTGTGAACAGGTTTGATCTCCTTACTTCAGCAAGGATGTACTGACCCTGGAGGGGTGCAGAGGAGAGTCACAAGTTTGAGTCGGGAGTTGAGAAGGTTGGTGTATGTGGAGAGACTGAATAGACTGGGACTATACTAGTTGGAATTTAGAAGAATGGAAGGTTGTATTGGAAAAACTAAAATTAAGAAGGGAATAGATAAGATAGAAGCAGGGAGGTTATTTCCATGGGGTGTCGGGGCGGGTCAGCCTAGAGAGCATAGCGTCAAAATCAGAGGGTATCTGATTTAGGACAGAGTTGAGGAGAAACTTCTTCAGCTAAAGGGTTATGAATCTGTGGAATTCCCTGCTGAGTGCAGCAGTTGACGTTATCAACTTGAATGCCTTTAAGGCAAAATGTAGATTTGCAAACATGAAAGGAATTAAGGTGAGAGAGCAGGGAAGTGGAGCTGAGGCCATGAAAAGCTCAGCCCTAACCTTATTGAATGGCAGTGCAGGCTTGAGGGGCCTGATGGCCGACTCCTGCTCCTATTCGTTCTGTTCTTATGTTCCCACTTTCCAGCCGTCCCTTTACCTGGGGGTTGCAAAGAAATATTGAAAGTTCTCGCCTTGTACCGTCAAAATTCACCTTTGTCCAACTTTGAACACCAACTTTTAGATCTGGTCTATTATTTTCTGCAACTATTTTAAAACTAGTAGAATTATCGTCAGAGAATCCCAAGTGTGGATGCAGGCCATTCGGCCCATCACATCCACACGGACCCTCAGAGCCTCCTATCTTACCCCTGTAACGCTGCACTTCCCATGGCCAATCCCCCTAGCCTGAAAAACCTCGAACAACTGTAGGCAATTTCACATGGCCAATTCACCCAACCTGCACATCTCTGAACAATATGGCCAATTCAACCTGGATTATCCACCCAACCTGCACATCTTTGGACTGTGGGAGGAAACCAGAGCACCCGGACGAAACCCACACAGACAACCTCAATAATGTGATCATCCTGTTCCTATTTCCCAGTTCCACCCAAGTAAGTTCACCGGGTGAACCCCCATGAATATCCTCCCAAATATAACAATAATGTTATCCCTAATGAAAAACACCATTCCACCTTCTCTCTTAACACCCTTTCTATCCTTCCTCTTACATCTATTCCCTGGAACATTAAGCTACCTGTCCTGTCCAAACTAAAGCACGTTTCTGTAATACCCACTATATCCCAGTCCCATGCTCAAAACCATATCTTAAACTCATCTGCTTTCCCTGTCAAACCTCTTACATTGAAATAAATGCAGTGCAGTGCTATCAAAAGGACAGTCTGATGGGCAGAGGGGGTGGGATGGCCCTGTTGGTGAGGGATGACGTTCAGCCACTTGCGAAGGCGGAGACACAGAGTCAGGAGATGTAGAGTCACACTGGAGGGTGGCTAATGTTGTCCCAATTTTCAAGAAAGGTGGGAGAGAGAAAACAAGTAATTATAGACCGGTTAGCCTGAGGTCAATGGTGGGAAAGATGCTGGAGTCAATTATGAAAGATGAAATTATGGCTCATTTGGATAGCAGTAATAGGATTCGTCAGAGTCAGCATGGATTTACAAAGGGGAATATACTGACTTGGATTGAAAATTGGCTGGCTGACAGGAAGCAAAGAGTAGTGATAAACGCTTCCTTTCGGAATGGCATGCAGTGACTAGTGGTTTACCACAAGTTTCGGTGCTGGGACCACAATGTTTTCAATATACATTAATAATATAGATGAACATATTAAAAGTAATATTAGCAAATTTGCTGATGACATAAGGCTGGGTGGCAGGGTGAAATGTGAGGAGGATGTTATGAGAATACAGGTTAACTTGGACAGGCTAGGTGAGTGGACGGATGCAGAGCAGATGCAGTTTAATGTGGATAAATGTGTGATTATCCACTTTGGAGGCAAGAACAGGAAGGCAGATTACTATCTAAAAGGAGTCAAGTTTGGGAAAGTGGAAGTACAATGAGATCTCGGTATTCTTGTACATCAGTGAATGAAAGCAAGCATGCAGGTACAGCAGGTAGTGAAGAAAGCTCACTGCATGCTGGCCCTCATAACAAGAGGAATTGAGTATAGGAGCAAACAGGTCCTTCTGCAGCTGTACAGGGCCCTGCTAAGACCGCACCTGGAGTATTGTGTGCAGTTTTGGTCTCCACATTTGAGGAAGAGCATTGTGGCTATTGAGGGAGCGTTGGGTAGGTTCACGAGGACAATTCCTGGAATGGCGGAATGATCATATGTTGAAAGATTGGAGCGATTGAGCTTGTATACACTTGTGTTTAGAAGAATGAGAGGGGATCTGATTGAGACCTACAAGATTATTAAAGGGTTGAACACTCTGGAGGCAGGAAGCATGTTTCCACGGATGGGTGAGTCCAGAAACAGAGGACACAATTTTAAATTAAGGGAGAGGCCATTTAGAACAGAGTTGAGGAGAAACGTCTTCACCCAGAGAGTGGTGGGTTTATGGAATGCTCTGCCCCAGAAGGCAGTGGAGGCCAAATCTCTGAATACTTTCAAGAAAGAGATGGATAGAGCTGTTAAAGATAATGCAATCAAGTTACGGAGATAAGACAGGAACAGAATACTGATTGTGGACGATCAGCCATGATCATAATGAATGGTGGTGCTGACTCAAAGGGCAGAATGGCCTATTCCTGCACCTATTGTCTATTGTACCTTGTCAGTCCTACCTCATTCTGTGCCTTGTCCTTGCCTGCCTTGCCTGTCTAACTTCTAAACTGTACCAGCCTTAGACTTACCTCCTTTCTCACTATATCTTTAGGTTTTCCCACACGACCTCGCTGGTTTACTGCCTCCCGTCTAACACTAGCAAATCTCCCTGCTTGGATATTAGACACCTTCCAATTCAAGTGTAATCCATCCTTCTTATGCACGTCAATTCTACCCCAGCAGACATTCCAATGATCCAAAAATGTGAATCCTTCTCCCCTGTATCAGAACCTTGGCCACGCATTCATCTACTCGACCCTGCTATTCCTACTCTCACTAGCATGTGGCACTGGGAGTAATCCAGATATTACTACCCACAAGGACCTGCTTATTATCATCCAGGCTAATTTGCTATATTCTCTCATCAGGACTTCATCCTTTTCTCTTATGTCATTGGTACCAATGTACAGTGACCTCCCACTGATCATTCTCCCCTTTCACAATATTCTGTACCCTCAGAGCCATCCTTCACCCAGACAGGAGGGAGGCACCATCCCATTCTGATATATCACTGTTAGCTGCAGAAACTGCAGTCTATGCTGCAGACTAGAGAGATCATCGATCGCGTGGAACATGATCTACCTCACATTACTCTATATTCATTACACTAGTAACTTGGCTGTCAGTGCGATATTCCCCTGAGAGTATGATCCCTGACGCTTTCCAAAACAGTATACTTGTTTGAGATGGAAATAACCACAGGAGACTCCTGCACTACTTGCCCTCTCCTCCTCCCTTTCCGAGAGGAAACCCATCTATCTGACTGGATCTGCAGTTTTCCTAACTTTCTGAAACTGCCACCTATCACACCCCCCGGCTCCTGTAAATTCTTCATTACCTTTAATCATCGCTCCATCTGATCCATGAAATCCTACAGGTTTTGCATCCTCACTTCCTACAAACAATCAAGATCACTGAAACTTTCCTTAATCTCCTAAATCCAACAGGAAGAGCACATCACTGTACGAATGGCCATCTCTGCACCTTAACAGTTCACAGACCCAGAAAAAGGCACACAGTCTTACAGCTTTACAAAACACTACTCTAGAATAAATTAGGACCAATATTTTATATTTTATAAATCTTAATCAAAGCATCATAAGATGTGTATTTAAAGAAATAATCCATTACCCGACTGAATGTTGTAGCTTTACTAAAATAAAACAGACTAAGATTTACCTTTGGAGAGACCGAAACCCACTGAGCTGAGAGTCATAGATGAACGGCACTAAACAGAACTTTCGGTCAAATTTGTCCATGCTGACCAGATATCCGAACCTAATCTTATCCCTCTTGCCAGCACCTGGTCCGTATCCTCTAAATCTTTCCTATTCATGTCAAGTATCCAAACGCCTTTAAAATGCTATAACTGTCAGCCTCCACCACTTCTTCTGGCAGCTTATTCCATACACGCACCACTCTCTGCATGAAAAAGTTGCTCCTTTGTTCCCTTTTATATCTTTCCCCTCTCACCCTCAACCTATGCTCTCTATTTCTGGACTCCTACTCAGTGAAAAGACCTTGCCTGTTTACCCTATCCATGCTACTAATGATTTTATAAACCTCTATGGAGGTCACCCCTCAGTCTCTGAAGCTCCAGGGAAAGAAAGCCCCAGCCTTTTTGCTCTCTTCCTGCAGTTCAAACCCTCCAACCCTGGCAATATCCTTGTAAATCTTTTTTGAACCCTTTCATGTTTCACAACATCCTTCTGACTGACGGAGAACAGAACTGCACACAATATTGCAAAAGAGGCCTAACCAATGTCCTGTACAAGACCTTCCATCTTCTATTCTCAATGCTCGGATCAATAAAGGAATGTATTCCAAACACTTTCTTCAATATCCTATCGACCTGCAACTCTACGTTCAAGGAAATATGAACCTGCGCTGCAAGATGTCTTTGTTCATCAACACTATCTAGGAATTTGCCACTAAGTGTATCAGTCCTGCTAAGGTTTGCTTTTCCAAAATGCAGCACGTCACATTTATCTGAACTAAACTCCATCTGCCACTTCTCACCCATCTGAACAACATCATGTTGTAATCTCAGGTAACCCTCTTCGCTGTCCACTATACATCCAATTTTGGTGTCATCTGCAAACTTACTAACTATACCTCCTATGCTCATATCTAAATCATATATATAAATGAGGAAAAGTAGTGGACCCAGCACTGATCCTTGCGGCACTCCACTGGTCATATGCCTCCAATCTGAAAAACAACCCTCTACAACCACCCTGCCTTCTACATTTGAGCCAGTTCTGTATCCAAACGGCTACTTCTCCCTGTATTCCATGAGATCTAACCTTGCTAACCAGTCTTCCATGGGGAACCTTGTCGAGCGCCTGACTGAATTCCATAGCTCATGTCCACCTCTCTGCCCTCATCAATCCTCTTTGATACATCTTCAAATAACTCAATCAAGTTTGTAAGACATGATTTCCCACGCACATAGTCATGCTGACGACCACTAATCAGTTCTTGCTTTTCAGAATACACGCGCATCTTGTTCCTCAGGATTCCCTCCAACAACTTGCCCAGCATCAATGTCAGGCTCACCGGTCGATAGTTCCCTGGCTTGTCCTTACCACCTATCTTAAATAGCGGTTCCACATTAAACAACCTCTAGTCTTTCGGCATCTCACCTATGATAATCGATGATACAAATATCTCAGCAAGAGGCCCAGCAATCACATTCCCAGCTTCCCGGAGTTCTAGGGTACACCTGATCAGGTGCTGGGAATTAACCAAGCTTTACTGGTTACAAGACATCCAGCACATCCTCCTCTGTAAGATGGACATATTCAACATGTAGACATCTATTTCCCCACATTCTATATTGCCCATGTCCTTCTCCACAGTACACACTGATGCAAAATATTCAGTTCGTATCTCTCCCATCTCCTGCGGCTCCACACGTAGGCTACCTTACTGATATTTGAGGAGCCCTATTCTCTCTCGAGTTATCCTTTTGTTCTTAATGTATTTATAAACACCCTTGGGATTATTCATAACGCTATTGGCCAAAGTTTTCTCATGTCCCCTTTATGCCCTCCTGATTTCTCTCTTAAGTATACTCCTACTGTCTTTAATGCTCAGGGTTTATTGAGAGTTTGGGATTGAATAAATGCAAAATATTACATCTTGATAAAACAAACGAGGGCAGACTTACACTAATTAAAAACAAGGCCTCGAGTAGTGATATGGAACAAAGAGGCCGAGGGGTTCGGGTCTTTCAAGCCTGTGTCACATGTAGACAGGGTGGTTATGAAGGTGCTTAGCACACTTGCCTTCATTGCTCAGACCTTTGAGTACACGAGTTGGGACGTTATTTTGGATGTTGCGGAGGCCTTTTCTGGAATTCTGTGTCCAGTTCTGGTCATGTTGATATCGGGAGGACATTATGTAGTTGAAGCGGATTCAGAAGAGATTTACCAGGATGTTGATGGGAATGGATAGTTTGAATTATAAGTAGAGGCTGGATAGACTGCGACTTCAGGAGGCTGAGGAGTGACCTTATTAGATGTTTCTCAAATCATGGAGAGGTGGTATCAGTAATGTGAACAGCAGGAGTCCTTTCCAGGACGGGACGCGATTCAAGACTGGGTAGATACCTTTTAAGGTGACAGCAGAATGGCTTTAAAAAGGCGTTCGAGATTTTTGTTTTATTTTTGTTCAGATAATGGTTTATGTGTGGAATGAACTATCAGAGGAAGTGGTAGTTGTGAATCAAATTACAATTTTAGGGTGGCACAGTGGCTCACTGATTAGCACTGCTGCCAGGGCCCCAAGTTCAATTCCAGGTTTGGACAACTGTCTCTGTGGGACTTGCACATTCTCACAATTTTTTAATTGGTTTCTTCCAGGGGCTCCAGTTTCCTCCCTAATGAGAGAGCAGCCCTATGATCTGTTGGACAATTCTGCCTTTACCTTTTACACAGTGATGCCACTGTGTCTCTGGGGTGGGGAGAGGGAATGCTGAAGGTGGTGGATGGGACATCACTCAGGTACAGTACTTTATCCTGGAGGATGTTCACTTTCTTTAATAGTATTGGGGGTGAACTGATGCAGGCAAGTGGAGAATGTTCCAACACAATCCTGATGTGTACCTTATAGAGAGCAAACAGACATTGGGGAATCAGGGGTTTGGGGAAACTAAGGTGTTCTCCTTGTAGCAAAGGCAATTGAGAGGAGCTGTGACAGAGGGATTGAGAAAAGTTACACGTTATAATAATAAACCTTATACCCATCAGCTCATTATACAAGGATTACAGGACACACATTAAAGGTTTGGGAAGATTCACAGGCGAACTTTTATGCAGCAAATGAGATTCAGATGGAATACAATACGCACACACAATGCAAATATCCAGGTCCTGATGAATTGACTAATTCAATCAGAGTTAGATGTTACAATGACTGAGATTACCATCTGAATGTCCACCTGTAGTATCCTGTAATACAAGTTTATAAAATCCATCACTGTCAGTTCAGGTTAGAAACTCGCACCATCCCCTCCTCCTGGTCCAGGATGACTGGACACATTACCCCTTGTGGAGGTCAGCAGTCAGTTCAGAGGAAAATCTATATGGGTTTCTAGGAGTTTCTACCGTGGAACTTCATGTGACTGAACAGGGCAGATCTTTGACACATGGGACAGAATATTCCAAGAGTCAGTGAGATGTGGAGAGCAGGATTTGCTTCTTTTTTTTTCCTTCCGTGCTGCCGCTGTGCCTCATCAATAAGACATGGGGAGTGAAAGGCTCATGCAGCTCGATGGGAAAATTGCCTCCATTCTGACCAATTGGCAGCAAGCTCCTCCCATAGAGTATCTCTCAAAATAGAGCAACTCTGCCTGCTTCACACTGCCTAGTGCTCCCAGTAAATGTTTAGAAGAATGGGGCGGGGGGGGGGGGGGGGGGGGGATCTCCTATAAAAAGGCATAATTGTAAAGTTCTAAGAAGATTGTGAAGAGAGAGATGCACAGGAGAAGAGGGCAACAAGTTGCTAGATGGAGTATAATTTGGGAAGATGTGAAGTTGGTCAGTTTGAAGGGGATAATAAGAGAACAGAGTGCTATTTACATGGTGGAAACTGTAGAAAGCTGCAGCACAAAGGGACCGGGGGAGGGGTGGTCATTGTGCAGGAAACACTGACAGCTAGCAGATTCTGGGACAGTCACGAAATCAAGGGTTCTATTTCAGATTCACCAAGTTTAAGGCAACAACGACACGGGTATGGGGTTTCAGTAGCAATGGAGCTGGCGTGAGGTGGAGACAAGCAACATTATAGAGATTGGAATTCCTGGTGTTTGTGATTGTGTAGATGTCTGATCAGAAGGTCACCTTGAGGTCAGATATGACAACAATATTGTGAAGAGTGTAGTTCTACCTCAGACTGCACCCAGTGAGAGGGAGGGACACAGCAGTAAGGGAAAGGAATTTGTAATAGCAACTGAAGGTAATGGGTTTAACTAAAACAATGTTTCATTGGAGAAAATTGCAATTAATTGAATAGTGGGAATGTGATAAGCAGTTTGGTAGCTCAGTAACAGTGGAGCAATGGAGAGGGATGATAGGGATGGAGAGCTGGGCATTGTCAGTGTACATGTGAAACCTCACACTGTGCTTTTGGACAATGTCACCTCCTGGCACTGTGTCGGTGAGATACAGGAGAGAGCAAGGATAGATCCTTGAGGGACACCAAATACAAGGAATTCAGAAAGGAAAGGGAGAGTGGAGATGGAGCAGGATTTACAAATGATGGTGTGGTCAAATGTTAGCTTTTTTGCAGAATGGATGAGAAGGAAATAACCAGAAAAGACAGATAGACAGAACAAGGAACAATACGTGTGAACTGGCGAGGGGGAGTGATGAGGAGGAAACAGAGTTGGAATATCTGCAGTTTAGCGAGACTAGTAAAAGATCAAGATGAGCTCTGATAAGGTTTGACAAGAGACTGGAGAAAGATGTAAATTTGGGACAAAAACCAGGAACACCATGTGAGGCAGTTTGCCTCGGTGGGCTAGTGGGAGGGAGGGAAGCAGCAGAGGCAGCTGATCGGATTGTCTCAGTCTTAGTGACAGAGAAACTCAATGTGCTCCTTGCTCTTGTTGTTGGAGGGAAGGATGAAGGAGACAGGATGATGGACAGGGTTTTACAAAGAAACAAAACCAAGGTTAGTGATATTTAAAATGAGTGAACAAACCTAATGTATTTAACTTTTATCCAGAATATTAAAATGTACAACTGAAGTCCTTGTTTGAATCCCAGCTCGGCAGATGGTGGAATCTGAATTCAAGAAAAAATAACCAGAATTAGGAATCTCCTGATCTCCATGGAACCATTGTCAATGGTGAAAAAAATCCTGCCAACCTGACAGTCACCCAACAAGCTACTCACTGTATTAATCACTGCAAAGTCTGAACAAAGGAATGAAACTGAATGGAGCACTTGGCATCTAACAAGGCATTAGGAAATACAACCACAGAATCAGCCCTCTCGACTCTGCAACATCCTGCTCACTAACATCTGTTTTGTTTTGTGCCAAAACATGGCGAGCTGTCTCACAGACTAGTCAAGGAACAGCTTGACATAGTCAAACTCAGAGAAATCCCTGACAGATAATGGCCAGATACCACCATCACCATCCCTAGATATTGAGAGTGTGATGAGGGAAAAGCACAACAGGTCAGGCAGCATCAGAGGAGCAGGAGAATCGACGTTTCGCGCCTAAGCCCTACATCAGCCTGATCTGCTGTGCTTTTCCAGCACAACACTCTCGAGCAGCATCTCTGATCTCCAGCATCTGCAGTCTTCCCTTTCTCCTGAAATCTCTGCATATGTCCTGTCCCACCAGCAGGACACACCAGGTAGAGGTAATGGCACAGTAGTGTACACACAGAAACCATTTGCCCCGGGAGTACTCAGCATTGACTTTGGACACCAGGAAGTCTCATGGCTCCTGCTGATTACCACGTACATTGCTCCCACGGCTGATGAATCAGTGCTCCTCCATGTTGAATAAAACTTGGAGGAAGCCCTGAGGCAATAAAATGGTGATAAGCCTACTCTGGGTACAGGATTCAAACGTCATCTACTAAGAGTAGCTCAGCAGCAGGATTACTGACTGAGCTGGTCGGGTCCTCAAGGACATAGCTGCTCAACTGGGTTTGCAGCAGGCGGTAACGGAACCAGAAAGAGGGAAAAACATACTAGATCTTATCAGTATAAATCTACCAGCTACAAATGCATCTGTCCATGACAGTATCGGTAAGAGCGACCATCCCACAGTCTTGTTGGAGACAAAGCCTCACCTTAAAGTTGAGAAAAACCTCCATTGTGCTGAGTGGTACTATCACCGTGCTAAATGGGACAGATGTAGGAACTCAAACTGGATATCTCTGAGGCACTGTAGGATAACAACTGCAGCAAAACTGTACTCCAGCACAATCTGTAATCTCATGGGTTTGTAAATCCCGCACTCACCCATCACAATGGACAGGAAAGGAGAGCATGCCATGAGCAGCACCCGGCATACCTAAAAATGAAGTGCCAACCTGGTGAAGCGACCAAGCAGGACTATCTGCATATCAAACAGCATCAGCAGCAAGCAACAGAGCTAAGTGACCCCACAATCAATGGATCAGATCAGAGCTCTGCAGTTCTGCCACACCCAGTTGTGAATGATAATGGACAATTAAACAACTCATTGCAGGAAGCACCACAGATATCCCCAACCTTACAGATGGAGGGTTTCACACATCCATGCAAAAGATAAGATGACAGCATTTGCAGCAATTTTCAGCCAGATGCAAAGTGAGATGATCCATCTCAGCCATCTCCAGTGGTTCCTAACGTCACAGATGTGAGCTTTAAGCCAGTTCAATTTAGTTCGAACAATATCGAGAAATGGTGACGTAGTGTAAATGCTATGGGTCCTGCTAACATTCTGGCAATAATACTGATGGCTTGTGCTCCAGAACTTGCCACCCAACAAGCCACGTACCGCTCCAGCTCTGGCATCGACCGACAATGTGGAACATTGCCCAGGGATGTTCAACACAAAAACACAGGGCAAATCCAACTCAGACAATTTCCCTCTGTCAGTCCACACTCGATCAGCAGTAAAGTGATGGAAGTCGTCATCAACAGGGCTATCAAGCAGCAGCTGCTCAGCAACAGCCAGCTGAGCGACACTCACTTTAGGCTTCACCAGGGCCACTCAGCTCCCGATTGTGTTACCGGCCTGATTCACAACCTGACAACCAGCTGAATCCCAGAGGTGAGGTGAGAGTGACAGCCCAGTCGCACTCCAATACCACTATTTCTAGCTGATCCCACCCTCATCTCAGTTCATATACTGAAACTGTCATCCAGTGCGTTATCTCCAGACTTAATTATCCAAACACACTCCTGGCTAGCCTCCCAAAATCAACCTCCCTTTAGTCTCAAGAAAAATTGGAAGTTCTATCGCCCACATGCTCACTTCTCCCCAGACATGTTCATCCGTCAAAAGGCTCCTATTCATAAGCAACAACAATTTAAAATTCTCATTCTTGATTTGATTCCTGGCTGTGATCATCCCTAGCTCCCTGCACCACATATCCTTTGAGATCCATTTTCTTCGAGACTCCCAACAATTTGTTAATTCCTTACTTCAACTGTGTGGCTGATTCTACAGTTGCAAAAGCATCATGGTCTGGAATTTGCAGACAAAACCTCACAGGTCTGCTTTCCACCGTTAAGACATCCCTCAAAACCTGCTTTTTGATAATGCTTTTGGTCACCTGACCTAATATCTCCATCTCTGGCCTTATATCTAAAGTTCTCAATAGTATTTTTGTGGAATTATAAGCATGATAATAAAACTACAAACTGATCTTGATTTGGACATTATCTTCAAATCATCACTGTTGCTGTAATGAATAATCTGGAATGTCTGTTACCCAACCACATTGTGGGAGCACCTTCACCACACAAACTGCAGTTGTGCAAGAAAGTCAAACATCACCCTCTCCCCAGGCAACAGGGCTTTGGCATTAATCACTGGTATCTGTGGAAGGAGAAACACAGTTGATGTTTGAGGGAGTGCAAAATGGATTACAGGGAATGAAAATGGTGCAGAATTTTATAGTCAGAAATGGAAGGAAAATACACTTGCTTATTGGGGGAAAAAAGAGTTTTTGACTGTCAAAAAATTTCAAGAAAAAAGTAATCTGATAATAGAGCAGCACATGGTCAGGGGCTGGGCCGCAGTGAAAAACTCATTTACAAAGGGTCTATAAAAGTCATAATACAGTAGTAAACAGACCAAAAATACACCCATTGTTCGAGACTGAGGAAGCTGGATATTGACAAAGTGGTCATGAGGGAGCCTCGAGGTGATTCAGAGCAGCTATGATCACAATGACTCTATACTCGAGAAAGACTGCACATGCGCCTGGCTGCACCTTGCCCCCTACAAAGATGGCGGCCGCGCAGGTTTCCAGTGAATCGTTGTCCCGAATAAAGATGGCGGCGCTCACTCAGGCCTGCAGCCGCGCTGAGGCAATTCCTCATTTACTGCAAACTCAGGACTGGGACGTTCAAATCTGTTTTTCGACGTGCACAATTTGTTTGTAAAACCTCTCCGCTCATAGCAACACAGTTTTTCTCCCGTTTCCCTGTTTATTTCTTTCCTTATCGTATCCTTTCTCTCCATAACTTCCCGAGCATTCATTACAGCGACTCTGCGCCGCGCGCGGGGGTGATCACATGGTTTAGTTTAAAACCGCCCTTCATTCACGTTGATTGGTTGGAGGACCAACATTCTGCTAGGTCATCCAGATCCGCCCACCGTCCTTTCATTGGTCCGTTCCTGACATCAATCTCGCCAATCAAGCCGCGGGTCATTTTGTTGGCTAGAGCATGCGCAGTGCGTCCTGCTTTCGCTGTTATGTTGGGTAATGTGATGGGAGAGTTTACTGAGGGTTAGAATTCCCTTTGTGTGAGCTCTGCAGTAGATTTCCTTTATTCATGGAGGAAATTGCCTTCCTACTCATGACTGTTTAGCTGTGATTGATGAATCAATGCCATCTGAATCAGTACATAAACACCCCATTTTCACAACATCTGAGATCTTTAGCACATTGTATCACGCTCTTCTTTGGAAACAAAAAAAAACATGAAATAGAGCCTCAAGGAATCGGAGCAGGAGTAGGGCATTCATCGCCTTCAGCTTGTTCCCCCATTCTATCTGATCAGGGCTGGGCCAACCCAGACCTCAACACCTCTTTTATGCTTGATCCGCATAGCCCTCATCTGCTCAATATTTCAAAAATCTATCTGCCCTCTTTTAAAATAATTTGAGATAGTAGGGACTCTGTGATTCTATGTGGAAACGGGCCCTTCAGCCCAACAAGCCAGAACAACCCTCCGAAGAGTAACTGAACCATTCCCCTCCCACATTTAACTTTCACAATTGTTTGGGCGAGAAAATTCTAGCCATTCACTGAGAGAAAAAATTCTTTACTTTTTCTAAAATGAATGTTCCCTTATGTAATGTCACCTGGTTTGAGACTTCACTGGTGCTAGAAGATCTAGTCAACATCTACCCTGTCAAGCTCCTCAGAAT
This sequence comes from Chiloscyllium plagiosum, assembly GCF_037043375.1. NCBI lineage: Eukaryota > Metazoa > Chordata > Chondrichthyes > Orectolobiformes > Hemiscylliidae > Chiloscyllium > Chiloscyllium plagiosum. Next base: position 26,477,173 of record NW_028270184.1, on the reverse strand, counting down.
CTTGTTTCCATTCGATCACCCCTGCTTATCTATTCTTGATAGGTCAAACCTTTTGTCCTCGAAGCAGCTAAGTGAATCTTTTTTTGAATAGTCTCCGATGTTGGTTTATCCTTTATTAAGTATGGGAGCTAACATTCTAACTTTTATGTCGCACCTTATCATTTGCATTTTAACAATCCAAATACAGAACATCATTGGATTGCCCTTTATCAGCCCTGCTTGTTATCTCCTCAATGAACTGTCGCAAATTTGTCAAATATGGTTTCTCTTTCACAAAACCCAGTCTACCATGTTTAATGATAAGCTTTTCTAAATGTCCTGCAATTTCTTACTTTAATATTCGACTCTGTAGATTCTTTCAGTAGATTTGCTAAGTATGATTCCCCTCTCTTAAATCCATGCGGACTCTGTCCAATCCTGTCACTGTTCAGTAAGAAATTTGACTGTGCTCCAGTATAGTTAGTAAATGTATCTGTATTTATTTTTAATTTTTTTTATTATAAATGCTAGACCGATGCAATATCAATGAATTAGTGACTCTGAATTTGGGTTATAATGTTTTTTTTCTGTTAACTCCTTTTTGTACTGTGTTATGCAGACAGCACCAAGTGATCACTCTTAATTGTAAGTAACTTTGAAAATAATATATTTTAAAAATGACATCCCAAAATGCTGCCTCATTATTGGGCAAGGAGGATTTTGCATTCAATCGTTTGCAGATAAAATGGAACAGATTTTTGCTGCAATTTAGCCAGACTGCAGGTTACACCAAAGTGGCAACTCTGCTCTCAAATTGGGCACTTGACACTGCCCAAGGCGATACTGATGGGACTTCACTTTGCCATTCTTGTTCACCAGCTTTATTTCCAGGTTTAATCCTATAATCATCCTAGAGCTTGTTATTTTAGACAACTTCTCTTTTAGGTACATATGTAAATATCATACTAAAATGTTGCACTGAATGGTACCAAATCTGAAATTAGTCTCTAATCCGATAGTAACATGCTCTGACCCTTCTACATATGTATTGGCATAAGTCTATGCCAGTTATTCTTCTGAAGCCTGTGATTCCTGATGAAGGGCTTATGCCCGAAACATCAACTCTCCTGCTTCTCGCATGTTGCCTGACTTGCTGTGCTTTTCCATCATGACACTTTTCGCTCTGATGTCCAGCTTCTTTGGTCGTCACTTTCTCCTTTGAGAAGATTAAACCAAGAATAATTTTTGTTGATCAAAATGCAATAGGAACAAATTCATGAAATTCAGATATCTCACATTTGCCTTTACTATGTGAAGGCTAAGACATTACTAAATTATTGTCAGTAATTGAAACCGTGCTGACAAACTTGTGCAGTATCAGTGCCTCACCTTTAGAGTGTTTCCAGATATCGTGCAGCTGCAGTATTTCGTTTTGCACTCAGCTATATGTTGTTCTCACTTGTTTCTTTGTGAAAGATTACAAAATTAACTTAGATGAATGAACTTATGATTTCTTTAACCAATGTTGGGAGAAAAAGAAAGTCAGTATTTCAAGTGCTGATAACGTAAAATAAACTGATAATCAGTCGAAAGGGTTTAAGATGGATTTGGAACAAACGCTGGCAAAAAGGACTAGATTAATTTTGGATATCTGGTCAACATGGGCAAGTTGGACTGAAGGGTCTGATTTTCTGTTGTACAACTGTGACTTCATTCTCTCAATTATTCAAGAAGTTGAATACTTCGATGAGGAAAAGGAGAATTTCTGCAGAGAATGCATTGAAATGATGATTGAGGTATATCAAACTCACATTATTTCATGGCCTTTTCCTCTGGGTTCTTCAATGAACAAACTTATTTTGTTATCTGAATAACTATGTATCATGTGATTTGTTTCACACAAAATATTTCGTTCGGATCGGGTGAACTATTAAGAAGTGTTCATGTTTAAAATTTAGGCAGCGTGATTGTTAAGCAAGGAAAGGTTGGTGTTTTACTCCCATTGAATCATTGCTGTATAAAAGGTAACAAGCTTTTTATCTGTTCTGGGCACTGAATATATGGAAGTCAATTCTGAAGGAAAAAATCCTCGTCGCTAATGTTCCCACATATGGGGAGTAATTGCTTCTGGTCACTCTTCAGGTTATAGAGGCTCGGAAAGAAACGAGTTGGCCTAAATTAGCAACATCATTTGGATGGACTATGCTCATTGGGGATACTTTCAGGATCTGTAGAAGAAACACTTGTTTCAGAGTGTATGCAATAAACCTGAACATTGTTATTTTTTCACAGAGCTTGGGACCTGACTGGAGCAGCAATGAAGCTCGTATTGTTTTTTTAAATTTCCGAGCTTGCCAAATTATTGTTGGTAAATAATTGCAGGTGACTTTATCAAAGCACATTTCACATGCCCCAGCTAGGAATTTATTCCCAATTCTGTCAGTCCATCCATTTCTCTGGATCACAGGTATTTTAATTGTGAGCAATCCATATAACTGTAGTGGTTTCGTACTCTTGGATTCTTAATTTCAAATTACTCAGTGATTTTTTTGTCCCCCCCTGAATTTGCCAAGCACTGGGCAGTTCTGGAATATTCCAAATATTTACAATAGATGCATTCACACTATTCAAGGCAACCTGGCAGATTTGAATACCATTCAGGTAGTCAACAACAATACATAAGTAACTTTATGAATTGCTTACTGTACACCAACAACGCAAGCCAAGTACTATCGAAACCACAGATTGTCTCCCAATGATCCCAAATCTAAACAGTGCATTCCAGATATGCTAACTATCGCCATCTGGGAGCAGTCTCCCAACGTGCTCCCAGAATTTAGAAAGCGCACACACTGCCCTCCAAAGCTAAATCGGCTGTCACAGGCTTCACTCTAATTTCATACAATGACATTTATTGTCCAGTTCTTTAATGTGACTAATGATTTTACAAACAATGTGTAGAAGTGAGTGCAAAGTGTGATGTTTGCTTGACCTTTGGCTCTATGTATCAGGCCGAACTGAACCTTTAGCAAGATGTGGGATCTTTCCCACAAACTTTGTTTAAAAAAGCAAAGATTATGCTCAGATTTAAATGTTCAATCAGGTTTAATAAAATTCCTTCAAAAAATTGAGTTTGACTTCAGCTCCTTTAAACAGACATGCTCTTGGCCTTCATTTTTGTGATATGTGATCATTCTTTGGTAAGTGTGGCTGTGTGCAACACTGCAGGATGTTGTGCTGAAGTGCCTCATTGGGTCGATGAGCTTTATTACTGGTGTAACTCGGCTAATTTTGAGATGGAATGTTACTCAGAGTTAAATCTTGTTTTTAAACAGAGGCGTGCTTGTGTAACTCAAGTGTGGAAACTACGCTCATGTTTGCAATGAACCTTTCACTTTTGGAGATCAGTATTTTTCCGATCTGTTTTGTAAATAAAGTTCACTATAGAAAGCACAGTGCTGGAGAACCGCAGGTCCAGCAGCATCTCTGAGGGGAATAAAACATTATAAGTTCAAAGTCTCATGACCTTTTGTCCGTTCAGACGAAGAGTCAGTGAACTTGAAATGTATCATTTTTTCTCTTCACCGATGCCCCCGGAACTGCTGAGTTTCTCCAGCACTTTGTTTCTGGGATTCAGATCGCCAGCACCTACAGTTTATTGTTTTGTTATCGATCCTATGATTTGACTTGGGGAGCGAGAGGCAGCAACTGTGATCAACGAGGATAAAACTCCCCAACCACGGAAAATAAACTGGTACTTTATACTTTGCAAAACACGACTGTAAATAAGAAATGCAATTAAGCTAAGTGCAAGATGGTATACTACCTGCCTTGTCTCAAACCTGCTACTCATCTTTGAGGACTAATCTGTCAGAGTTGTGTTTGCTCCCTTCCTTTGAGATCACGGTCCACAAATGTCCCAGTTCCAATTCCTGGGCCGGGCCCAGTTACCACATTGCAGTGGGGTGGGGAGCTTTGTGTCAGCCTGAAGTTTTTGTTAATAACAACATTGCAGGTTGAAGTTGACGGTTTTGACTAATAGTGTGTCATCACACTTGGAGGAAATCCTTCCGAATGTATTGATTAACTGTACTGAGCCTGTTTACATGCAGCCCTGTTAGTAGTGCTGTGATATTCTCAGTTAAGAATCACACAACACCAGGTTATAGTCCATCAGCTTTAATTGGAAGCACACTAGCTTTCGGAGCGCCGTTCCTTCATCAGGTGATTGTGTGTGCAGGGCATAATTCTAAGACACAGAATTTATCGCAAAACTTTACAATGTGATGTAACGGAAGTTATCCATTGAAAAATACCTTGATTGTCTGTTGAATCATTCATCTGTTCGAATACCATGATAGCTTCACTTCTTTCATGTGTAAATCACAAAGCCTTTTTTTAAAAGTTGCATTCCTGACAGTGGCCCACCAAATCACTCACTGTATTAATCACTGCACAGTCTCAAACAGTGAATGAAACTGGATGGACCACATTTACATCTAGCAATGCACCGGAAAATACAACCACACAATCAGCCCTCTTGACCCTGCAACTTCCGCCTCACTGTGGGCCAACAACAGCAGCAGAACTGTACTCCAGCCCAATATGAAATCTCACGGCCTGGTGTATCCCTCACTCAACCATTCACATCAAGCCAGGGGAATCAACCCTAATTCAATGGAGACTTCTGCAGGGCATGCCAGGGGCAATACCAGACATACCTAAAAATGTGGTGCGAACCTGGTGAAGCTACAGTGCAAGCAACACCAAATAGAACTATGTGATCCAACAACCAATGGATCAGATCTAAGCTCTGCAGTTCTGCCACACCTAGTCACGAATGGTGATGGACAATTAAACAACTCACTGCATCACAGATATCCCCACCCTTACTGATGGAGGGGTCTCACACATCCATGCAACAGATAAGACAACAGCATTTGCAGCAATCTTCAGCCAGTAGTGCCAAGTGGATGAGCCTTCGCCATTGGTCCCTGACATCACAGATGTGATTCGATAGGGTTGAAAACTCATTTCAAATCAGATCAAGAAATGGACAGGTAGTGTAAAGGCTATGGGCCCTGCCAGCATTGTGGAAATAATACTGATGGCTGTGCTCCAGAACTTGCTGCCCAAGGCAAGTACTGCTCCAGCACTGGCATCTACCGACATTGGGAAATGTTTCCCAGTGTTGTTCAACACAAAAACGCAGGACACATCCAACTTCCCTCCATCAGTCCACACTCGCTCAGCAGTGAAGTGATAGAAGTTGTCATCAACAGTGCTGTCAAGCACATACTCACAATAACCTGATCAGTGACGCCCAGTTTGGGTTCTGCAAGGGTCAATCAGCTTCTGAGCTTGTTACAGACTTGATTCACAAACTGACAAACAGCTGAATTCCAGAAGTGAGGTGAGGGTGATAGCCTAGTCCCACTCCAAGACCACGAATTCGACTTCAGCGATATCACCTGACCTCACCACAGTCTCAGCTCATTTACTGAAACTCCCTTTCATTCCTTTTGTTAACTCTAGATTTCATTATCTAAACCCACTCCTGGCCAGCATCCCACAATCACCCTCCCTATAATATCCAGAATATTGAAAACTCTACCGCCCAAGTGCTCACTTGTACCAGAACTTGCACATCCATCAAAAGACTCCCATTTATAAGCAACAACAATTTACTTTCACACCCTTGACTTAATTCCTGGCTGTAAGCATTCCTATCTCCCTGCACCACACACCCTTTCATATCTCAATAACTCATTTTAGTTTAGACTCCCAATGATGTGTTTATTTTTGAGTTCCGCTGTGTGATTATTTCTATAGAATCCAAGGCAACACGGTCTGGAATTCCCACCCTCTAAGATCTGCTTTCTTCCTTTAAGGCATTCCTGAAAAATTGCTTATTTGGCAATGGTTTTGGTCAACGGACATAATATTCTCCAGCTGTGGCCTTATGTCAAAAGTTCTCAATATTTAAATTAAAAACATGTTGATTTGTACAGATATCTTCTACTTTTCACTATCGCTGAGTGAATAATCTGTAATGTCTCTTACCCAACCATGTTGTGGGAGCGCCTTCACCATTCAAACTGCAGCTGTACAAGGAAGTCAAATATCACCCTCTCCACAGGCAAGACGGCTTTGGCAATGATCACTGGTGTCTGTGGAAGGAGAAATAAACATGATGTTTCAGGGAGTGCAATATGAATTATAGGGAATGAAAACGACGCAGAATTTGACTGTCAGAAATGGAAGAAAAATCCACTCACTATTGGAAAAAAGAATTCTTGACTGTCAAAGATATTGTGGAAAAAATAACCTGATAATGGAGCAGCATACGGTCAGGATTCGGGCAGCAGTGGACAATCCATTTACAGAAAGGTCTGTGAACGTAGTAGTAAAATATTAAACATGGCAAAAATACACATGTAAGACTGAGGAAGCTAGATAACGAACAAGTGGACATCAAGGAGCCCAGAGGTGAATCAGAGCAGTGTTCACTTTTATGATCCCACAGTCAGAGATGTCTAGCACAAAAACAGTCCAACCTTCAGTCCAACCCATCTATGCAAATCAGATATTCTAACCTAAACTATTCCCATTTGCCAGCACTTGACTGACATCACTCTGAACTCCTCCTATTCAATTGCCTTTTAAATGTTACAATTTTGGTTGCCCTTTAGGCTCCTTTTGAATCTTCCCCTCTCACCCTAAACCTATATCCTCTAGTTCTGGGCTCCACCACCCCAGGGTAAACACCTTGTCTATTTACGCTATCCATGCCCCTCACGATTTTATAAACCTCTTCAACATCACACCGCAGCCTATGACACTCCAGGGAAAATAGCCCCAGCCTATTATGCCTCTCCCTGCAACTCAAATCCTCCAACCCTGGCAACATCCTTAAAAAATCAATTCTCTGATCATTTCGTGGACGCACAACCATTTACCAACGTTCTCACCATATCCCTTAATTAATTCGTTATTTCTTTTAAAAAAAAGTTACCTTAGCTTTGAAAACGTTTGCTGAACTAGCATCAACTACTTCCCTGGGCAATGAATTCCATAGAGGTCAAGAAGTCCCTTCTCAATTCAGTCCTAAATTTGCTGCCTCTAATCTTGAGGTGATGCCCTCTTGTCCTGGCTTCACCTGCGATAGGGTTAGGGTTAGGGTTAGGGTTATTCTCTCTACTTCTATTTTATCCATTCCATTCATTATTTTATATGTTTCCCATTGTTCTGAATTCCAATCAATATAATCCCAATCTACTCATTCTCTGTGAAGCCAACCCCCTGAACTCCGGAATCAACCTAGTTAACCTCCTCTGCACCCCCTCTAGTGCCAGTACATCCTTGAGCAAGTAAGGAGACAGAAACTGCATGCAGTACTCCAGGTGTAGCCTCACCAGCACTCAATACAGCTGGAACATAAACTCTGCTTTTAAACACAATCCCTTCAGCAATGAAGGCCAAAATTCCATTTGCCTTCTGAATTGATTGTTGTACCTGGTAACCAAGCCTTCATGCAGAAGGATACTCAAATGCCCCTGCTAAACAAATGATGTAACTTTTTAAAATTCAAGTAATAATCTCTTTTTTTAATGTTACTCCAACCAAACAGTATGACTTTACATTTATGAACATTCTATTCCAAATGCCAAACCATTGCCCACTCACTCAATGTATTTATGTTCCTGTGCAAAGTTTCACAGTCCTCCGCACTCTTTGTTCTGCTACTCATCTTAGTCTCATATGCAAACTTTAACACCCTACATGTGGTCGCCAACTCCAAATCATCTGTATGAATTCTAAATAATCACAGTCCTCCCACTGATCCCTGAGGCACACTATTAGTCATTAATTGCCAGCCAGAATAGTACTCATTTATCCCCATGCTTTGGTTGAATAACAGGAAGCAATCTTCTATCCATGCTAATACTCTACTCCTAATACCATGCACCTTTATATTATGCAACAGCCTCTTGCACAGGTCCTTGTTGAAGGCCTTTTGGAAATCCAGGTACACCGCATCTACTGGGTCCCCGTTGTCCACCTTGATCGAAATGTCTTCATACAATTCCAAAATATTTGTGAAGCATGACCTGCCCTACATGAACCCATGCTGTGTCTGTACAATGGGGCAATTTCTATCGAGATTCCCTGCTATTTCTTCCTTGATAATAGATCCAAGCATCTTTCCCACTACAGAGAATAAGCTAACTTGTGTATAATTCCCCACATTTTGTCCACCTCCTTTTTAGAAAAGTGGCATCACTTTTGCTGCTTTCCAATCTGCTGGGACTGCCACAGATTCCAGTGAATTTTGGAAAATTACTACCAGTGCATTTGCTATTTCTCCTGGCATCTCCTTTAGTAACCTGGGATGCATTCCATCAGGGTCAGAAGACTTTTCTGTCATTAGCTCAATTAACTACAACAGTCCAACACTAGCTGTTCCGTAATAATGATCGTTTCCAAATCCTCACCAATCTTCCACTGCTCATCAACTGTCCCTCCATAAAATCTTTGTTTCCAGTCTATGTTATCCAGGTTCTCCCTCATTCTATTGTAGTTCCCTGTGTTGAAGCACAGGACCCAGGTATTAGATTTTATCTTCACGCTCTCCATATGTATTCTAAATTCAACCATACAGTGATCACTTCTTTCAAGAGGATCCCTAACTCTGAGGTCATTAATTATTCCTGTCTCATTGCACAGGGCCAGATGCTGGATAGATTGCTCCCTTGTCAGTTCCATTTCAACTGTTCAAGTCAACTATCATGGATACACTTAGTAAACTCAAGGCTACCCTGACTGAGCTGGTTCGATCAATCTACATGTAGATTGCAATCAGTTATAATAATAGCTGTACCATTTTTACAGGCAATAGTTATTTCTTTGTTTATTGCCCATCCCAATGTGATGTTATTATTTGGTGGCCTGCACACTACACCTGTCAGTGACTTTCTTGTTTGAATTTTGAATGCATCATTCCTGTTTCTCCTAATGTACGGCAATAACAACAACTACTTGCTTTGTATGGAATCTTTTACAATGGCAAATCTCCTAAGGTGCTTCATAGATGATCAAAACGTTGATTAAAGAGAATGATTTTAAAATACATCTTAAAGGAGGATAGAGAAGGTTAGGGAGGGTATTCCACAGACTTCTGCCCTTGACAGTACCATTCGTGGAGTGCTGCAGGTGGGGGTGGGTTGGCAAAGGAATGTGCAAAGGGGAAATGGAGGAGCACAGGCAGTGCATTCGGTCTTAAGGACAGAGGAGGTTTCAGACTGAGTCTGTCTGTGAGAGAGTATGGCTGCCTCATGGAGTTTGAAGCACTGCAATGGGTCCATGCATGTCATGTTAGTTGAGGAGAGTATAACGGTCACTGAGAGAACTTTTGATGAGGACTAGTCTCCTGAGGTAGTGTGGGCTGAGGTTAGAAACAGGAGAGGAGAGGTCACACTGCTTGGAGTTTTTTTTTTAATAGGCCTTCGCAGAGTTCCAAGGAGGTGGAAGAGAGGATTAGCAAAATTATTCTGGACAGGAGTGAAAGTAACAGGGTGGTCATTATGGGGGACTTTTACTTCCCCAAAATTGACTGGAAATGCTATAACTCTAATATGTTGGATGAATCAGTTTTTATCCAATGTGTACAGGAGGGTTTCCTGACACAGTATGTCAAAGGGCCGACAAGAGGGGAGGCCACATTGGATCTGGTCCTTGGTAATGAACCAGACTAGGTGTTTGATTTAGTTGTAGGTGAGCACTTTGGAGAGAGTGACCATAATTCAGTTAAGTTTATTTAGCGATGGAAAGGAATAAGTACATGCCACAGGTCAAGAGTTATTGATGGGGCAAGGGCAATTACAATGCTACTAGGTAAGAATTAGATGCACAGAATGGGGTAGCAAAATGCAGGGGATGCAGAGAATAGAACTGTGGAGCTGGTTTAAGGAACAGATATTGCGTGTCCTTGATAGGTATGTCCCTGTCAGGCAGGAGGAAGTGATAAGGTAAGGGAACCGTGGTTTACTGCGGAAACTGCATCTCTTGTTAGGAAGAGGAAAGTGGCTTAGGTGTTGATAAGGCAAGATGGTTCAGATGAGGCAATGGAGAATTACAGATCAGCTGAGAAGAATTTAAAGAGAGAGTTAAAAAGAGCAAAGAGAGGACATGAGCAGTCTTTAACAAATAGAATAAAGGAGAACCCTAAAGCTTTCTATAGGTATGTGAGGAATAAAAAAGATGATTAGGATAGGAATAGGACCAATCACAGACAGAATGGGAAGATGAGTGTTGACCCTGTGGAGATCGGAGAGATGCTAAATGAACATTTCTCATCGATTTTCACTCAAGAAAAGGAGAATATTGTAGAGGAGGAGAATGAGGTATGAGATATTAGACTAGAAATGATCAAGGTTAGTTATGAACAGATGTTATCAATGCTGGAAGGAGTGAAAATAGACAAGTCCCCTGGGCTGGATGAGATTTATCCGAGGATTCTCTGGGAAGCTAGGGAGAAGGTAGCATAGCCTTTGGCTTGGATATTTGTTTTTGTCATTGTCTACAGATGTGGTACCAGAGTACTGGAAGATTGCAAATGTTGTGCCCTTGTTCAAGAAGGGCAGTAGAGATGACCCAGGTAATTATAGACCAGTGAGCCTTACATCTGTTGTAGGAAAGGTTTAGGAAAGGATTATGAGAGATACGATTGATAATCATCTGGCAAACATCAATTTGATTTCAGATAGTCAACTTGGTTTTGTCAAGGGCAGGTCATGTCTCACAAACTTCATTGAGTTTTTTTGAGAAGTTCACCAAGCTTGTAGATGAGGGTAGGGCATTTGACGTGGTACACATGGACAAAAGTAAAGCCTTTGACAAGGTTCCACATGGTAGGCTGTTGGAGAAAATACAGAGGCATGGCATTGAGGGTGATTTAGCAGTTTGAATTAGAAACTTGCTTTCTGAAAGAAGGCAGCGAGTGGTAGTTGATGAAAAATATTCAGCCAGGAGTCCAGTTACTAGTCATGTGCCACCAGGATCTGTTTGGGACCACTGCAGGTATAGGTGAATGGATTAGGAAATTTGCAGACGACACTAAAGTCAGTGTAGTCATGGACAGTGTGGAAGAATGTTACAGGTTGCAAGGGGACTTGGATAAACTGCAGAATTGGGCTGAGAGGTGGCATATAGAGTTCAATACAACTAAATCTGAGGTGATGCACTTTGAGAAGAATAACAGGAAGGCTGAATACTGGATCAATGGAAAGATTCTTGGTAGTGTTGTGTGCAGAGGGATCTTTGAGTCCATGTACATAGATCCCTGAAAGTTGCCACCCAGGTTGATAGTGCTATTAAGAAGGCAAACGGTGTGTTAGGTTTCATTCGTGGATGGATTGAGTTCCGAAGTTGAAATACCATACTGCAACTATACAAAACGCTGGTGCAGCCACACTTGGAATATTGTGTTCAGTTCTGGTGCCCATATTTCTGGAAGGATCTGGAAACATTGGAAAAGGTGCAGAGGAGATTTACCAGAACGTTGCCTGGTCTGGAGAGAAGGTCTTGTGAGGAAAGGCTGAGCGACTTGAAACTCTTCTCATTGGCAAGAATAAGGCTAGAGGGGACTTGATAGAGACATACAAGATGATCAGAGGATTAGAAAGGCAGACAGTGGAAGTCTTTTTCCTAGGATGATGACGTCAGCGTGGGGGGAATAGGGGTGGAACCCTTCTCATGACTCCACCCCCATTCCCCCACTCCAGTTACAGGCTCCGCCCCCACTCCCAGCTCCACACCCTCACCAGATCCCAGCTCCCAGCCCTGCCGAGATTTCACCATCCCTCCAGACCTTCCCCTCACTGAGGACGAACGATCAGTTCTCAGCAAAGGCCTCACCTTCAATCGCCCTCTGTCCATGCACCAATGAATTTAATGCACGCCATAACGTCAAACAATTCTTCCGCCGCCTCCGAGCTTACTTTCACAATCAGGACTCCCGCCTACCTTCTGAGGACCCCTTTACCCACCTCCAACACACTGCATCCACCTGGACACCCCGCGCTGGCCTATTACCTGCCCTCGACCTCTTCATTTCCAACTGCAGCCGGGACATTAACTGCCTCAACCTGTCTACCCCCGTCCCCCACTCCAACCTCTCACCCTCACAATGCGCAGCCCTCCAATCCCAACCTCACCATCAAGCCAGCAGATAAAGGGGGCGCAGTGGTAGTCTGGCGCACTGACCTCTACACCGCTGAAGCCAAACCCCAACTCGAGGACACCTCTTCCTACCGCCCCCTCGACCATGACCCCACCCCCCATCACCAAACCATCACCTCCCACAGCATACAGAACCTCATAACCTCAGGAGATCTCCCACCCACAGCTTCCAACCTCATAGTCCGGGAACCCCGCATTGCCCGGCTCTACCTCCTTCCCAAGATCCACAAGCCTGACCACCCTCGCTGACCCATTGTCTCAGCATGCTTCTGCCCCACTGAACTCATGTCTAACTACCTCAACACTGTCCTATCCTCCCTAGTCCAGGAACTCCCCACACACTTTCGAGACACCACCCACGCCTTCCACCTCCTCTAAGACTTCTGTTTCTCCGGCCCCCAACATCACATCTTCACAATGGATATCCACTCCCTCTACCCCTCCATCTGTCATGACCAGGGCCTCCAAGCCCTCCGTTTTTTTCCTCTCCCGACGTCCCCAACAGTACCCTTCCACCGGCACTCTCATTCGTTTGGCCGAATTGGTCCTCACACTTAATTTCTCCTTCGAATCCTCCCACTTCCTCCAGACCAAAGGGGTAGCCATGGGAACACGTATGGGCCCCAGTTATGCCTGTCTCTTTGTTGGCTACATAGAACAGTCGATCTTCCGTTGTTACACCGGCACCACTCCCCACCTCTCCCTCCGCTACATTGATGACTGCATTGGCGCCACCTCGTGCTCCCGCGAGGAGGTTGAGCAATTCATCAACTTCACCAACACATTCCACCCTGACCTTAAATTTACCTGGACCATCTCTGATAGCTCCCTCCCCTTCCTGGGCCTCTCCATCTCCATTAATGACGACCGACTTGACACTGACATTTTTTTACAAACCCACTGACTCCCACAGCTACCTGGATTACACCTCTTCCCACCCTACCTCTTGCAAAAATGCAATCCCGTATTCCCAATTCCTTCGCCTCCACCGTATCTGCTCCCAGAGCGTCTGTTCCACCACAGAACACATCAGGTGGCCTCCTTCTTTAGAGACCGCAATTTCCCTTCCCACATGGTTAAAGATGCCCTCCAACGCATCTCGTCCACATCCTGCACCTCTGCCCTCAGACCCCACCCCTAGAACAGTAACAAGGACAGAACACCCCTGGTGCTCACCCTCCATCCCACCAACTTTTGAAAATACCCAAATCATCCGCCGACATTTCCATCAACTCCAAAAAGACCCCACCACCAGGGATATATTTCCCTCCCCACCCCTTTCTACCTTCCATAAAGACCGTTCTCTCCGCGACTACCTGGTCAGCTCCACGCCCCCCTACAACCCACCCTCCTAACCTGGCACCTTCCCCTGCCACCGCAAGAATTGCAAAATCTGCGCCCACACCTCCTCCATCACCTCTATCCAAGGCCCTAAAGGAGCCTTCCACATCCCAACGTTTTACCTGCACATCCACTAATATCATTTATTATATCCGTTGCCACCGATCAGTCTCCTCTACACTGGGGAGACTGGACGCCTCCTAGCAGAGTGCTTTAGGGAACATCTCCGGGACACTCGCACCAATCAGCCCTACCACCCTGCGGCCCAACATTTCAACTCTCCTTCCCACTCTACCGAGGACATGGAGGTCCTGCGCCTCCTCCCCCGCTGGTCCCTCACCACTAGACGCCTGGAGGAAGAACGCCTCATCTTCCACCTCAGAACACTTCAACCCGTGGGCATCAATGTGGACTTCAACAGTTTCCTCATTTCCCCTTCCCCCACCTCACCCCAGTTCCAAACTTCCAGCTCAGCACTGTCCCCATGACTTGTCCTACCTGCCTATCTTCTTTTCCACTATTCACTCCCCCCTCCCACGCCCTATCACTTTAATCCCCTCCCCCACTCACCTATTGTACTCTATGCTACTTTCTTCCCACCCCCCAGCTTATCTCTCCACGCTTCAGGCTTCTGCCTTTATTCCTGATGAAGGGCTTTTGCCCGAAACGTCGATTTTACTGCTCCTCGGATGCTGCCTGAACTGCTGTGCTCTTCCAGCACCATTGATCCAGAATCTGGTTTCCAGCATCTGCAGTCATTGTTTTTACCTAGTAATTGCACAAGACAGAGTCTGGATGATTCAGCAGTGCCACTACACTGTCAAAGACAAACATTATTAAAAATAATGTTCTATTGTTTTTACTCTGTTCCTGCCTTCCCTTGTTTTTTTCTTAATAAAATTGTTATTACACACACCTGCACAAGCTGTGAAATGAACTCAGGCCTCTCGATCCAAGATTCGGGATATTTTCACCACATCACAAGGCATCGACTCTAACTTCCCTTGTCCCTCAGCCTGCTGAGTCACGCCTGAATCAACTCTTCAATTGGGAGAAAGAGGTGGAACAGGAGCACCGAGCAGCGGCCGGTCCGCCAACCAGAGTGAGTGAGGAGCGGGGCCAAAGCATTCTCGGGGAGTGAACGCTTCACGATTGGTCAGAAAGCAAACTATTTTGTAGGATTGATCATTCTCACTACATAGTGGAGCGTTAAACCTCTCTCATGAATCAATGTGAGATTTTAAAGAAATAGTTGAGATGTAAGCCTGATAACGTACATTAGGGAGATTTAAACAATCCTTAGATATACACATGGGTGATTTTGCAATAGTGTAGGGGGACGAGCTGAGAATAATTCACAGGTCGGTGTGAATAATTCACAGGTCGGTTTACGCAACTCGAGTAAGACATTTATTTTCAAACTCCCAGAACGATTGGTAATTTACATACCTGGCCGGTATGGTGAAGTTGGACCAAACAATCTAATTAAATAGTAAGCATTTCAATGACTGTAACTCGAAAGAGCAATTGTTAATGACTAATATTTCACCCATGATCCTGTGCAGATATGAATATTCTCTATAAACTCACCGATTATCTCAGATGCACGCGCAGTTTGGTTTCTATGTAGAGCATGCGCAGTGTCACATTGAACAGGAGAGAGAGACGTGGAGCTGATTTCTCCGGCAGCGGCTGCGATCGGCTTCAGAGCCGGTATGCGGGAGCCTCGCTGGGAGAAAGGAGCAGAGAGAATTCACAAGTCCTGGATACAGGTTAAAAATAACTCGAAAAGACCCTCCAGGCCCGGGTAAGGAGGTGAGAGTATCTGATCAGGGAAGCGGCCCAGGGTCACGGCCGCCATTTGTTTGAGGGAAGAAGGAGCGCGGGCGGCCGCCATCTTGAGAAGGTCAAGGTGCAGAAGGGCGGGGCTCTCGAGGTCTGTAGAACAATCAGAGGAAAGGGAAGACCCATTGTTACTGATTGATCCCACGAGCACAGCGTCACTGGGCGGTCCCGCAGGAATATCCTCTCTCAGTCCTGCTGGGATGGTTCACCCAGTCAGAACCAGCAGCTCTCCTCCTCTCTCAGCTCCCCTTCTGTCCTTCCTGCAGCATCAGTCCCCTGGAACATTGAGCTGCCTGTCCTGTCCCTCTCTTTGCTGTGTTTCTGTAATACCTGTGATATCCCTGTCCCATCTTAGATCACTTCACTAAAGACAGGAATGCATCCGATGCATTTTTCTTAACATCAGCAATTGTTTAATACTCATTTACAGGTTTTTAATTACATTTTTTGAAGCATTTACTTCACATTCAAACATTTGCAATTGTGGGATTTGAACCTGTGTCCAGAGAACATTTGGTGAGTGTCTGGATAAATTGTCTCACAATAATGCCACTAGGCCATCACTTCACCTGCTCACAGGTTGCACATTCCACTGCAACATAAATCAAAACCATTTCTTCCTGCACAATTGTTTGATTCTGAACTCTGGTGATATCACTCAGTATCTCTCCATGTGGTATCCCTCACTGTGTGGGTCTAATTGCTCCTTCTGTCAGTGTCACTCACTCTTGCAGCTACTCCAGATCCTGAGCCAACAGAATTCTCCACTCCAGAGAGATGAGGCAGCACAGGCCAGGATTGGAGACTGGGATTTTTCAGATCTCTGTGGGGCTCAGTGCCGTTCTACATGTGTGCTTTGTAGTGCCGATGATACAAAGTTAGGTGGACAGGCAGGTAGTACTGGTGAAGTGGGGCGGCTGCAGAAGGATCTAGACGGTTTGGAGGAGTGGTCCAGGAAATGGCTGATGGAATTCAATGTGAGCAAATGCAAGGTCTTGCACTTTGGAAAAAAGAATAGAAGCATGGACTACTTTCTAAACGGTGAGAAAATTCGTAAAGCCATAGTACAGAGGAATCTGGGAGTGCTAGTTGAGGATTCTGTCAAGGTAAACATGCAGGTTGAATCCGTGATTAAGAATGCGAATGCAATGTTGTCAATTATCTCAAGAGGGTTGGAATATAAAAGCACTGTTGTGCTACTGAGACTTTATAAAGCTCTGGTTAGGCTCCATTTGGAGTACTGTGTCCAGTTTTGGCCCCACACCTCAGGAAGGACATACTGGCACTGGAGCGTGTCCAGCGGAGATTCACACGGATGATCCCTGGAAATGGTAGGTCTAACATATGAGGAACGGCTGAGGATCCTGGGATTGTATTTATTGGAGTTTAGAAGATTAAGGGGAGATCTCATAGAAACTTACAAGATAATACATGGCTTGGAGAGGGTGGATGCGAGGAAATTGTTTCCGTTAAGCGAGGAGACTAGGACCCATGGACATAGCCTTAGAATTAGAGGGGGTAAATTCAGAACAGAAATGCAGAGCCATTTCTTCGGCCAGAGAGTGGTGGGCCTGTGGAATTCATTGCCATAGAGTGCAGTGGAGGCTGGGACGCTAAATGTCTTCAAGGCAGAAATTGATAAATTCTTGATGTCACAAGGAATTGAGGACTACGGGGAGAATGCGGGTAAGTGGAGTTGAAATGCCCATCAGCCATGATTGAATGGCGGAGTGGACTCGATGGGCCGAATGGCCTTACTTCCGCTCCTATGTCTTATGGTCTTATAACCCTCACAGCATCAGTCTCATTTCCCATTCTGCCTATTTCTGTGTTTTTACAGGTACTCAGGGAGTTCCTGACTCAATACACTTGCCAACTGTTAGTTGGGAAGATGGTTGGTCAGCCAGAGAGATAAAGGTCAGGGAGGTCGGGAGCCTTCAATAAATGCTGTCGCCAGGTAAGATCATTCCAGTGCACAAAGCAGAGAGCAATGAGAGGGCTCCAAACATCAGCTAACAAGACATGACATAGATATAGTGCTGGAGGGGGAGTACAGTACAGACACACCCCAGGCTCAGTCACCACCCCTACTTTAAGTTTTGTTTTATACTGAGACAACATCAAGAGTTCCCAGTTTTCAATCCAGGCGTGTGTTGTCTTGGTGAGCATCCGGACAACAGAGGAGAAAGCAGGCCTCCCACGAGAGGGTGGTAATGCTTCCTGGGATCTTTCTGTTCCCTATTCCTTCTCCACCACTGTTTCTATGGCTTGTCTTGTGGAACAGTGTTTTCAATCATTCTAACTCCTATAACGGTTCCTATATCTGTCATCCCCTCCCCTCTTACCAATTATTTCACATATTTGAAACCTCCAGTCCAGA
Organism: Chiloscyllium plagiosum; assembly: GCF_037043375.1. Classification (NCBI taxonomy): domain Eukaryota; kingdom Metazoa; phylum Chordata; class Chondrichthyes; order Orectolobiformes; family Hemiscylliidae; genus Chiloscyllium; species Chiloscyllium plagiosum. The sequence goes on along the minus strand of NW_028270184.1, from coordinate 26,459,388 downwards.
TGACCATCCATATTGCTGTAACTTGCTTCAGTCTGTACAACGTGCCTTGTCTCGATAGTCTCCCCCTCCAATAACTGGAGACACTGGGTCTGTTTCTGTGCTGCATGACTCTTCGGCTGAGGTTTCCAAAATGGAAGGAGTTGCATTTGCCTGTGTGTGGCTCATATCCCTTCCAATCTACCCCTCTCCATGTATCTGCCCAAGTGTCTTTTCCATGTTGTAATTGTACTTGTTTTTACCATTTCCTCTGGCAGTCCATTCCGTCTATGCATCATCCTTTGTGGAAAATGTTGCCCCTCAGCTCCCTCTTTAAATCCTTGCTCTCTCACCTCATGTTTATGCCTCTTGCTTTGGACTAACTTACCCTTGGCTTTTCACCTTACTTAGGCCCTACATGGTTTCCTAAACCTTTATAAGGTCACCCCCTGGCCTCCTCTGCCCAGGAGAAATATTGACGACAATGTTACAAATATCTCCAACTCATGTACTTAATGCTCTGACCAATGAAGACAAGTGTCCCAAATGCTGCTTTCCCCACCCTGTCCCCCTCTGATGCCACTTCAAAGGAACAATGTAACTGCACCCCTTTGTCTCTCTCTGTTAGACAACACAGTCCAGGGCCCGACCATTAACTGTGTTAGTCCTCCATGGTTTGTCTGAACTAAATCCAACCCCTGAATTCAACTCCATCTTTCATTCCTTGGCCCACTGGCCCATTTCATTAGCATCCCCTTCGATAACTATATTCCCTGCCCACTCTTCCACTAATCTTGTAATCCGCAAACATACTAACAGGACTGCTATATTTTCACTCAAATAGTTTATGTAAATGGTGCACCAATCCTGAAAGCACACTGCTGGTCAGAGGTCCCAGTCTGAACAATACCCCTTTCCCACCACCCTCTGTCTCCCACTGTCATTCCATTGTGTATCCAGTTGACGAGCTCTCCCTAATCCCTTGTGATCTACCGTTACTAACCAATGTATCATGCTACACCCTGACCAAGGGTTTGCGGAAGCCAGAAACAACTTTAGTTGCTCTGCCTTCGTCTGTCTTCTTAGTCACATCTTGGACAAACTCCATTCAAGTTTGTGAGACATGTTTTCCCACGCACAAAGCCATGCTGGCTGCCTGTTATCAGTCCTTACCTTTCCCATTGCATGTAAGTCATACCTCTCAGAATGCCCTCCAACAACTGACCCACCATGATATCTGGCTCATCAATCTATATACCCCTGGCTTTCTCCTGCATCCTTCCTTAATTAATATAACAACATTATAATCATAGTCAGAGTCATACCGCACTGTTCGGTTAACGCTAACCATACTCTAAAACGCATCTTGCCCCACCTGCCTGTTCCTGGATCATATCCCTTCAAACCTTTCCTATTCAAGTACTATCCTAATGTATTTTAAACATTGTAATTGTCCCCACATTCACCCCTTCCTTGGGAATTTCATTCCACACAAAACCTACCCTCTGTGTAACAATGTGCCCCCATTTCTTTTTAAATGTCTCTGCTCTAAAATTAAAAATGTAGTGCCTTGTCTTGAAACTCCGCTGTCCATGGGGGAAATACAACTCCCATTAACTCTATCTAACACCCTCACGATTTTATAAACTTCTATAAAGTCATTTGTCACCATTCAGGTTTCAATGAAAAAATACCAACCTATCCAGCCTTCCTTTATAACTGAAACCTTCCATACCCATCCACATCCCAGTGAATCTCATCTGAATCCTCTGCAGCTTAATAATATCCTTCCAATATCCTGGACGACGAGAACTGGACATAGTATTCCGGAAGAGGTCTCACCAATGGCCTGTATAATCTCAATGTGACTTCCCAACTCCTATATCCAAAAAACTGAGCAATGAAAGGAAGTGTGGCAAGCACCTTTTTTGACCATCTTGTCTCTCCATGTTGCAAACTTCAAAGAATTATGTACCTGAATCCCGAGTTCTACAACACACTACTGAAGGTCCTACCATTAATTGTATAAACCCTGCCCGTGTTTGTTGCACCAAATGCATTACCTCACATTTATTCAGATTGAACTCTATCTACAGTTTTTCAGCCGTTCACACATTTCATCAGGATCCCTTTGTAATGTTAGAAAACCTTCTTCACTGTCCACAATGCCACCCTCCAGTCTATCAGCCTATCACGCATAGCTCTCTATGGTACAAATATCTCTGCTAGGGGACCTACAATTTCTTCACCAGCTTCCCACAATGTCTTGATATACATTTGACCAGGTCCTGGGGATTTATCTACCTTTGTGTTTTAAAACCTCCAGCACCTCCTCTTCGATAATGTGGACTCATTTCAAGACATTGAGTCATAGAGATGTACAGCATGGAAGCAGGGCTTTTGGACCAACCCCTGCATGATGTATTTAGTCACATTTGCCAGAATTTTGCCAATATCCCTCTAAACCCTTCCTATTCGTATACCCATCCACATGCCTTTTAAATGAATTTCTATCACCCTCCACTACTTCCTCTGGCAGCTTATTCCATACACTCTGCAGGAACCAATTGTCCTTTAGGTCCCTTTGAAAATTTCCCCTCGCACTTTAAAGCTATGCCCTGTCAGTTGGGAATCCCGCAGCCTGGAGAAAAGACCTTGTCTATTGACCCTATCGATGACCATCATGATTTTAAACACCTTTATCAGGTAACTCCTTAGCCTCCCATGTTCAAGTGAAAACAGCCCCAGCCTATTCAGATTTTCCTTGCAGTGCGAACCCTCCAACCCTGGCAACAGCCTTGGTCATCTGAACACTTTCATGTTCCACAACATCCTTCCTATGGCATTGAGACCAGAATTGCACACGGTATTCCAATAGTAGTCAGGCCAAACACTGTTTAGTCCCCTGAGCTCCCCAGTATTTATCCACAGTAAGTTCCAAAGTGAAATATTTGTTTTGGATCTTGTAGTTTCACACATCGTTGGCTTCATTGATCATTATGGAGACCGGTTTTGTCCCTAGCTCTTCTTTTGCTCTTAATACACTTGTAGAACCTCTTTGGATTCTACTTGACTTTCTCTGCCAAAGCTATCTCGTGTCCCCTTTTTGCATTCCTGATTTCCATCCTAAGTGTAGTTCTCTCGCCGCGATGCTCCTGAAGGGATTCCCTTGAGTCAGCCAGTTATGGGCTGAACGCTCCTTTTATCTCGGATTTAATATATTCCTACTTGCCAGACTTCACTTTACCTGCAAATAGCCTCCCCAGACCTACTTTAAAAATTCCTGTCGATAAATATCATGCCCCATTGTATAACTTGAACTTGTGGACCAGGCCTGTGCTTTTCCATTGCTATTTTCAAAGTAATACAATTGTGGTGTCTTTCCAAAGTGCTCCCCCACTAACACCTCAGTCCCGTTCCCGACCTTGTTTTCCAAAGGGAGGTCAGGTTTAGCCCCATTCTCCAGTTGGGCCATTCACAGATTGATTGGGAGCTTCTGGAACACACTTAACAAATTCCTTCCATCCAAATGCTTAATACAGTAGCAATCCCAGTCCAGGTTGGGAAAGGTTAAAATCCCCTACCATTACGACCCTATTATTCTAACAGATATCTGAGATCTCCTGACATATTTGCTCCTTCATCTCCCATTGCTTATCGCTGTAGTACAGTCATAGCAAACTGAAAACCAATTTTTTATTCTCGGTTCCACTAATATCACTTAACTGGGCGATCCTGAATGAATACTCTCTCTAGGTACTGCTGTGATGTTTACCCCAATCAAAACCACCAGCTCTCCTCCTGTTTTGCCTCCTGTTCTCTCCTTCCTGTAGCTTCTGTTCCCTGGAACATTGACCTGCCGGTGCTGTCTCTCCCTCAGCTGTGTTTCTGTAATACCTAAAATATCCCAATCCCATGTTCCCATCCATGCTCTGGTTCGATCTGCCTTATCTGTTGCATTTGCATTGAAATAAATGCAGTTTAATTAATCATTTTTCCCTCATTGCCTGCTATGTTCTTGCCTGCCTTGTCTATTTAAATTGCTCTTTTGAACATCTATACCAGCCTCAAACTTCTTTCTGGCCGTACGAGTCTTTGGGGTCCCACACCCCTTCCAGACGAGTTTAATTCCTCTCGTGCAGCTCCAGAAACTCTGCCCACCAGGATGTGTGTCCCCCTCCTGCTCCCAGTTCAGGTGTATTCCCCACCCTGTCTACTTGTGCTGACACCTTCAGACATCCAGGGACTTGTCCAAAAGGTCCCTATGTTCCTCAGTCCTCCAGACGGACCTACCATTCATGATGTATATCATTCGCTGATTAGACATCCCATAGTGCATTACCTCACAGTGATCAGAAGTAAACTCCATCTGCCATTACTCTACTCAGTTTATCATCTGATCGATATCAGACTACAGCCTGAGACCATGTTCCTCACTGTGGACAACACCTTCACCTTTCATGTCATCTGCAAACCTACCAATGATACCTTCTGCTTTCACATCCGATATGTTAATGTACATAATAACCAGCCATGGTTCCTGTACAGAGCCCTGTGGTACATCCGCTGGGCAAAGGTTTCCAATCCTGAAAAACCGCCTCCACCAATTGTGGATCTAATTTGCCAGCTTGCCTTGGATCCCATGGGCTCTTCCCTTTTGGACCAGCCTGCCATGTGAGACCTTGTCAAAGACCTTAATAAACACAATGTAACCCACATCATCTGCACTGCCCTCATCAATATCAGAGGACAGTCCTCTACCAAATCCACACAGACAATCCCTCATGTATTCCTATCCTTTCGAATGTTGATTCATCGTGTCCCTCACAATTGTTCCTAATAATTTCCCTCCCCCTGCTGTCAGACTATCTGCTATGTAATTACCTGACCTATCCCTGCTGCTCTTGAACAAAGGAACCACATTCGCGATCCTCCAGTCATCCAGCACTTCACCTGTGGCCAGCAAAGTGTTAAATATATCCACCAGGGCCCCAGCAATCTCCTCCCTTACCTCCCATAACTGCCTGGGATATATCTTATTGTTACTGGGAATTTCTCCACCTTTGCCTGTGAATACATTTAACGCCTCCTTCTCATTGATCTTAATATCTTCCAGAACCTCACCATTCCAATTGAAATCCCTGGCTACAATGTCTTTCTCCTGTGTGAATACAGATGTGAAGTATTCATTGAAGACCTCACCTACTTCCTCTGTCCCTTTGGTTTCTAATAGGCCCCAGCGCTAAGTTGGGGATCCTCTTACTCTAACTGTACTTATTAAATATCTTGTGCCTTATCCTTAATATTATCTGCTAAGGATATTTTGTGACCATTGTTTGCCTGTTCATATTTAAGGAACCTACCCCCACACCCCGCTTTCTATCTAATGCCTTTGTTACCCATCATTGTTCGCGTCGTCCATTTTGCCTGAGTTTCCACAAGGTTGTGAAACATTGAATATTTATGTTCCACATCTTGTTCACCCTGTAACCACATCTCTCTGGTGTCTAAATCTCTTTCATCTCTGTGTCACAAATCCAGCTACCTTATGGAAGAGACTTTATCGAAACAGAAAAAAAAACTGTACTCTTTCCCACAATTTCCTATCAGAAACCAATACGCTAAGGTAGAGTTTTAGTTAAAACTTATACCATCCTGTTCCTTTCTGCTTGTTTTCAGCCACATCCCCATGCTGTTCTGATGCATCACCTTTTCTATTTGGATTTGTAAACACTTTGCTTGGGTATGTCGTGCAGACCACGTGGGGATGGGTAGATGTCCGTCTCAAAAGGACAAGTGTTTAGGTTTTATGTAATCAGCAATAGCTTCATACATATTTATGGATTGTTAATTTATTGATATTTGAATTTATTGATTTCAATTTCTGCCATTTCAGATAGAGGGATTCAAACCTATCTCCCCACAACATTAGCTGAGGTTTAGGATACATGCTCTAGCAATAATACCACTAAGCCATCACTTCGTCTCACTTCTTGACCAGTTATAGCAGTGCATCATGAAGCTAAAGCCATTCTTTTGTCACAGTTGTTTGATGCTGAGACCTTTCTGCACTCTGGTGATATCACTCAGTATCTCTCCATGTGGTATCCCTTACTGTGTGGGTCTAATTGTTGCCTCTGTCAGTGCCTCTCACTCTTGCAACTACTCCAGATCCTGAGCGAACAGAATTTCTCCACTCCAGAGAGATACAACAGCACAGACCAGGGGTGGAGTCTGGGATTTTCCAAATCTCTGTTGGACTCAATGCCATTCTACATGTGTAACCTTCACTACATCAGTATAATTTTCCATTCTTCTTTTTGTCTGTCTCCTGTAGGTACTCAGGGAGGTCCTGACGCAATAGACTTCCAAACTGCGGGGTGTCTTGTCCATCACCACATTGAAGATGGTTGGTCAGCCACAGAGACAAAGGGCATGGAGACCTGGAGCCTTCACTAAATCCTGCAGTGAGGTAAGATCACTCACAGTGCACAAAGCAGACAGCAATGAGAGAGCTCCAAACATCAGCTAACAGGACATGACACAGATACAGTGTTGGAGGGGGAGCACAGTACAGACACACCTCTAGCTCAATCACCACGTCTACTTTAACTTACATTGCGTTGAGACAGCATAGAGAGTTCACAGTTATCAATCCAAGCCTGTGCTCTCTTCGTGAGCATCAGTACAACAGAGGGGAAAGCAGGTTTCCCATGAGAGGGTGGGAATGCTGCCTGGATCTTTCCGTTCTGTGTTCTCTCTCCAACACTCTACCTATAGTATGTCTTGTGGATCAGTGTCTTCAATAATTTTTAACTCCTATAACAGTTCCTATCTCTGTAACCTCCTTCTTTCCATATAGGCCCTCCACATATTTGAAATGTACCGCATTCCAGACTACCATCGATATGGCTATAGCTTGCTTCAGTGTCTGCAACATGCCTTATCTCACTATTCTCATCCTCTTTAACTGGGTACAGGGTTATACAGCTGGAAACAGAACCTTCAGTCCAAGTCATCAATGCTGACCATTTTCCCAAAACTGAACGAGTCGCATTTGCCTCTGTTTGGCCCATATCCCTTCAAACCTTCCCCTTTCCATGCACCTGCAAGGTCTTGGTAAGTTTCTTCTGAACACCCTTCAGGTTAATAATATCCTCCCTATAACTGGGCGACCAGAACTGGACAGAGTATTGCAGAGGAGGCCTCACCAATGTCTGTACAATATCATAATGACGTCCCAATCCTATATTCAATGGACTGAGCAATAGTCAGGCCTGCCAAGCACTGTCTTATCCATCCTGTGATGCAAGCTCCAAGAGTTATGTACCTGAACCCGGAGGTCCCTCTGCTCTAAAACACTAACCAAGGCCCTAACATTAATTGTTTAAGCTCTACCCTTGTTTGTTTTACCAAATGCATTACCTCACATTTATTCAGATTGAATTCCATCTGCAGTTTTTCAGCCCATTCACCCATTACATCAAGATCCCTTTGTAATCTCAAAAAAACCTCCTTCACTGCCCACTATGCCACCCTCCAGCCTTCCAGCCCATCACACATGGCTGTCAATGGTCCAAATACCCTTGCTAGTAGCTCCACAATTTCTTCCCTAGCATTCCCCAATGTCCTGTGATACATTTAATCAGGTCCTGGGGCCTTCCATACCTTTGTGTTTTAAAACCACCAGCACCACCTCTTCTATAACAAGCACTCTTTTCAAGTCATAGAGGTGTACAGCATGGAAACAGAGCCTTCAGTCCAACTTATCCATGCTGACCAGAAGATGTAAATAAATTCATCCTATTTACCAGCATTTGCCCCATGTACCGCTAAACACTGACTATCCATATATCCATCCAGATACCTTTTAAATGTTGTAATTGTATCAGTCTACATTACTTTCTCTCTCAGCTTATTCCATACACACATCACCATGTGTGTGAAAAATCTGTCCCTTCAGTCCCTTTTAAAACCTTTGCTCTCTAACCTTAAACCCGACCCCTGGGAAAAGACCTTGAATGTTTACCCAATCCATGCCCCTCATGTTTATATAAATCTCTATAAGGTCACCCATCAGTCTCTGACGCTCCAGGGAAAATAACCCCAGCTCATTCAGCAACATCTTGTAAATCTTTTCTGAGCCCTTTGAAGTTTCACAATATCCCAATTGTGGTCTAACGCATTACTCTTATTCCCTGAGTTCCCCAGTCTTTGTCCACAGTACGTTCTGGAGGGGAAAAATTCTTAAGGGCCTTAGCCATATCTGATAATAAAAGCCAACCCACCATACGCATTCTTAACACACTCTCAACTTGGGTGGTAACTTCAGGGATACAGGAACCCTCTGTTCATGCACACTGCTAAGGATCCTGCCTTTAACCATGTAAAGTTTTTTCTGCAGAATCCTCCAATCTGAAACCATCCCTATCTTTGTAACTTGTTACAGTCCCTACAACACTCATAAACTGTGAAACCTCCTCAAGTCCCCATATTCCTAATGCCTCCAAAATCCTCCAGTCCCGATATCCCTCCTTAACTCTGTAAATGCCACCGGCCTCCAGTGCCCTTCTGGGGAACATTGCAGAGGAAGAAAGATTTGTGGAGACCGGGCCATGTTACAGAGGTAGAGAGGGCTGCAGAACCTGGAGGATGGTAATAATGTAGGAAGTAACGTGGATTCTGCAGGAGGTTAGACGGTGTGGGATTTATAGACCCTGCAGGATGTTACCGAGAATGGGTTGTCGAGCCTGAAGGATGTTACGATTTGAACCACAGATCATCTTTGCTTGGACCATTCAGCCGATCTTAGAGTCAAAGAGATGTACAGCATGGAAACAGACCCTTCGGTCCAACCTATCCATGCCGACCAGATATCCCAATCCAATCTCGTCCCACCTACCAGCATCTGACCCATATTCTTGCAAACCCTTCCTATTCATACACCCATCCGGATGTCTTTGTATCAGCCTTCACCACTTCCTCTGGCAGCTCATTCCATACACGTACCACCCTCTGCGTGAAAAAACATTGCCCCTTAAGTCTCTTTTATATCTCTCTACTCTAACCATACACTTGTGTCCTCCAGTTCTGGACTCCCATTCCTGCTGGTGAAGACTTTGTCTCTTTATCCTTTCCATGCCCCTCATAATTTTATTAACATCTATGAGGTCACTCCTCAGCCTTCAATGCACCAGGGAACACAGCCCCAGCCTATTCAACCTCTCTCTATAGCTCAAACCCTCAAATCCTGGCATCATCCTTGTAAATCTTTTCTGAACCGTTTCAAGTTTCACAACATCCTTCCGATAGGAAGGTGACCAGAATTGCACACGGTATTCCACAAGTGACCTAACTAATGTCCTGTACAGCCACAACATGACCTCCCAACTCCTGTACTCAATACTTTGACTAATGAAAGAAAGCATACCAAATGCCTTCTTCACTATCCTACATACCTGCGGCTCTGCTTTGAAGAGCTATGAACCTGCACTCCAATATCTCTATGTTCAGCGACATTCCGTCAAACCTTACTATTAAGTGTATAAGTCCAGCAAAGATTTGCTTTCGCAAAATGCAGCACCTCGCATTTATCTGAATTAATCTCCATCTGCCACTTCTCAGCTCATTGGCCCATCTGATCAAGATCCAATTGTAATCGGAAGTAACCTCTTTCGCTGACCCCGAAACCTCCAATTTTATTGTTATCTGCAAGTTTACTAACTATAGCTCTTATGATCACATCCAAATCATTTATGTAAATCATGCAAAATATTGGACCCAGCACCGATCCTTGTGGCACTCCACTGGTCAAGTTTGAAAACCCAACCCTCCACCACCACCCTCTGTCTTCTACCTTTGAGCCAGTTCTGTACCAATTGGCTAGTTCTCCCTGTATTCCATGAGATCTAACCTTGCTTACCAGTCTCCAAAGGGGAACCTTGTTGAACACCTTACTGAAGTCCATATAGATCACATCCACCGCTCTACCCTCATCAATCTCCTTTGAGATTTTTGAAGAAATAGCAATCAAGTTTGTGAGACATGATTTCCTACTCACAAAGCAACGTTGACTATCCCTAATCAGTCCTTTCCTTTCCAAATACATGTACATCCTGTTCCTCACGATTCCCTCCAACAACGTGCCCACCGCTGTCAGGCTCACCCTTCTATAGTTCCCTGGCTTTTCTTTACTGCCTTCCTTAAATAGTAGCAACACGATAGCCAACCTCCAGTCTTCTGGCTCTGATGTCCTGTTTCTAGAGATCTTTACCGGAATGGTGAGCACAGCTTCAGATTGGCCGCTGGGTGACGTGAATTCAGGTGTGAATCTATTTGCCCGTTCTGTCTGTGTGCCTGACACTGACATGGTGCAGCTCTGGTAGAAAGCACTCTCTGTGCATCTTGTAACATCCAGATCGACAGGACTGACCCAAGCTCATCTCATCAATGCCTTCATTTAGAATGTTAAAAATCACACAACACCAGGTTATAATCCAACAGGTTTAATTGGAAGCACACTAGCTTTCGGAGCGACGCTTCTTCATCAGGTGATTCACTCCGAAAGCTAGTGTGCTTCCAATTAAACCTGTTGGACCATAACCTGGTGTTGTGTAATTTTTAACTTTGTACACCCCAGTCCAACACCGGCATCTCCGAATCTTTCATTTAGAATGTTCTTTAGTTTAATATTTTTAAATGGCAGTTCTGTGAGATGCAGGAATTGAGGAGTTGTCATTTTTGAAAGAATTAAACTTTTGTCATTAGCCCTGACCCATGCAATGGGGATTCGTGGATTCTGTTGTTCTCTGCAGACTATCACTAAGGGTTGTATCACCAGGGAATCTGAGTGCAGATGGTCTTTGCCTGGTAGAGTGTGAATTTACCAGTTTATGTCGGCTCGGACACAGTGTTGCTGGAGAATGTACAACTGTGTAAATACTTCACTGACCCGTTAAGGGGTGAGTGCACTGGGCTCTGAGCACCAGAAACTGGGAAACCTCATGCTGTTTGCATGTGGAGCTTGGCACCAGACTGGGTGAGAGCAGCTCCCTGAGTAAATGACAGTTACGGAGCTTGGGATCCTCCTGCTGTGTTTGACCTTGTGCCATATCGTTATCTCCCTCTCATGAGTGAGCGTGTCATGTTCTCCAGTCCTGACAATGTCCACTTCCTGTAAACCCTTTCAGCTTTTGAACATCTCCTTTCTCTCTCACTCCCTCCAGCTCGTCCAAACTGGCCTTCGTCTCATATCTCCTACAGTCCCAAACGACCTTGCTCTTTGTTATCGCACTGCATTCCTTTGAGCTGTGTGGGAACAAACCTGAAGTGGGTTTGGGCCATTGGAAGAAAAAGACAACACCCCCTTCTCCATCTTTGTCAAACAGAGTCTCGTTGTCTGCCTCTCTCCCATAAGGAGAAGGAAGCTTCATTTCAGCATCCACCTGTCCATTCCCCTGAGGATCTGTACATTTTAATGAGGAAGACTGTCCTCCTGATGACCTGCAGTGGCACAGCACCGAATTGACACGTTTATTTTCTATAATTTTTGCGAGCACTTCCTTTTGCTCGACCCCATCATCATTCTGAAGCCACCCCAAGTCTGGACAGTGCTCCAAACCACTAATTACTGAGAATGCTCCAAACCCCTATCTCTGTAGACTCCTTACATTCCTACAAACCTCCTTGTCTGTGAGAACCCCTCCAGCTTCTGTAGTCCATCCAAATTATTGCATCTCCTCCAGCCCTCACCATCTCCGTATGCTCCAGTCACTACATTTCTCCATGCATTTGTAAACCCCTCCAGCCCCTCCAAATCTACCTATCTTTCCAAAGTCCAACAGTTCCAAAACCCATCCCTCAACATGGAACTTCCACCAGAGACCACTGGCCACCATATCTCTGTAATCCCCTGCGCGTCTCTCTATCACTGTTCCCAGCTTCAGTCCCTATAACCTTACTTCCATATTCAACATCATCAAGTCCCTGCAATCCTCCCGAACTGTGGAACCTCCAAAAGACCGAACAATTCTATCTCAGTCTCTAACTGCCTGCAGTGATTTGAAATTTCGGCGATTAGAGACAGAGAATCATAGACATGTACAGCATGGAAACAAACCCTTCGCTCCAACGTGTCCATGCCAATCCAGTCGCACCAACCAGCACCTGGCCCATCTCCCTCTAAACCCTTCCTATTCATGTACCCATCCAGATGCCTTTTAAATGTTGCAATTTACTAGCCTCCACCACTTCCTCTGGTAGCTCGTTCCAAACACGTACCACCCTCTGTGTGAAAAGGTTGCTCCTTAGGTCTCTTTTATATCTTTCCCCTCTCAACTTAACCTATGCCCTCTAGTTCTGGACACCCGACCCCAGGAAAAAGACTTTGCCTATTTATCCTATCCATGCCCCTCATGATTTTATAAACCTCTATAAGGTCACCCGTCATGATTTTATAAACCTCAATAAGGTCACCCCTCAACCTCTGACGATCCAGGGAAAACAACCCCAGCCCATTCAGCCTCTCCCTGTAGCTCAAATCTTCCAATCCTGGCAACATCCTTGTAAATCATTTCTGAACCCTTTCAAGTTCCATAACATCCTTCTGATAGGAAGGAGACCAGAATTGCACACAGTATTCCAAAAGTGGCCTAGCAATGTCCTGTACAGCCAGAACATACCTCCCAACTCCTGTGTTCAATACTCTGACCAATAAAGGAATGCATACCAAGTGCCTTCTTTGCTATCTTATCTACCTGTGACTCTACTTTCAAGGACCTCTGTACTTCATTTGAAAAATTGGATAGACAGATGGAGTGGCCTGAGGTCTTGTGGGTAAAGCTAGTTCAGTCTAAGCTGTTAGGCAGAGCCAGTGAGGTATCTGCAGCGCTGTCTCATGAGTGGTCAAGAGATTATGCACATGTCAAACAGGCTATTATAAGCGTTTAAGGATTAGTACCAGAAGCGTATCGACAGCGGTTCAGGAACATAAAGAAGGAACCAGGACAGACTTATGTGGAGTTCTATAGAATTAAACATAGTAATCTTTCTGCAACATCTCCAGTCTCCATGCCCCTCCCTATAATGTTGAGCTGTTCCAACCCCCACAAGCTTTCCTGCCTGTGTACACGATCAAGTTGATACAACCCTTCTGATTTCTGTCCTGTCCTGCAGACCCGTTTTTGTGAATTCTGCCGATCACTAATACTCTCCCTATCTGTGTAAATACCTCCAGTCTCTACAATCCCCTTTACTTTGCAGCCCCCACCAGACCCGAAAGCCATCGCTATCTGTGAAAGCTCCTTCAGGTCTATATCCTCCAACGTGCTGAAACCTGGTCTCAACATTGCAACCCTCATTATTTCGTAACGCTGTTGAGTCTCTAAAACCATCCACTGCATACAACACTCCCAGTCTGTGTAATCTCTTCAATACCTTCAGTTCCTATAAACCTATGTATTGGTGTGACTGCTTTGTGGCCAATGTATCCTTGTTTATATCTGCAAAGGCTCTGCTCACTGTAGCACATCCTATGCTCATAAGTGAATCTGGTGTCTTGCAAGACTCTCTATGACTCTCTCGTCCAGTCTCTACAAGCTTCCCTATCCCTGTCGTAACTTGCAGCATTCACGCCACTCACCCTCTCTGAAGTACATTCCAGAGCATAAAATCACCTCTCCTTTCAAGTGTATTCAGTGCACAACTTCCTCCCTATCCCTGCAACATTCTCCAGTCTATATCATCTTCCATGTGCTTGCAACATTCTCCAGTCCATACCACCCTCCCTTTCCCTGTAATATTCTCCAATCCATACATTCTTCCCTATCTCTGTGATATTCTCCAGATCCCACAACTGTTGTTAAATGTACCACATCCTGGAATCATGCACCCTGATCAGCATAGTCCATGTAATGATCCATAACCCTATATACATCCCTATCTCTGGAATCTAATCAAAGACATTTTATCTTTCTAACTTTCTTCAAACAATAATATGTTTTCGCCTGTGAACATTCACTAGCAACTGCAGCTATGCTTAACCCTGCAAAACCGTCGGACTCCCAAACATCTCTCTCACTCTGTGACCTCTATCCATCCCTCAAAGTCTCTCCCTCGGTGACATGAGCCATGCATTTGCAACAAGGCAGATGGAATGACAGCATTAACTGAAGAGAACAGATATGATCGAACTGTATTTGTGGAAGTGTGGCGACAGAATGATCATGACAGCAATGTGATTATTGAGGGGTTGTAGGGATTCAGGCAGGATCAGCAAAAAACCAAACAAGGTCCCGTTTTGTTGTTTAGACAGGATGCAGTCAGTGCATCCTGAGACAGCCAATTTAATCTGGGAATCAAAATATAGAGTCATGTTGAATGGACAACTTTCAAATAGCAAGGGAAATCACAATCCATAGAATCCATGGTCGTTGGTAAGTTGGATACAATATTTTCTTGCTGATAGTAGACAGAGGCATGTGGAGTGGTGACTTTCTGATTGGACGTCTGTGGCCAATGGTGTTTCATAGGATCAGTGCTGCGATGTCTGTGTGTAGTTTATATCTGTGATTCAGATGAAAAAGTCAGCAGTTTGAGTGGTAATTTTGCAGACGACATTTGGAAAGGCATGTAATGATTAGGGGTAGTTAGGGGAATTGTGCATAGTGAGGAAGAGTGTTAAAGGTTGTAGCAGTGTGTAGATCAGCTGGAATGCTGGGCAGAGAAATGGCAAATCGAATTTCATCGGGACAGGTGTGAAGTGATGCATTTATGAACTCAAATGGAAGAGAGAATTACACCAGTTGACTGATTGGAAACATTGATAAACAGGCAACATTGGATACAAATCCGTAGCTCCCTGAAAATAACAACACAACAGGATGTGGTGGTAGAGGGGGAGTATGGTATGCTTACCTTCATTGGTCACAATATTGAGTACAGACGTTTGCAGGTCATGTTGTGACTGAATGAAACTTCATTCGACCATTTTTGGTATGTTGTGTGTTGGTGTCATCAACAAACTACAGGAAAAATGTGGAGGCTTTGGGGAGCATGCAACAGCGGTTTACCAGAATGTTGTCTGGATGAGAATGTGTTTACTGTAAGGTATTTAGACACAGTTGGATTGCCTTACCGGATTATCGGAGACTGAGGGGTGATCGGTACAGGTATATAGCATTAGGAGAAGCGTGAGTAGTGTGGATAGTTGGAATCCTTCTTTCAAAGTTGGGTGAGAGTGAGAAGTTTTATGTGAGATGAATAAGGCCAGTTTTCTTTACCAAGAGGGTGGAAGCTGCTCAGGAGGTGGGAGAGGTGGCAACGAGAGCAAAGTTTTGAGGTGGCATTTAGACAGACACATGAACAGGCAGATAATAGAGGGATATCACCCATGTGCAGGCAGATGGGATTAGTTTAGAACAGCATCATGGTCAGCACAGCCATGGTGGGCCGAAGGGCCTATTACTGTGCTGTACTGTTCTACTTTCTAACTTAACGGCATCTACTCTGTCAAAGCCCCTCAGAATCCTGGATGTTTCATTCAATTTCTCCCATTCTTCAAAACCTCATTAGGTTCAAGGTCAATCTACTCCACCTCTTCTCATTGGAAAATCCCGCCATCTCCAGGATTAGCTGAGTGAACCTTCCCTGGCCTGCCTCCAATACAAGAATATCTTTCCTTAGGGCACTCATACTGTTCATTGTAATCTAGGTGTAGTCTGTCTTGTACCTTGCATCGTTTTAGCAAGACCTCCCTAATTTTAGACTCCATTCCCTCTGTAATAAATGCCAGCATTTGATTTGCCTTCTCTATTACCTGCTGACCCTGTAACCTACCTTTTTCAGAATGATCCACAAGGATTCCCAAAACCCTTTATGCAGTCAGTCTGAAACCAAACGGTGTTAACTTGACAGTAAGTCGGAACCGTGCTGGAATGTATTATAAAGGATATGACAAAAAATGATAACTGGACGCTTAGAAACAATGGGAGATGCATGATTTTATGAAAGAGGAATATTTTAAAATTTGTTGCATTCTATATTTTTGTGTGACCATAAATGGCAGAATATTAAATCTGGGGGAGGCTAGTAGCACTAAGGGGATATTTGAAATTTCAGAAGCAGTTTGAAAAGTTTTAACAAGGGCTAAAAATTAATGAGAGAGAGAATAGGGCACCTGAAAGGTCAATGAGGCTGTCTGTGTGGAATCACTGCTGATGGGGGAGATACTGAACAAGTATTTTGCGTTAGGATTTACTTTGGGGAAAGAGATGGAAGCTCGAGACCTTGGAAAATACATAGTGATGTCTTGAACAGGGTTCACATTGGAGAACAGGAGGTGCTGGATGTCTAAAAATGCAAAACATTAAATAAAACCTTGGGACATGATCAGATGTATCCCAGTGTCTAGTGAGAAGCTAGCGAGGAAACTACCGGGTCCCTCGCAGAGATGTTTGTGTCATCGACAGCCACTACAGATGATGGTAGAGGTGGGTAAGTTTTTGGAGATGATTCTGAGAGAAAGGATCATCATGCATTTGGAAAGGCAAGGACAGACTCACGATCATCAGCATGGCTTTGTGTATGGGAAATCATGCCTCAAACTTGAGTGCAGAGGAAGATAAATGACTGATCAAAGCAGAGCAGTACATGATGTCCACATTAACTTTAGCAAGGCCTTTGACAATGGTCTGCATGGCAGACTGGTGAATAAGTTTAGATCACACATAACCAGGGAGCAATCACCAACTGGATACAAAATTGGATTGATGGTAGGAGCCAGAGCGTATTCATAGAGGGTTGCTGTTCAAACTGCAGGCCTGTGACCAACAGTGTGCCATGGGTTTATTGCTGGGCCACTGTTGTGCATCATTTATATAAACAATTTGGATGAGGATACAGGAGTCCTAGTTAGCAAGTGTGTGAATGACACTGAAATCAGTGGTGAAGTGGACAGTGAAGAGAGTTATCGAAGAGTACAATGGGATCAACAGTACTGCTGGGCCAGTGAGGTTAGGAATAGCAGGTGGAGAAATGCACAGTGTTGCATTCTGATAAAGCAGACCAGGGCTGGACTTGTACAGTTAATGTTAGGACCCTGGGTAGTGTTGTCAATCAGTGACCCAGGTATACAGGTACACCGTTCTTTGAAAGTAGCATCGCAGATAGACAGGCTGGTGAAGCAGGCACTTGGGATGGTTACCCTTCATTGGTCAGAGCATTGAGAATAGGAGTTGGGATGTCAGGTTGTATCTGTACTGGACATTCATGAGGTCACCATATAAACATTGTTGATTACCAGGAAAAAACTCACCTTGTTCACATATGTCCTTTAGTGAAGGACATCTGACATTCTTACCTGGTCTGGCCTACATGTGACTCCAGACCCACAGCAATATGGCTGACTCTGAGCTGCCTCTGGGCAATTAGCAGTAGGGCAATGTATGCTGGTCCAACCGGTGACATCCTCAGGCCATGAATGAATCAATGAAAAATATATATGTCCATCCCCACCTCTGCAAACAGCTCTAGCTGCAGCAATTCTGGCTTTGTAATACTGTTCAGGCCTTTGCCCTTCTCTGTAACATCCTCACCACCTCCAGCACCTTCAATTCCCCCTGTTCCTATACTCTCATTAAACGCTGGCAACGTTTCTTCTTTCTACTGCACTCCTCCTGCTAGGAGACTCCCTAGTGATCTCTTTAACAAATGCGTCCACATTT
Source organism: Chiloscyllium plagiosum (assembly GCF_037043375.1). Taxonomy (NCBI): domain Eukaryota; kingdom Metazoa; phylum Chordata; class Chondrichthyes; order Orectolobiformes; family Hemiscylliidae; genus Chiloscyllium; species Chiloscyllium plagiosum. The sequence goes on along the minus strand of NW_028270184.1, from coordinate 26,441,692 downwards.
CTAAACTTTGGCTTCTTCAGAATTGGTAGTTTTTTTTTCATCTCTTTATCAAATCTGGTAAATCCTGGGAATTACTGGGTCAAGACCATCTGAATTGGGGTAGGAGCATTGGGACGGTGTTGAGCACCTCGAGACTTGCTGTTGGGAAAAAGGGGAATCCAGGAGAAAACAGCACAAGGAGCGTGCTGTCACCCCAACGCCCCACCCACCCTCTTCCCATGGCAACCTGCTACCCTAAGTGTAACAGAATCTATGGAAGGTCACATCGGTCTGTACAGCTACCTACAGGCTCCACCTGAGAGTGGGAGAGAGTCAGCCTCGTCTGAGACCCATCACCAATGAGATGAAGAGATAGGAAGGCTGAATTCCTTCTCAATTATCCCAGTGCCTTTGTTACAAATTCCAATAACTCCCTGTTAATGCAGTGTCTAATAATGTAATGCTATAAAGGGGCTTAAATACTGTCCTTCCACTTTTATGTTCTGAACCTTATTACCCAGAATTTGGTTTCCTATTCTTGATAATCTGAGGACACATGTGTTGCTGGTAATCCCATTGTAATCTCTAACTGTGGGAGTTCCCCATCCTGCTTCTCATTCTGTCTTGCTTTCCACAATGTCTGACCTCGAATATTAATGACTCACCTTTTTTGTTCACCCTGTGAAAATGTCACCCTGATTGTGATTAGACAGAAATCACAGTCACACGTGCATGTAACTTATTGCAAATGCTTTATGCATTCAAATTAAGAAAGAGCAATTTAGTTTTTTAATCATAATTTCCGTCACAAACCTATTTGCTGATAAACAATTTCAGTAAAACACAGTCCCTTCCTGTTTCTTTCTTTTTGTCTTTAGCCACATCCCATAGTGTTCCAATATTTCAACCTTTCTCTTTGCACTTGGGAATTTTCTTTCACCTATGCTATGTCCCTCCTCCTCTGTGTCAGTTTAAAGCAATCTGCATAATCCTGGTCATATAATTGACAAGGACATTGGCCCTAGCACAGTACCAGTGGAGCTGTAGGGGGTAGTGTAATTTTTAAACGGTTAGCTGCATTTTAGTCTTTTCTACCTTATAGTAAACACAAGCAGACACTCGAAACTGTTGCCGGACCTCCCCCATGTTTTTATGAATGGAACAATTGTAACAGCTTTCCTCGATAGTTGAGAGAGCGCCCTTTAACACAGTTGTACAACATCATCCATATAAGGAAAGAACGGGGAGCTCGAACACTGATTGGCCAAGTGAATAACAACATAATCGCAGGCACCAGAACCCAAATAAGGAAAACAGTGGGGAACCCTAGCACTCATTGGTCAAGACAGCAGTAGGAGACTCAGCCCACATATACGTGTATATAATGCGTGGAGATTACTATGCTTGTGTGCGTACCTGCGGGAACTGCACCCGACTTTGCAAAGTTGAATGAAAAGTTTTGGACAGACTCCTCCGTGTCTTTGTTCCTGGGAAGGGACAGCCGCTTATCTCGCACACAGGTGTCCAGTATACCCATCTAACTACCTAATATCCTTTCAGGAGGGAAATCTGTTATAGGCAGCAGGTCTGGCCGACACATGTTCCAGACCCAGAGCGATGGGGTTGACTCGAAACTGCTCTCTGTAATGATCCAGCAAAACACTCAGCTCAAGGGCAGCTCGGGGTGTGCATGCGATGCTGGCCAGCCAGAGACAGCAACATGCCATGAGTGAATTAAACACAACATTGCTGGGACCAGTGTCCTGGCCAATCATGTCGGTAGGCTTATGGACAGGACTTTCAGCTGACAGAGAGGATGCAGGGCCAGGGTTCAGGTGAAAGGAGCTTTCCAAATCCAAAGAGAAATGGCAATGTAGCTGAGAACAGGAAGAAAGGAACAGGGAGAGACAGAGTTTAACTGAAAGTACATCAGTGAATTGGATTGTGACAAGAAATTGTGGAAAGAATCAATCGTCATGTACTTTTTATGGACTGGCTAAAGTCTCTGCAATAAGGTCTCTGGTACAGAGATAAATGAGGTTTAGTGGTGACACTGTGAACAAAAGGTGGATCATGAATATTCCATTGTCCACCTCCTTGAGGGGTGTCAGGGAGTGCAGGATGGGTAACCCTGACAGAAATGGGTAACAAAGGCAATAGAGAGAAAGCATTTTGCCTCAGATGATGAAGCTGGATCAGCCTGAATGCAGATTCTGGGTAACCCGTGTCAAAAACACAAGCAGGAGAAGAGTTTAGAGGCTGAGGAACAGCATTTCATTGCTCAACGATGTTACACATTCCAATGAATTCCTGTGTAATGCAAAGGCACTGTGACCATTTTGGGAGACTTCAGTCTTTGTATAATCTGGGACAGTTACTTTGTCAAAAGTGATGTTATCCGAACTCCTCTTTGAATGTTTCTGTCAGTGTTTGTTTGAATAACACGTTGTGCAAACGGCCAGGGACGTGACTATCTCAGATCGACCGTTGGGTGATGACGCTGAGGGAAGGAGTAATGTCACATTGAGATATCCTCTGGGAAATTGTACTATAGTGGAATTCAGCGAGATGATGGATGTTTAAAGTGACCATAAAGCACACCCTGCAATCACAACCAAAGCCATTGACATGTGTTTGAGAGGAGAACTGACCAAGGTAAACAGGGGAAACAGTGAAGTATATGGCTGGTAATGGACAGTGGAAAACATTTACAGTCATAGAGATGTACAGCACAGAAACAGACCCTTCGTTGTCCAACTCATCCACGCCACCCACATATCCTAACATAATCTCGTCACATTTGCCAGCACTTGGCCCGAATCCCTCTCAACCCTTCCTGTTCCTATACCCATCCAGATGCCTTTTAAATGCAGTTACTCTACCAGTCTCCACCACTTCATCTGGCAGTTCATTCCATACACGCATCACCCTCCACATCAAAATGTTGTCCATTATGTTCCTTTTATATCTTTCTCCTCTCACCCTCAACCTCGGCCCTCCAGTTCTGGACCACCCCACCCCAAGGAAAAGACCTTGTCTGTTAAACCTAACCATGCCTCTCATGGATTTATAAACCTCCATATGGGTTACCCCTCAGCCTCAGACATTCCAGGGAAAACAGCCCCAGCCCATTTAAACTCTCTCTTTAGCTCAAATCCTCCAATCCTGTCAGCATCTTTGTAAATCTTTTCTGAACCTTTCAAGTTACACAATATCCTTCCGATAGGGAGGCGACAAGAATTGCACGCAATATTCCAACAGTGGCTGATCCAATGTCCTGTTTTGCCACAACATGACCTCCCAACTCATCTACTCAATGCACTGATCAGTAAATGCAAGCATACCAAACACATTCTGCACTATCCTATCGACCCACAATTCTCCTTTCAAGTAACAATGAACCTGCTCTCCAAGGTCTCTTTGTTCAGAAACACTCCCTGGGACCTTAACATTAAGTGTATAAATCCTGCGAAGAGTTGCTTTGCCAAAATGCAGCACCTCCCATTTATCTGAATTAAGCTCCATCTGCCACTCCTCAGCCCATTAGCCCATCAGTTCACCATCCCGTTGTAATGTGAAGTAACATTCTTCACTGTCCACTACACCTCCAATTGTGGTGTCATCTGCAAAATTACTAACGATACCTGCTATGTTCACATCCAAATCATTTATATAATTAATGGAAGGTAGAGGACCCAGCACCAATCCTTGTGGCACTCCACTGGTCACAGGTCTCCAGTCTGAAAAAAGAACAACCCTCCACAATCATCCTCTGTCGTCTACCTTTGTGCCAGTTCTGTATCCAAATGGCTGGTTTTCCCTGTATTCCATGAGATCTATCCTTGCTGTCCAAGCTCCCATTTGGAAACTTTTCGAATACCTTACTGAAGTCCACATCACTCACATCCACCGCTCTGCCCTCATCAATCCTTTTGTTACTTCTTCAAAAAACTCAATATCTTGAAACATGATTTCCCACGTACAAAGCAATGCTGACTATCCCCAATTAGACATTGCCTTTCAAAACACATGTAATTGCTGTCCCTCATGTATCCGTCTTTCAACGTGCCCACGACTGACGTCAGGCGAACCAGTCTGTAGTTCCCTGGCTTGTCCTGACCACCCGTCTTAAACAGTGGTACCACGTTAGCCCAACCTCCGGTCATCTGGTACCTCACCTGTGTCTATCGATGATACAAATATTTCAGCACGGGGCACAACAATCATTTCTCTAGCATCCCACAGAGATCGAGAGTATACCTGATAAGGTCCTGGGGACTTATCCGGCTTTAACCATTTCAAGACATCCAACACCTCCTCCTCTGTAATGTGGATATTTTGCAAGATTACATCATCTATTTCCCAAACCATCATTCTATTCTATATCTTCCTGGTCCTTCTCCACAGGAAATACTTGTTCAGTATCTCCACCATCTCCTGCAGCTCCACGTGTAGGTTGTCTTGATCTTTGAGGGACCTTATTCTCTCCTCAGTGACCCTTTTGTCCTTTATGGAATTGTAAAAATATTTTGGAGTCTCCGTAAACCTATTTGCCAAAGCAATCTCATGTCCCCTTTTTGCCCTTCTGATTTCCCTCTATCCCTAAACAACACTGTAATCTCCCCCTCCGTGACTGATCCCTACTCAACACTGCACTCAAACCCCTCCCAGACTGATCCCTACCCAACACTGCAACCTCCCCCTCTCTTACTGATCCCTACCAAACACTGCACTCACCCCCTCCCTGACTGATCCCTAAACAACACTGCAATCTCCCCCACCCTGACTGATCCCTCCACAACACTGTAATCGCCCCCTCCCTGATTAATCTCTCCCCAACACTGCACTCACCCCCTCCCTGACTGATTCCTACCCAACATTGCAATCTTCTCCTCCCTGACTGATTCCTACACAACACTGCACTCAACCCCTCCCTGACTGATTCCTACCCAACATTCCAATCTCCCCCTCCCTGACTGATCCCTACCCAACATTGCAATCTCCCCCTCCCTGACTGATCCCTACCCAACATTGCAATCTCCCCCTCCCTGACTGATCCCTACCCAACACTGCAATCTCCCCCTCCCTGACTGATCCCTACCCAACACTGCAATCTCCCCCTCCCTGACTGATCCCTACACAATACTGCAATCTCCCCCTCCAAGACTGATCCCTACCCAACACTGCACTCACCCCCACCTTGACTGATCCGTACCCAAAACAGCAACCTCCCCCTTCCTGACTGATCCCTACACAACACCGTAATCATCCCCTCGCTGACTGATCCCTACACAACATTGCAATCTCCCCCTCCCTGACTGATCCCTACACAACACTGCAACCTCCCCCTCCCTGACTGATCCCTACACAACACTGCAATCTCCCCCTCCCTGACTGATCCCTACACAACACTGCAACCTCCCCCTCCATGACTAATCCCTACACAACACTGCAATCTCCCCCTTCCTTAGTGAAATCTACACAACTCTGCACTCACCACTCCACCCACCCCCCACCACCCCCCCCCCCCCCCCACCCCGCCGGAAGGTTAGATCGCATGGAATCCAGGGGACGTTGGCAAACTTGGTAAACAATTGGCTTGATGGTAGGAAGCAGAGGGTAATAGTCAGACTGAACGCCTGTGACTACTGGTATGCCTCAGCGGTCATAGAATCATAGAACCTCTCCTCTGTGGAAACAGGCCCTTCGGCCCAACACGTCTGCTGGCCCTCTGAAGATTATTCCACCCTAACCAATTCCCCTACCTTGTTACTCTACATTTCCCCCTGACTAACGCAACTTACTTACACATCCATGAACACAAGAGGCAATTGAGCATGGCTAATTTACCTGACCTGCACCGTGGGCGGCACGGTGGCACAGTGGTTAGCACTGCTGCCTCACAGCGCCAGAGACCCGGGTTCAATTCCCGCCTCAGGCGACTGACTGTGTGGAGTTTGCATGTTCTCCCCGTGTCTGCGTGGGTTTCCTCCGGGTGCTCCGGTTTCCTCCCATCATCCAAAGATGTGCAGGGTCAGGTTAATTGCCCATAGGCTAAACTGCCCAGAGTGGTAGGTGCATTCGTCCAGGGTAAATATTGGGCAGGGAAAATAGCTCTGGGTGGGTTACTCTTCGGCAGGTCGGTGTGGAGTTGTTGGGCGAAATGGCCTGTTTCCATACTGTAGGAAATCTAACCCTCACAGGATATTACCCACACAGAGTATCCTGTGAGGTTGGAATTGAACCCAAATCCACGGTGCTGTGAGGTAGCAGTGCTCACCACTGAGCCACTGTGCCACTCAGCTGGTCAGTGCTAGACCCATTGCAGTTTGTTATCTATATCAATGATTTGGATGAGGATGTTTAAGGCATTATTAGAAAGTTTGCAGGTTACACTAAAATAAGTGAGGAAGGTTCTCAGCAATTGCAACAGGGGCTTGACCAGCTGGGGAATTCGGCTGAGAAATGGCAAATAGAGTTTAAAACAGACAAGGGCGAGATCAAGCATTTTGGAAAGTCACATCAAAACATGGGTTTCATGCTGAATGGTAGGGTCTGCAGGAGTGTAGTGGAATAGAAGGACCTTGGATTCCAGGAGCACGGATCTCTGAACTCAGGGAGACGGGGCAGTGAAGAAGGCTTTTGGCATACTGGGCTCTTCATCAGTCAGGGCATGGAATATCGAGGTTGGTCAATTCTGTTGCAGTTGTACAGGATTCAGTTTTGGCCACCTTGCTATTGGAAGGATATTATTAAACTGGAAAGAGTGCAGACGAAATTTACAAGGATGTTGCCAGAACTCAACTAGACAGTTATAGAGAGAGGTTGGACAGTTAAGGCATTGCCTTTAGTGTGCAGGAGACTGAGGGGTGTCCTTATAAAGGTGTATAAGATCATGGGAGGCATGGGAATGCACTAGGTCTTTATTCAAGGCTTGGGACATCGAGGACGAAAGGGCATCAGTTTAAGGTGAAAGGGGAAAGATTAAAAGTGAACCCGAGGGACAACCCTTTTCTCCAGAGGGTGATACACATACGGAATTAACCAACAGTGGAAGTAGTCAAGGAGGATACATTTAATAACATTTAAAAGGCACTTGGACGAATACATGTAGAGGAACATATTGGAAGGATATGGGTCATGTGCAGGGAAACGGGGTTAGTGTGGATGGGCCAGTTTGGGCCAAAGAGCCAGTCTCCATGCTGTAGAACTCTATGACTCTATGAGTATACCCAGGTGTCCCACAATACAGAAGCAGCTAAAGCAACACGAACCCGAGCCGGTACAAATGTGAAACAGTCCGGCAGAATTTGGCAGGAAGCCAGCCTGGTCGTGCAGCGAAGGATTCCTGGTACAGGAGCTGTGGTTAGAAGCTCATAGAGAGCTGGGGAAGGAAGCTAGAAAGCTCACTCCACTGCCGATAGCCTGGAGGACCCCGGGCTGGGATAAGGCAGCTGGGATCCGGTCACCCCAGGGAAACCTACAGGCTGTGACCGAGCTAGGTCTCCAACATAATGAGCAGGGCAGAACATTGCAGGAAAATCTCACCCACATGGGACCACTCCAGTTACAATTGGGAAGAGTCCAATCCAGTGAAAGGGGGGTCTCTGGGGATGGGGAGGCAGCCTCAGGTTGCATTGACAATCTGGAAGGACAGTGTATGAGCTCTCAGCAGCTGCATGGGTCCTGTACACCTGCAACACGGAGCAACACACATCTGGCCCTATTAGGAGGTTTCAGGAGCAAATACAATGCCAAGGGAACCCGGGCTCCTGCTAGAATGGGATAATGTGTGCCTTTGGGCTCTACCTCCCCAGCTCGATAATGACAGGCCCCACACTGACACATCCACACCCGCCCACAGATGGGAACTGCCACTGCCTTTCTTCCAGGTAACTGCACCTTTTACCCCCAGCTCTGACCCACAGCCGAACTCAGAAACCATGAATACTGTGGTTACCCAGTGTCAAACAGTTGATGGTCTCACTACGTACACAACAGCCAGTCCAGGCACCCAGCTGGTGGGCAGCACCAAAAAGATCCCATCTCTGACCCAGATACATGTTTGGATGAGATTGACCGACAGTCTGTCATACACAGAGTGGACGCTGATGAGCAAACCAAATTAATCACCATGTGCCTTAGTCCAGCAGGCCATTAAGTCCTCCCTGAAGGCCAACAGCTATGGAGGGGCATCCATGATGAGATGAAGGCAGCGGTCCTCACTGCTCGAGGGCAGGATAAGGCAGACCCTGCAGAGGCGCTGCATAAATGTAGAACAACAACCAGGGGAATGACCCTCCCCTCCCCCCGTCAGCTTCATCTGAAAACTCTGGGTCCAATTTGTCTGGAATTTTGGGGCTATGACCTGCACCTCTCTTAGCGATGAGAAACTGGGCCCAAACCTTTGTCTCCCATGTATCAGAAAGAAGAAGGGACACCTGGGATTCGAACCCTCAGACGCCCCCTGGAATGAGGCTTGGGCCCTCTGCTAATTAATTGCTGAATAGGAAGTAGATTTTAGGGATTTACACATTGTGGTACAGAGGCTCAGGGAGCACAGACGATTAGTGCGGTTTCCTCAAGTACAGGTGGATGGTAGTGAACTATTGAGCACCAGTCCAGACAAGGGGTCAGAGTTCAAACAGTGATATCCCAGGAAGCCAACCAAGGAGAATTCCTCAGGAACAAAATTAAAAACAGACTGAGACCAGGAGTGAAGGCTCCTCTCCCATCTTGTCCCACACACACCATGCTCTCGCAATGGACTAGTCACTAAACCCACAGGCAATACCTTGTTCACTAACATTTATCACAAACTGATGCCAATCATAATGAATGCATCAGAAATACAGTAACCAGAGTCGTGTCCTTCCCCATTAAAATGATTATGTTGCCACCTGACCCACAGGACAAGGGGGTGAGGGGCAGGGAAATATCAGGGAAAGCCCACAACAGCAATTTGGAGATGAAAGAAAAAGGAATTCCTTGATGATTTAGCCACAGTATACAAGTCCACTCTCAGGGCAGGAGTGTTACCGGTCAGTATGCTCACTTGGCTAATTTGGAGAATAAACTCAGGATCCTGACCCAACAACTCTCTAATGAGCCTGAGAAAGACTGAATACAGAAAACCCAGAAGAGACCATGGGACAACTAGTGGAGAATCAGGCTACCCATCACTTAGTGACCAGACGGGAGGGTCATGCCAATGCGATTAGCCAGATCACCAACGGCCCAAAAAGAGATGACGGCGAGCAGTAAAACCACACCATGTGCAGTATCTACGGTAACGTGATGGTGGTACAGCTGAGGGAGGAGCTCAGGCAAGCCAGCCAAGGGAAAGTCCCATCCCGGGTTAGTGACAAACAGCGTAAATGTTTGTTCCAGGAGAACACCCACACCAACATCTCTCACTGTCACTGACAGCAGCTCACCAAGGGCTGGGTTAATGACAGCTGTTAGGACACTCTCATTGGGAAACTCGGTTTGGTGCGAGGTGTGGGATATAGGTAAAGTAGTGTCATTTCTGCAATTATAATTATTTATGCAAGTTAAATGCACTCACACCAGTGTATAATTGTTTCAACCAAGAGCTGAGGAAAAAGAATAAAAACTATGTGGAGGAAATATATAATTGTTTTTGCATTAGCTAAAATGTGCATACAAGAATGAAATGTGCCTGCGAACAATGGTAGACAAACAGATAAGGTGCTGTGAGGATGTAGGTTAAGCCAGATATGCTTGTACAAGCAGTAGTTATAAACATCTGTTTCCCACTTTTGCAAAAACACTAAAACAAACCCCAATTAAAAGATCATAAAGATCAATATGGTTGGGGAAAGGGAGGAAATGTCACAAGTGGGGGAAGTAGATAATAGTGAAGGAGGATATACCTAACAATGGGCCACAGCAGGATGTGGTGAAATAGCCAAGTAAAACTTGTAATTTATTATACACAAGGCCGGATAAGGCAAGAGATAAACAATAGTAATGGGCACCAGGTTTGGAGTAGTGAATCCTATATAAGGTATGTACTTGCCTCTGCGTGCCCTATTCCAGGCACCACGCTTGCAAGCGTCTAATAAACATACTGATTGCTTCAGATATTGACTCGGACTGAAATTATTGAAGTGGGTGATCTTTGTTTCTCACACCAAGTGACAAAGTTAGGATGAAGTCCAAATTATGGGAGTTGTACAAAACTGGCATTTGTTTGGGTTACCATGAATCCATCCCACATACTGTGGAGATAGAGGGAGCAGTGACCACTCCAAAGTAAATGTGAAGGAACAGGCCATAATATCACATGCCCAGAGCCTGTCATCCATGAATTTGGCTCCTCTCCCATCAAGCTGTGGCCCTAACTGCACTCATCTTGATATATCTTGGGTTCTTGGTGGTTATGATTGCAGGTTGCAACAGATGGGTACCATCATTATGCATAATGCCTGGACACAGTCACAGGGCTGTAAGGCTGGTAGAAGTCTCAGGGAATTCTACTCAGCAGAGAATTCCAGGATTTTGAGCCATCAGTTCTCATTCCCTTGTATTTATTCTGATCACTGTCTATGCATAACAATTCTGTACATATTATTGGAATGCTTTATTTTTTTGTACAAGCAGTTAGGAGAGCCACAGTCGCTCACTGGTTAGCACTGTTGTCTCACAGTGCCAGAGACCTGGGTTTGATTCCACCCTCGAGCGACTGTCTGTGTGGAGTTTGCACTATCTCCCCGCATCTGCATTGGTTTCCTTCCACAGTCCAAAGATGCGCGTGTTAGACAAATTGGCCATGTAAAATTGCCCATAATTTCTAGGGATATTCAGGCAAGTTGAATAGCCATGGGGAATGCAGGGTTTCAGGGATATCATGGGGGTGGTGGAATCTAATTTGGATTCTCTTCAGAGGGTAATTGTGGACTCGATGGGCCGATGGGCCTGTTTCTGCTGTATAGGGATTCTATGATTCATTTCTTTCATATCACTTATCAGCCATATGATGATAGGTTTGACCAATGTACATAATGGCTTTCGCTCACACCGCTGGCTACTCTGACAACAAGCATACCCAGCGTTTAAAATCAGATTTGCAATTCATTGTATAACCTTCTTTCCATCTAAATGGATGAGTTGGGGGAAATGTCACAACCTCCTGGCTAAAACACAGATAGACAGCCAAGGTATATTGGCCAAGTAAATCTCCCAAATCACAAACCCGCACACCAGGCACAGTGCAAACACAGCAGCCAAGTGGTAATGTCATCAGCATAATGTAAAAGGCAACAGTTCTCCAGGACAGACATATCCCTAACAACATCTGCACCAAACAAAGGAGGGCCCAGACAGGAAGCTACCGGGTCCTGCTACACAAACAAACTAACAGTAACAAGCCATCCAAATGGTTGGATTTTTCTCAAACTATTAGCCAATTCTCCTCATTGTCCAGAACTACAGAAAGTTTGGGAAAACCATCCAGAAATGAACACAAACGGGGTTCACCTGCAAACTGATTTCTTGAATCTTCTGGAGGCCATCTGAGGAGACCAGCATGGCAAGAGACAGACAGACAGACACAGAGAGAAAGCAGCTTCGCAGACCCAAAGACAGAACCAGAGAGGGAGAGATAAAGACAGTTTGAAGCAAACCCCAGAAACATGGGAGAGAGGGAGTGTGCAAAACCATTGAGAGAGAGGCAGAGCTGGAAACAACTGGAATAATGTGTGTCACCGCTTCAGTCTGTCCATGCTTTGACTCCTGTTTGATTCAGTTTGACCGTCCTTCTCTCCCTCTCTCTGTCCTTCTCTCTCTCTGCCTTTCTCTCTCTCTCACTCACTGCCTTTTTCTCACTCTCCCTTTCCCTGTCTCTCTCTGCCCATCTTACTCTCATCTCTGTCCCCACTCTCTCGATCTCTCTATCTTTTTCTTACCCTCCATTTCTCTCTCTTCCCTATTTCAGACCTGAAAGTGCTCACCCAATTTTGAACCCACTCAAAAATATTTTGCCTCTCATTTTCACTGTCCTCCAAAATTTATCCCCATTCCCAAATATCTTCCCTCCCAAGTAATTGCCTCACCAAATGTGCCCCACTCAAATATTTTGCTGCCCCCAACATTGCTGTGCGCCCCACTCGCTGGGGCAGAGGGAAATGAGTGGAAAAGTGTGGAGCTGGAAAAGCACAGCAGGTCAGGCCTGCACCATCGATTCTCCTTCCTGACCTGTTGTGCTTCCCCAGCTCCACACTTTGTGACTCTGACTCACCAGCAACTGCAGTCCTCACTTTCTCACACTGGTAAATGACTCTGGGTTAACTGACTGGCCTGTGATTGTTTTAATTTACAGCAAGATCCCACTCCCAGAATTACAGAAGATTTGCATCACAGATGGAATCCTTTCTGCCCATTATGCCCCCTCCCCCATTAAATGATCCTGGACTTGTTCACGATCTTCAGGATTGGCCTCTGAATGGCCTCATTGACTATCTTCATGTGGAGACCTCTTTTCTGCCCTGTCTGACACTTTGCATCACATACTATCCTACCCCCCCATCTCTCTCTCTCTCTGACAACAACCGCTCCTTTCTGCACAAACCTCAAAACTCCATCAAACCGTCCCCCTCTCTCTGGCTGCCCCACTCCGTCCTTGTCCCCACTTTCCCCCTCCCCATGAAGACTCACAGCCCTTGGGCGGGAGGACATACTGCAGAGTCTAACTCACCTTTTGACTGACTGCTGTAATGCACAGAAAGATCCCACTCTGAAACCATCGCGAATTACACACATATACTTCTCCCTCCATATATGTCCTTCTCTCTCTCTCCCTCTCTCTCACTCTGTCCTTCTCTCACTCTCTCTGTCTCCTTGACTCTCACTGCCCATCTCTCTCTCCATACTTACTCCATCTCCACCCTCTCCATGTCTCTCTCTCTTTTTGTCACTCTCCCTTTCTCTTTTTCTCCATTTCAGATTCACTCAGAAAAGTACTCCATGTTCCTTCCAATCATCCCCTCCAGGTCTCAGATGCTGGAGATCAGAGCTGAAAATGAGTTGCTGGAACAGCGTAGCAGGTCAGGCAGCATCCAGGGAACAGGACAATCGACGTTTTGGGCATACATCCTTCTTCAGGAATGAGAAAAGTTTGTCGAGCAGGCTAAGATAAAAGGTAGGGAGGAGGGACTTGGGGGAGGGGCGTTGGAAATGCGGTAGGTGGAAAGAGGTCAAGCTGAGGGTGATATGTCAACTGGGGTGGGGGCGGAGATGTCAGGAAGAAGATTGCAGGTTCGGAAGGCAGTGCTGAGTTCGATGGATTTTCCTGAGACAAGGTGGGGGAAGGGGAAATGAGGAAACTGGTGAAATCTGAGTTCATCCCTTGTGCGTGGAGGGTTGCTAGGCGGAAGATGAGGTGCTCTTCCTCCAACCGTTGTGTTGTTGTGGTCTGGCGATGGAGGAGTCCAAAGACCTGCATATCCTTGGTGGAGTGGGAGGGGGAGTTGAAGTGTTGAGCCACAGAGTGGTTGGGTCGGTTGGTCCGGGTGTCCCAGAGGTGTTTTCTGAAACGCTCCACAATTAGGCGGCCTGTCCCCCCCAATATAGAGGACGCCACATCGGGTGCAGAGGATGCAATAGATGATGTATGTGGAGGTGCAGGTGAATTTGTGGCGGATATGGAAGTCTCCTTTGGGGCCTTGGAGGGAGGTGAGGGGGAAGGTGTGGGCGCAAGTCTTGCACCTCCTGCGGTTGCATGGGAAGGTGCCGGGAGTGGAGGTTGGGTTGGTGGGGGGGGGGTGTGTGGATCTGACGAGGGAGTCACGGAGGGAGTGTTCTTTACGGAATGCTGATAGGGGAGGGGAGACAAATATATCCTTGGTGATGGGGTCCGTTTGGAGGTGGCGGAAATGACGGCGGATGATACGCTGTACATGGAGATTGGTGGGGTGGTAGGTGAGGACCAGTGGGGTTCTGCCCTGGTGGCGGTTGGAGGGGCGGGGCTCAGGGGCGGAGGAGCGGGAAGTGGAAGAGATGCGGTGGAGGGCATCGTCGACCTTGTCGGGGGGGAAATTGCAGTCCTTGAAGAAGGAGGCCATCCGGGTTGTACGTTTTTGGAACTGCTCCTCCTGGGAGCAGATGCGGCGGAGACGAAGGAATTGGGCGTTTTTACAGGGGGCAGGGTGGGAGGAGGTGTAGTCCAGGTAGCTGTGGGAGTCGCTCGGTTTGTAGTAGATGTCCGTGTTGATTCGGTCACCTGAGATAGAAATAGAAAGGTCGAGGAAGGGGAGGGAGGAATCTGAGACTGTCCAGGTGAAATTGAGGTCCGGGTGGAAGGTGTTGTTGAAGTGGATGAACTGTTCAACCTCCTCGTGGGAGCACGAGGCGGCGCTGATACAGTCATCGATGTAGCGGAGGAAAAGGTGGGGAGTGGGGCCAGTGTAATTGCGAAGATGGACTGTTCCACATATCCTACGAAGAGGTAGGCATAGCTGGGGCCCATGCGGGTGCCCATGGCTACTCCTTTCGTTTGGAGGAAGTGGGAGGATTGGAAAGAGAAGTTATTCAGGGTGAGGACCAGTTCAGTCAGTCGAAGGAGGGTGTCAGTGGAAGGGTACTGTTTGGTACGGCGGGAAAGGAAGAAGCGGAGGGCTTTGAGTCCTTCGTGATGGGGGATGGAGGTGTACAGGGACTGGATGTCCATGGTGAAGATGAGGCGTTGGGGACCGGGGAAGCGAAAATCATGGAGGAGGTGGAGGGCATGGGTGGTGTCCCGAACGTAGGTGGGGAGTTCTTGGACTAAGGGGGACAGGACCGTGTCGAGGTATGCAGAGATGAGTTCGGTGGGGCAGGAGCAGGCTGAGACAATGGGTTGGCCGGGGATGTCAGGTGTGTGGATTTTGGGCAGGAGGTAGAAGCGGGCGGTGTGGGGTTGTGGGACCATGAGGTTGGAGGCGGTGGATGGGAGATCCCCCGAGTTGATGAGGTTATGGATGGTCTGGGAGATGATGGTTTGGTGGTGGGGGGGTGGGGTCATGGTCAAGGGGGCAGTAGGAGGAGGTATCTGCGAGCTGGCGTTTGGCCTCATCGGTGTAAACGTCGGTGCGCCAAACTACTACCGTGCCTCCCTTGTCTGCTGGTTTGATAGTGAGGTTGGGGTTGTAACGGAGGGAGTGGAGGGCTGCGTGTTCCGAGGGTGAGAGGTTGGAGTGGTTGAGAGGGTGGGGGAGTTCAGGTGGCGGTTAATATCGCGGTGGCAGTTGGCTATGAAGAGGTCGAGGGCAGGTAGGAGGCCAGCACGGCGTGTCCAGGTGGATGGGGTGTGTTGGAGGCATGGGAAGGGGTCGTCAGAGGGTGGGCGAGAGTCTAGGTTGAAGAAGTAGGCACGGAGGCGAAGGCGGCCGAAGAATTGGTCGATGTCAGGCCTCATGTTGAACTCATTAATCCGAGAGCGTAGGGGAATGAAGGTGAGGCCTCTGCTGAGAACTGATCTTTCATCCTCAGAGAGGGGTAGAAAGTTTGGCGCGGTAGTAGTTTGGCGCACCGACCTTTACACCGATGAGGCCAAACGCCAGCTCGCAGATACCTCCTCCTACTGCTACCTTGACCATGACCCCACCCCCCCAACACCAAACCATCATCTCCCAGACCATCCATAACCTCATCAACTCGGGGGATCTCCCATCCACCGCCTCCAACCCCATAGTCCCACAACCCCGCACCGCCCGCTTCTACCTCCTGCCCAAAATCCACACACCTGACTTCCCCTGCTGACCCATTGTCTCAGCCTGCTCCTGCCCCACCGAACTCCTCTCTGCATACCTCGACACGGTCCTGTCCCCCTTAGTCCAAGAACTCCCCACCGACGTTCGGGACACCACTCATGCCCTCCACCTCCTCCATGATTTTCGCTTCCACGGTCACCAACGCCTTATTTTCACCATAGACATCCAGTCCCTGTACACCTCCATCCCCCATCACGAAGGACTCAAAGCCCTCCGCTTCTTCCTTTCCCGCCATATCAACCAGTACCCTTCCACTGACTCCCTCCTTTGACTGACTGAACTGGTCCTCACCCTGTACAAATTCTCTTTCCATTCCTCCCACTTCCTCCAAACGAAAGGAGTAGCCATGGGCACCCGCATGGGCCCCAGCTATGCCTGCCTCTTCGTAGGATATGTGGAACAGTCCATCTTCCGCAACTACACTGGCCCCAAACCCCACCTTGTCCTCCGCTACATCGATGACTGTATCGGCGCCGCCTCGTGCTCCCACGAGAAGGTTGAACAGTTCATCCACTTCACCAACTCCTTTCCACCCTGACCTCAAATTCACCTGGACAGTCTCAGATTCCCTCCCTTCCCTTCCTCGACCTTTCTATTTCTATCTCAGGTGACCGAATCAACACGGACATCTAATACAAACAGAGCGATTCCCACAGCTACCTGGACTACACCTCCTCACACCCTGCCCCCTGTAAAAACTCCATCCCATTCTCCCAATTCCTTCGTCTCTGCCGCTCTGCTCCCAGGAGGAGCAGTTCCAAACACATACAACTCAGATGGTCTCCTTCTTCAAGGACCGCAATTTCCCCCCCGACATGGTCGACGATGCTCTCGACCGCATCTCTTCCACTTCCCGCTCCTCCGCCCTTGAGTCCCGCCCCTCCAATCGCCACCAGGGCAGAACCACACTGGTCCTCACCTACCACCCCACCATCTCCATGTACAGCGCATCATCCGCCGTCATTTCCGCCACCTCCAAACGGACCCCACCACCAAGGATATATTTCCCTCCCCTCCCCTATCAGCATTCCGTAAAGACCACTCCGTCCGTGACTCCCTCGTCAAATCCACACCCCCCACCAACCCAATCTCCTCTACCGGCACCTTCCCCTGCAACCGCAGGAGGTGCAAGACTTGCAACCACACCTCCCCCCTCACCTCCCTCCAAGGCCCCAAAGGAAACTTCCCATATCCGCCACAAATTCACAGGCACCTCCACACACGTCATCTTTTGCATCCTCTGCACCCGATGTGGCCTCCTCTATATTGGGGAGACAGGCCGCCTACTTGCGGAGCGTTTCAGAGAACTCCTCTGGGACACCCGGACCAACCAACCAACCCAACCACCCTGTGGCTCAACACTTTAACTCCCCCTCCCACTCCACC
This sequence comes from Chiloscyllium plagiosum, assembly GCF_037043375.1. NCBI lineage: Eukaryota > Metazoa > Chordata > Chondrichthyes > Orectolobiformes > Hemiscylliidae > Chiloscyllium > Chiloscyllium plagiosum. The sequence continues at coordinate 26,424,557 of NW_028270184.1, read as the reverse complement.
AAGGACATGCAGGTCTTTGGACTCCTCCATCGCCAGACCACAACAACACGACGGTTGGAGGAAGAGCGCCTCATCTTCCGCCTAGGAACCCTCTAACCACAAGTGATGAACTTGGATTTCACCAGTTTCCTCATTTCCCCCCCCCCCCCCACCTTGTCTCAGTCAAATCCATCGATCTCGGCACCGCCTTCCTAACCTGCAATCTTCTTCCTGACCTCTCCACCCCACACCAGTCTGACCTATCACCCTCACCTTGACCTCTTTCGACCTATCCCATTTCCAACCCCCCTCCCCCAATTCCCTCCTCCCTACCTTTTATCTTAGCCTGCTGGACACACTTTTCTCATTTCTGAAGAAGGGCTTATGCCCGAAAGGTCGATTCTCCTGTTCCCTGGATGCTGCCTGACCTGTTGCGCTGTTCCAGCAACACATTTTCAGCGCTAAATCCTGGGAGAGACCAGGCACTGAGGCAATCTCTTCCCATAGCGCCTTCTCAGTCACTGGGACAGAGCAGAGGGGCCAGGGAGAAAGAGGGAGAGAAACTACAGAAGAGAAAGAGAGATGGACGGACAGACAGTGAGAGGGAGGGAGAGAACAAGACAAAGACAGGCAGGCAGATAGGGAGGGTGAGAAAGTGAGAAGAACTGAGAGAGAGCAGGAGAGAGACAGAGAGAGAGTGAAACCCCAGGAAGAGAAATACAATGTGAGACAGATACAACATGAAAATTGGGGAGAAAGACGGGAAGAGAAGTTTAGACAGACAGCAAGACAGAAATCCCAGGGAATATTGGACAGACAGAGAGAGAGGAGTTGCAACAGCAGAGAGATAGAGCTGAGAGAGTTGGTTGATGGTCGGGGGTGGGGGTTGGGGGGAGGTTAGTTTGGAGTTGCTCCGATGCAGCGAGAATGATGTACAGGCAAGAATAGCAAGATCCCACAGAACTGAGAGATAGATGCAGAGAGAGATGAGCAAGGTGTTTATTTTGTGAAGGATTGAATGATTAAGTATTCCTCAAAAACCTGATGAGGCGACAAAGGGGGAAAGGGAATCTACCGGGAAATGTAAACAGGGCAGAGATGTGAAGGATATTGAGAGATAGGGATTGAAGAAAAGATGTGGGAGAGAGAGAGCTGGGAACACAGAAATAGACAGGAGAGCTGCAGTGAGAGAGGGAAGCAATGAGATCAGTGGGATCAGACCCCTCTCTCGCATTTTGCTCCTTTGTCTCTCTCCAGTCCAAGGCTCGCCCCTCGTGGCAAAATTCCTACAGACAGCCTGAATCCCACAATTCCTGTGTGTGTGTATGTGTGTGTGTGTCTGTGTGTGTGTGTGTCTGTGTGTGTGTCTCTCTGTATGTGTCTGTGTCTGTGTGTGAGTCTGTGTGTGCGTGTCTGTGTGTGTGTGTGTGTGTGTGTTTGCTCTATCTGATTCCAGCTCCTGTCTGATGATTACTCATAGCAGAATAATTTGATTCTCTGTCTCTGTATTGTCCTAGTTTCTGCTAACAAATCAAATGTTGAATCATCCATGATCCTATGGAATACCAGAGCAGGCTCGAGGGGCTGGATGGTCTCCTCCTGTTCCTATTTCGGATGGTCTTATGTTGTTAATGCCACCTCCCAGCTCTTGGCACACACACGGGAGGTTATAACTACACAAGGGCCTGATCTTGTAGAGTGCTGCACTCTTCCGTGAGTCTCGGAGGGAACCAGCCTGTTTTGGAGTTGCAGCCTCTCCGTGAGAAGTGAAATCTCCTCCCGGTTCTCACTTTAAGGTGGAGCAGGCCAGTCCCGGGGAAACAAACAACAGGCCAGGTCTGCTCTGTCCTTCAGCTCCATTTCAGAAGGCTACGTGAGCGGGGCTTGTTTCCTTCATCAGCTCCCTGTGCTCTCCCTTCTGCGTTAGGGTGGGGGCCGAGTGGCCTTTCTCCTGGCTCCCATTCAGGTGCAGGCTGGCTATGATTTGGTTATACAGGGCACGTCACTGGAGTGAGGTCGGTTAGCTCAGTTGGCTGGGCAGTTACCTTACCACACTTGCTAGAGTTACTCTGAAGGACTCTCCTTCCCAACCTCTCCCCTCAGCTGGGGCATGGTGACCCTCTGATTAAAACACCACCAGACACCGCTCTCTAATGAGGAGCTGTCCCATGCACTGGTAAGACTATGGTGACATTACATTGTTTTGCAGTTGAAGCACTGTGTGCAGGACTAGTCACTGTACAGCCAGAGGGATGTTAGTGTGTGTGGAAGGTTTACTGGCTGAATCCCCACTGGAATGAACAGCACTCTCTTTTCGCCAGTTTAGTCACTCTTACAGCTTTTGTGTTTTTGGAGACACAAGGACCAATTCACCTGAAACAGCAGTTGGGCACACAATAAGGCTGGCTAGTTTACACACACAGAAACACTCTCTCTCTCTTTCTCTCTCTCTCTCTCTCTCTCTCTCAGACACTCAGTCTCTCAAACACACACACTGACTCCCTCAAACACATACACACACTCTCACTCCCTCAAACACATACACACACTCTCTCTCTCACACACACACATTCCTCTCTCTCACACACACGCACACACTCAGACAGACACATATACAAACACATACTCTCTCACACACACATGCAGACACAGAAATACACACACATGCACTCTCTCTCACAAACGGACACACACCTGCTCTCTGTCTCTCTCTTTCACACACACACACAACCAAAATTACTGTACAAACATGGAGGAAGGTTCGATGGAGAGATTAGTTCTCCTAGGACTGAACCCTGATCTCGCATGATGACTGCTCTAGGGAGACAGACAGCAACTGCAAATGACTTAATGGATCTTCCTGTGCACCTCTTCTTGCATCGACAGCGTTGTTCTGTTTGGGTGCCTGCTTTTCTAACGCGTCTCCAAGCAACAAGGGACCATAGATTTACAACAGTTTTCCTCCAATCCATGTTTAAGACACATGGTGATACGATTTGTCACTGATTGTTTAAAAAGATCTGAATCTTCGAAAATGGACGTGGCCTCCAATCCAAATTACCACACCAGTGTGCCTTGCGGACCCTGAGGAAATGATCAGGGAAATGTTCTGTACCTTCCTACCTTCTGCACCTTGTACCATCAGACAGTGCTCCCTCATACCTCAGAAAGCACGACTCAATTGTGTTTACCCCCAACGTCCCTCAGACAGTACCTCCACAAAACATTCATACCCTCAACACCTCAGAACACAGCCCAGCCCACCCCTCACACTGCGTTCATCCACAAAGCCCTTCAGACTGTAAGGACCCACGTCCACCGCAGTCCAAGGTTGGAGCCCTGGTCCTCAGAACATTATTGGGTCCCTGGATTAATCGTAGAATTCCTACAGTGTAAAATCAAGCCGTCCGGCCCATCAGGTCCGCACCGACCGTCTGAAAAGCAATCTCTATTCTATCTCTGTAATTCTGCATTTCCCATGCCCACCCACCTAACCTGCACATCCTTGGACTGTGGGAGGAAACTGGAGCACCCGGAGGAAATCCACAGATACAGGGAGCATGTGGAAACTCCATGCAGACAGTGGCCGGGAGCGGAATCAAAGTTGCATCCTTGGTGCTGTGAGGAAGCAGTGCTAATCACTGAGGCACCATGCCGTCCTCTCTCCCTGGATATCATGTCATCTAACCTTTTACTAAGCAGTCTCCCATGTGAAACCTTCTCATCTATCTTCTCGGTCAACACATCAAAAACTCAATCAAGTTAGACAAACCATTTCCACAAGCCATACTGACCATGCCTAATCAACTCTTGCTTTTCCAAATGCATGTAAATTGTCTCTCAGAATGCCCTCCAACAGCTTACCCACCACTGCCATCAGGCTCACAGCTCCATAGTTCAATGGTTGTTCCTTGCAGCCTTACTTCAATAATGGCCCATCATTAATCACCCTTCAGTCTTCAGGCACCTCAACTGTTGTCACTGATCAGTCCATCTGACAAGGCCATCTCCATCCTCCTGCAACCTAAGGCTATCCTCCTCAGTATTTATCACCCAACGAAACTTCATATCATTCATGGCCCCAATGATTAACCCTCCACCATTCAAATCTAAATCTTTTCTAACAAGCACATCAGCAAGACCCCAGCAGTGAGACATGAACGGACAGAGATATCTAATTGGGCCGTCATTGTCTGCTTCCTGCCACTCAGTATTCTGCGCCAAATTCCTTGGATCTTGAGTTTTTATGTTCATTATCAGTTTCCAGTATGAGTCCTGATAAAAGCATTACTGACCTCCAAGCAGACGACAGGAAAGTATTGTCCTTATTTACACACCTGGTCACCTCCTTAAAAAGTGCAATCCCATTGATCAGACCTGACCCCACCCCCCCCCTCCCTTTAACAGAACCATTCTGACTGTTCATCATGAACTCCAGTCTCTTTAAATGTTGATTAATTCTATCTCCCAAAATTGCTTCCAACAGACGTCCCACCCATGATATTAGCCTGACTGGCCTGTAGCTGCCTGGTAAATCCCATGTTCCTGCTTGAATAACAGTACCACATGGTCAGTCCAACGGCACCTCTTCTGTGGCCAGAGGGTATTTGAAAATGTTTGCAAGTGTACCTGCTATTTCCTCCATCACCTCATTCGGTAAACTGAGATACATTTCCACCGTCTTTGGAGATTTATTGGGTTGTAAGAAGGCCAGACCACTCAGAACCATATCTCTCTCTATATATGCTAATTCATTTAATTGTCTTAAGGAGCATCTCCACGATTTCATACCAACCTCTGACAGTGCAGCACTCCCTCAGTGTTGACCCTCCGACAGTGCAGCACTCCCTCTGTACTGGCCCTCTTTTTTTTCTATTTCTTGGAGTCTCGTGGAAACTTGGAGACATAGGGTTTGCAGATTCTGAGGAAGCATGAGAGAGACACATAAACCAAGCCCTGTCTAAAACTCACAATTGTACCAGGCCCCATCACTTGAATAAGTGCTCAAACATTCATACTGTCGATACAAACTCTAATAAACACCAACCTACGAAAGGCTGTCATTTTCATTTTCAACCCACCCTTTGCTTCTTCATTATGCTGATTTCAACATAGATAAAGAAACAGTCTTAGATTCAATGGTGGGATTGTCACGGGGGCTCAGTGTTGTCTCACCCCACCCGGGGTTCGATTCAAGCTTTGGGCGACTGTCTGTGTGGAGTTGGCGCATTCTCCCGTGTCATACTTAAATGGACGTGATGTTCAGGAATATGGGAAAAGGGACATGTGAGAATAACTTGACATTTTATTTTCCTTTCAGTTTATCATTTGCAATGCCTTTGCTCGCTTTTATTTCCTCTCTCTTTCTGGCCATTTCTCCATCCATTCAATTCAAACCTTGCTCCTACCTCTCCCTCCAACTCAACCATCCAGGATAAATAATATTAATTCCCGGTTGCTTTCCGTTGTAAAGCAGGGTCACTGGATTCGAAACGTTATCTGTGTTTCTCCTCAAAGAGCCTGCCATATCTGTTGAAATTCTCCATTACTTGCAGACGCTACAGAAATTTATTTCAAATCTCCAGCATCCACAGTTCCTTGGTTTATTTCACTTTTAATGCTGCTGTTTCCCGGAATGTCAGCATTAATGGCAAGAGCAGCATTTGTTGCCCATCACTAATTTCCCTTGACTGTGAGGTAATTTGTCAAGACAATATGGACCCAACCATTTTGTTGTGGATCTGAAGTCACATTTAGTCCAGACTGGGAAATAATGTCAATTTTCTTTACCAAAGCTTATCAGTGAAACATAAAAATAAATCCTGATGGTTTCTGTTTTCCATGAACGAAATTAGGTTTCATTCCAAATTTTGCCTTTCGAATTTAAGCTCTGTTATTGGCTGTGTTAGGATTTTAAAAACTGCCTTTGGAGTCATAGCCTGTGCCTCTGAATTACCTATCCAGTTACATTATCACTTTCTGATATACAGTCCTTATTCCATCGTCCATATTCCCTATACCCTGCCAGAGAGAGATGGTGGGGGAATCAGTTTACAGACCAACAAACAAAAAGGAGTTTAGGAAAAAAGAGAAAGGGAGATTGAGAAAAAAATATCATGTAAGATCACAGGTTTCAGAATGCTGAAATGAAGATAATTTGACAGTATCCTGCAACATGAGCCAGTATTCCCAGGAATGATGGATGAAGGAGATGCTGGCGTATTTTGAAATGATGGAAAGTATTGGCTGAGCATTTATTCTGCAGCTTTGTAACTGGGAGTGGGGTCAGCAGAGTCTTCGAATCATTCGGCTGAATCTAACAATAATTTGTCTCAGTGACATTGTCATTGAATGTGACAGAGGGATTGACTGGCCGAGGCTGAGCTAGCTTCCTGGTGCTATCTTAACGAACTCACCACATCATGTCGTCACCCCAACCCATGGTAACCCCTTCATTCAATGCCAGCCCGATTCTCCCACCCATCATGGCTGGAGGTACTCACAATCTCATTGATGCCCCCGATACTCCATGACCCCTGGCACTGGTGCCATCTTTAAAAGCCCAAGGCCAATGGACACACAGTTGAGCTTTATCAGTTCGGAGCTACCCCGAGCAGGGCAGAAAATGGGCAATTGCAGCATGACTCTTCAACAGGAAAACGGAGGGCCTGGTGGATGGACAAGTACAGAGAAGGACCATTCTCTTCCCAGAGGAGGCTGCACCACCAGACCCACTGAGCATGATCTGAGCTAACCACCCAGCTCAGTGCAGTATCTGCGGTCTGAGGAAATGTCCAGCAATACAGGTCAAGCATCAATAACCTACCCCGTTCTGTCAGGATAAGGATCACTGTATTATTTCTGCTCCCTCACATTCACGATATATCTGTTATGGCACCTACACCTGAACAAGGCTCACGATCCACCTCTCTCACTACTGCAGGCAGCACCTTCACCCCCCCCCCCCCCCCCCCGCCGCCTCCCACTCTCTCTCTCTCTCTCTCTCTCTCTCTTTGTGTTGCCTTTGCAATACTGCCACATGTTGACAGAGTGCCAAATATGGAATACTCCAGATCATGTTCCAAATAATTCCCATTTTCAGGAAAATGTCGATGCCCCAGTCGGTTTCATAGAATTCGAAGGAGTAGAGTTGTACACTTCTCAAATCACATACAGTTCAAACCCATCATGAGGCCATTCAGCCCTTCAAACGTGGGCTTATGGTTTTCCCAGTTCCATGTTAGAGGAACTTTCAGTCAATCAACCCCCTGGATTCTTGTCACTGAGCAACGACAGGAATTCGGTTTTCTTCAACCGCCTGTTCGAGGGCATTTCCCATGTGGACGGACATCCCTAACAATATATTGCATCAGCTTTATACTTCTACGTAATGATCAGTACCTTTTACACAGAACATTCAATATATATAATTATTTTATGGTTATTGATATCCAATCACATTTAGTAATTCTAGTTATTTCACTTGTCTCACCTTATTGTATCCAGGCAAAGACAGCTCCCAAACACTTGTCTCGTTATAAAATACAATATCCACCAGAGAACGTTTTTATACTCAGCCGTTAACTTAACCTTTAACTCAATTGCACATTTTTCCCTTGTTATGAACGTTTCTCTTGCTCTTTCTCTGTGACTGTTTCTGTCTGTAACAGTTACACAATCTCCCACTCAGTTGGCTGAACAGCTGGTTTGTGATGCAGAGGGAGGACAACAGCGCAGGTTCAATTCCCCCACACTGACAGAGGTTACCATGAAGGGGACGTTCCCTCACCCCATCATCCGAGGTGTGTGACCCACAGGTGGTCTCCCATTAATGACAGAACAACCCCCATATTTACCGTCGGGGTGGATTGGATTTTGACATATCAGCGAGTTGAGGGATACAAGGGGTTAGCAGGAAAGTGGAGTTGAACCGTGCAATAGATCAGTCATGTTTTTATTGAATAACAGTGATAGTTTGAGGGGACGAATGGCCTACTCCTGTTCCCATTTCTTACGTCCTTATGCTTTTGGAATGTCACTTGTTATTTTCCTGGAAGTCATGTTCTACAATGTTGTATCGAGGGAGAGCAGAGGACTTGTTTGAGTTAACCCTGGGTGGGGTAGTGGGCTGTATTCACAGCGAATCTGTGTCTGTAACATGACCCACATCTGGAGCAGAAGTTACAAAGAGGGGAAGCCTGGGAAAGAGGGATTGTGGGTGGGAGTCATTTCCTGACCCAACCTGGATTTTGCATGTACATTTCCAAAACTACAGTGGCCTCGATCTGCCCCTGTGTAGCAGGTCGGAATGGTTAAATGGAACATCAGAACACAGAGCTGAGGGACATGAGATGGCCATTCGACACTTTGACACTACTACACCAGTAAATAAGGTCGTGGCTCATCTCATTGTGGTCCCAGCCACACGTTTCTCTCCATGCACCATTATCCCTGATTCACCTGTTTATGGACAATCAGTTGAAGCCAGCTTCGATCTAATATAAAGGTGAATTCCCACGTGAATGCATTCCCACTTTGTGAATTTCTTCTCTCTCCTGTTCTGACTGAGGTTGGAGACTGTCACTGTTTCATTTTCTAGTCCCACTCATCCACTGCTCACAACAAATCTGAAATGTAACCAGCTTGGTGATATGGCAGATGATAAAGGTCTCAGACTGGGTCAGGTTCAGTGAAAGGAACAAGTCAGACAGATTTCTTTAGTCAGACGCAAGTAACTAATATAACTAACGAAGGAGAATAGTGGGTTTGTGGTTAGTACTGTTGCCTTACATCACCAAGGAACTGGGTTCAATTACAACGTCGGGCGAACCTCTATGTGGAGTTGGAACACTCTCCCTGTGTTTGTCTTGGTTTCCTCCCAGTGCCCCAGTTCCCTCACACAGTCCAAAAATGTGCAGATTAGAGTGGATTGACCATGCTAGATTGCCCATATTACCCAGTAATATATAGGTTAGGTAGGTTAGTCATGGGAAATGCAAGGTTACATGGGGGGCAGGTCTGGGTTCGATGCAGATTGGTGAGTTGGTGTGGACCCGATGGGCAGACTGTCCTGCTTCCACACTGTATAGGTTCTATGACAATGATAACAAGTTTGGACTATACAAACACCCAGTGGGTATCTACCTGATCCACTCTCCTCAAGGTCTTGCATGTTTTAATCGGATCGCCTCTCATTCCAAAAGTAACCTGTTCAAGCCTCCATAATATAAGCCCTTCATCCATGGAATACTTGAATTGAAACATCTCTGAACTGCTTCTAACGTAATTATATTGTTTCTCAGGTAAGGAGACAAAAACAAATCTCCCACACAGATGATTTTTATGTTTGTTTTCTCAGTGTTGTGAGTCTTTGTAACTCTCTTCCGCGCAGAGCATTGGAGGCAGTGATATTGAATATTTCTGAGGCACAAGCAGAAGATTCATAAATAACAACGGAGTCAAGGATTATCGGGGAATGGGCAGGAATGTGCAGTGTCGGAAAAAGGCTGACAGTGGTACAAAACCACACTACTCCAGAACATCCAGGTATATAATGCAAAATATAATTATAACAAAGGTAAAAATTTAAAATGCTGACAATGATAGAATAAAGGGGGTTGCTCTGTCAATACTGGGAGACCACCTGTGGTGGTTTACCCTGAGGGTCACACACCTCGGATGATGGGGTGAGGGAACGTCCCCTTCATGGTAATCTCTGTAAGTGTGGGGGAATTGAACCTGCGCTGTTGGCCTCCCTCTGCATCACCAACCAGCTGTTCAGCCAACTGAGTGGGAGATTGTGTAACTGTTGCAGACAGAAACAGTCACAGAGAAAGAGCAAGAGAAACGTTCATAACAAGGGAAAAATGTGCAATTGAGTTAAAGGTTAAGTTAATGCAGAGTATAAAAACGTTCTCTGGTATATATTGTATTTTATAACGAGACAAGTGTTTGGGAGCTGTCTTTGCCTGGATACAATATGGTGAGACAAGTGAAATAACTAGAATTACTAAATGTGATTGGATATCAATAACCATAAAATAATTATATATATTGAATGTTCTGTGTAAAAGGTACTGATCATTACGTAGAAGTATAAAGCTGATGCAATATATTGTTAGGGATGTCCGTCCACATGGGAAATGCCCTCGAACAGGCGCTTGAAGAAAACCGAATTCCTGTCGTCTGCTCAGTGACAAGAATCCAGGGGGTTGATTGACTGAAAGTTCCTCTAACATGGAACTGGGAAAACCATAAGCCCACGTTTGAAGGGCTGAATGGCCTCATGATGGGTTTGAACTGTATGTGATTTGAGAAGTGTACAACTCTACTCCTTCGAATTCGATGTTACCGACTGGGGCATCGACATTTTCCTGAAAATGGGAATTATTTGGAACATGATCTGGAGTATTCCATATTTGGCACTCTGTCAACATGTGGCAGTATTGCAAAGGCAACACAAAGAGAGAGAGAGAGAGAGAGAGAGAGAGAGAGAGAGAGAGAGAGAGAGTGGGAGGCGGGGGTGGGGAGGGGGGGGGGAAGGTGCTGCCTGCAGTAGTGAGAGAGGTGGATCGTGAGCCTTGTTCAGGTGTAGATGCCATAACAGATATACCGTGAATGTGAGGGAGCAGAAATAATACAGTGATCCTTATCCTGACAGAACGGGGAAGGTTATTGATGCTTGACCTGTATTGCTGGACATTTCCTCAGACCGCAGATACTGCACTGAGCTGGGTGGTGAGCTCAGATCATGCTCAGTGGATCTGGTGGTGCAGCCTCCTCTGGGAAGAGAATGGTCCTTCTCTGTACTTGTCCATCCACCAGGCGCTCCGTTTTCCTGTTGAAGAGTCATGCTGCAATTGCCCATTTTCTGCCCTGCTCGGGGTAGCTCCGAACTGATAAAGCTCAACTGTGTGTCCATTGGCCTTGGGCTTTTAAAGATGGCACCAGTGCCAGGGGTCATGGAGTATCGGGGGCATCAATGCGATGGTGAGTACCTCCAGCCATGATGGGTGGGAGAATCGGGCTGGCATTGAATGAAGGGGTTACCATGGGTTGGGGTGACTACATGATGTGGTGAGTTTGTTAAGATAGCACCAGGAAGCTAGCTCAGCCTCGGCCAGTCAATCCCTCTGTCACATTCAATGACAATGTCACTGAGACAAATTATTGTTAGATTCAGCCGAATGATTCGAAAACTCTGCTGACCCCACTCCCAGTTACAAAGCTGCAGAATAAATGCTCATCATTTCAAAATACGTCAGCATCCCCTTCATCCATCATTCCTGGGAATACTGGCTCATGTTGCAGGATACTGTCAAATTATCTTCATTTCAGCATTCTGAAACCTGTGATCTTACATGATATTTTTTTCTCAATCTCCCTTTCTCTTTTTTCCTAAACTCCTTTTTGTTTGTTGGTCTGTAAACTGATTCCCCCACCATCTCTCTCTGGCAGGGTATAGGGAATATGGACTATGGAATAAGGACTGTATATCAGAAAGTGATAATGTAACTGGATAGGTAATTCAGAGGCACAGGCTATGACTCCAAAGGCAGTTTTTAAAATCCTAACACAGCCGATAACAGAGCTTAAATTCGAAAGGCAAAATTTGGAATGAAACCTAATTTCATTCATGGAAAACAGAAACCATCTGGATTTATTTTCATGTTTCACTGAGAGGCTTTGGTAAAGAAAATTGACATTATTTCCCAGTCTGGACTAAGTGTGACTTCCGATCCACAACAAGATATTTGGGTCCATATTGTCTTGACAAATTACCTCACAGTCAAGGGAAATTAGTGATGGGCAACAAATGCTGCTCTTGCCATTAATGCTAACATTCTGGGAAACAGCAGCATTAAACGTGAAATAAACCAAGGAACTGTGGATGCTGGAGATTTGAAATAAATTTCTGTAGCGTCTGCAAGTAATGGAGAATTTCAACAGATATGGCAGGCTCTTTGAGGAGAAACACAGATAACGTTTCGAATCCAGTGACCCTGCTTTACAACGGAAAGCAACCGGGAATTAATATTATTTATCCTGGATGGTTGAGTTGGAGGGAGAGGTAGGAGCAAGGTTTGAATTGAATGGATGGAGAAATGGCCAGAAAGAGAGAGGAAATAAAAGCGAGCAAAGGCATTGCAAATGATAAACTGAAAGGAAAATAAAATGTCAAGTTATTCTCACATGTCCCTTTTCCCATATTCCTGAACATCACGTCCATTTAAGTATGACACGGGAGAATGTGCCAACTCCACACAGACAGTCGCCCAAGGCTTGAATCGAACCCCGGGTGGGGTGAGACAACACTGAGCCCCCGTGACAATCCCACCATTGAAACTAAGACTGTTTCTTTATCTATGTTGAAATCAGCATAATGAAGAAGCAAAGGGTGGGTTGAAAATGAAAATGACAGCCTTCGTAGGTTGGTGTTTATTAGAGTTTGTATCGACAGTATGAATGTTTGAGCACTTATTCAAGAGGATGCAGAGGAAGTGATGGGGGTTGGTACAATTGTGACATTTAAAAGGCATCAGAATGAGTATGTGAACAGGAAGGTTTCAGAGGGATATCAGCCAAGTGATATCAAATTGAATGAAATGAGATGAGACAATCTGGTTGGTATGGACAAGTTGGATAGGAAGGTCTGTTTCCAAGCCGTGCATCTCTGTGACTCTGTGCCTCTGAATAGTCTATTGCAGAGAGTTTTAGACAGGGCTTGGTTTGTGTGTCTCTCTCATGCTTCCTCAGAATCTGCAAACCCTATGTCACCAAATTTCCACGAGACTCCAAGAAATAGAAAAAAAAGAGGGCCAGTACAGAGGGAGTGCTGCACTGTCGGAGGGTCAACACTGAGGGAGTGCTGCACTGTCAGAGGGTCAGTACTGAGGGAGTGCTGCACTGTCAGAGGGTCAGTACTGAGGGAGTGCTAGACTGTCAGAAGATCGGTTTGACAGAGGGCTACACTGTCAGAGAGTCAACACTGCGGGTGTGCAGCACTGTCGGAGGATCAGTACTGTGGAAATGCTGCACTGTCAGAGGGTCATTACTGATGGAGTGCTGCACTGTCAGCGTATCAGTCTGGGGGATACCAGCACTGTTGGAGTGTCAGTACTGAGAGAGTGCCACACTATCAGATAGGCTGAATGGCAGAATTTCTGCTCCTATGTCTTGTGGTCTAAGAGGAATATCTGAAATTGTTCACTACATTTCTGCCTCTGCGTCCTTCATACCCTGCTCAGCAGTGATTCCCACGTCCAGATTCCAGATTCAAACAGACCGTCTTCATTTGGTTCTTGAACCTGAAGAGTTCCACTCTCTTTTCCCAGGGATCGAGTTTTCATTTCGCGTGACTGACCTGCCAGCACAAAGGGAGATTTTCATGCTGCAGGGCTGAGGTTTATTCGTTAGCGTCTGTGTGCTAATCCCAAGTGCTCCACACTCAGCACAGTCGTGTGTTCCTTACTTCTGAGCTTCCAAATGCCAATCCACATCGAGACGGACACCCTTCACGCCTCCAAATCATATCGCAGGTTAATTGTATGGGAGAGAGGAGTGCTAAGAGAGGAAATAAAAATCTTAAAGGACTTTGCACTGACATTAAGGGTGAATTGATAATGAGAGAAAGAGTAGGTTGTGGAACACAGTGAGAATTTGTGCATGTACCCAGAGGCACTAGTGAATGGATGCATTTTGTCAATACTCATTGGGACAGGGTTGGTATGAAATCGTGGAGATGCTCCTTAAGACAATTAAATGAATTAGCATATATAGAGAGAGATATGGTTCTGAGTGGTCTGGCCTTCTTACAACCCAATAAATCTCCAAAGACGGTGGAAATGTATCTCAGTTTACCGAATGAGGTGATGGAGCAAATAGCAGGTACACTTGCAAATACTTTAAAATCCCCTCTGGCCATAAGAGAGGTGCCGTCGGACTGACCATGTGGTACTGTTATTCAAGCAGGAACATGGGATACACCAGGCAGCTACAGGCCAGTCAGGCTAATATCATGGGTGGGACGTCTGTTGGAAGCAATTTTGGGAGATAGAATTAATCAACATTTAAAGAGACTGGAGTTCATGATGAATAGTCAGAATGGTTCTGTTGAGGGGGGGCTTCAGGTCTGATCAATGGGATTGCACTTTTTAAGGAGGTGACCAGGTGTGTAAATAAGGACAATACTTTCCTGTCGTCTGCTTGGAGGTCAGTAATGCTTTTATCAGGACTCATACTGGAAACTGATAGTGAACATAAAAACTCAAGATCCAAGGAATTTGGCGCAGAATGCTGAGTGGCAGGAAGCAGATAATGACGGCCCAATTAGAACTCTCTGTCCGTTCATGTCTCACTGCTGGGGTCTTGCTGATGTGCTTGTTAGAAAAGATTTAGATTTGAATAGTGGAGGGTTAATCATTGGGGTCATGAATGATATGAAGTTTCATTGGGTGATAAATACTGAGGAGGATAGCCTTAGGTTACAGGAGGATGGAGATGGCCTTGTCAGATGGACTGATCAGTGACAACAGGTGAGGTGCCTGAAGACTGGAGGGTGATTAATGATGGGCCATTATTGAAGTAAGGCTGCAAGGAACAACCATTGAACTATGGAGCTGTGAGCCTGATGGCAGTGGTGGGTAAGCTGTTGGAGGGCATTCTGAGAGACAATTTACATTCATTTGGAAAAGCAAGAATTGATTAGGCATGGTCAGTATGGCTTGTGGAAATGGTTTGTCTAACTTGATTGAGTTTTTGATGTGTTTACCGAGAAGTTAGATGAGAAGGTTTCACATGGGAGACTGCTTAGTAAAAGGTTAGATGACATGATATCCAGGGAGAGAGGACAGCATGGTGCCTCAGTGATTAGCACTGCTTCCTCACAGCACCAAGGATGCAACTTTGATTCTGCTCCCGGCCACTGTCTGCATGGAGTTTCCACATGCTCCCTGTATCTGTGGATTTCCTCCGGGTGCTCCAGTTTCCTCCCACAGTCCAAGGATGTGCAGGTTAGGTGGGTGGGCATGGGAAATGCAGAATTACAGAGATAGAATAGAGATTGCTTTTCAGACCTGATGGGCCGGACGGCTTGATTTTACACTGTCGGAATTCTACGATTAATCCAGGGACCCAATAATGTTCTGAGGACCAGGGCTCCAACCTTGGACTGCGGTGGACGTGGGTCCTTACAGTCTGAAGGGCTTTGTGGATGAACGCAGTGTGAGGGGTGGGCTGGGCTGTGTTCTGAGGTGTTGAGGGTATGAATGTTTTGTGGAGGTACTGTCTGAGGGACCGTTGGGGGTAAACACAATAGAGTCGTGCTTTCTGAGGTATGAGGGAGCACTATCTGGTGGTACAAGGTGCAGAAGATAGGAAGGTACAGAACATTTCCCTGATCATTTCCTCAGGGTCCACAAGGCACACTGGTGTGGTAATTTGGGTTGGAGGCCACGTCCATTTTAGAAGATTCAGATCTTTTTAAACAATCAGTGACAAATAGTATCACCATGTGTCTTAAACACGGATTGGAGGAAAACTGTTGTAAATCTATGGTCCCTTGTTGCTTGGAGACGCGTTAGAAAAGCAGGCACCCAAACAGAACAACGCTGTCGATGCAAGAAGAGGTGCACAGGAAGATCCAACAAGTCATTTGCAGTTGCTGTCTGTCTCCCTAGAGCAGTCATCATGCGAGATCAGGGTTCAGTCCTAGGAGAACTAATCTCTCCATCGAACCTTCCTCCATGTTTGTACAGTAATTGTGATTGTGTGTGTGTGTGAGAGAGAGAGACAGAAAGCAGGTGTGTGTCCGTGTGTGAGAGAGAGTGCATGTGTGTGTATTTCTGTGTGTCTGCATGTGTGTGTGAGAGAGTATGTGTTTGTATATGTGTCTGTCTGAGTGTGTGCGTGTGTGTGAGAGAGAGGAATGTGTGTGTGTGAGAGAGAGAGTGTGGGTATGTGTTTGAGGGAGTGAGAGTGTGTGTATGTGTTTGAGGGAGTCGGTGTGTGTGTTTGAGAGAGTGAGTGTCTGAGAGAGAGAGAGAGAGAGAGAAAGAGAGAGAGAGTGTTTCTGTGTGTGTAAACTAGCCAGCCTTATTGTGTGCCCAACTGCTGTTTCAGGTGAATTGGTCCTTGTGTCTCCAAAAACACAAAAGCTGTCCGAGTGACTTAACTGGCGAAAAGAGAGTGCTGTTCATTCCAGTGGGGATTCAGCCAGTAAACCTTCCACACACACTAACATCCCTCTGGCTGTACAGTGACTAGTCCTGAACACAATGCTTCAACTGCAAAACAATGTAATGTCACCGTAGTCTTACCAGAGCATGGGACAGCTCCTCATTCGAGAGCGGTGTCTGGTGGTGTTTTAATCAGAGGGTCACCATGCCCCAGCTGAGGGGAGAGGTTGGGAAGGAGAGTCCTTCAGAGTAACTCTAGCAAGTGTGGTAAGGTAACTGCCCAGCCAACTGAGCTAACCGACCTCACTCCAGTGACGTGCCCTGTATAACCAAATCATAGCCAGCCTGCACCTGAATGGGAGCCAGGAGAAAGGCCACTCGGCACCCACCCTAACGCAGAAGGGAGAGCACAGGGAGCTGATGAAGGAAACAAGCCCCGCTCACGTAGCCTTCTGAAATGGAGCTGAAGGACAGAGCAGACCTGGCCTGTTGTTTGTTTCCCCGGGACTGGCCTGCTCCACCTTAAAGTGAGAACCGGGAGGAGATTTCACTTCTCACTGAGAGGCTGCAACTCCAAAACAGGCTGGTTCCCTCCGAGACTCACGGAAGAGTGCAGCACTCTACAAGATCAGGCCCTTGTGTAGTTATAACCTCCCGTGTGTGTGTCAAGAGCTGGGAGGTGGCATTAAGAACATAAGACCATCCGAAATAGGAACAGGCGGAGACCATCCAGCCCCTCGAGCCTGCTCTGGTATTCCATAGGATCATGGATGATTCAACATTTGATTTGTTAGCAGAAACTAGGACAATACAGAGACAGAGAATAAAATTATTCTGCTATGAGTAATCATCAGACAGGAGCTGGAATCAGATAGAGAAAACACACAGACACACAGAAACACACACACACACACACACACATACACACACACACACACACACACACACACACACACACACACACACACACACACACACACACACACACACACACACACACACACACACACACACACACACACACACATTGTGGGATTCAGGCTGTCTGTAGGAATTTTGCCACGAGGGGCGAGCTCTGGACTGGAGAGAGACAAAGGAGCAAAATGCTAGAGAGGGGTCTGATCCCACCGATCTCATTGCTTCCCTCTCTCACTGCAGCTCTCCTGTCTATTTCTGTGTTCCCAGCTCTCTCTCTCCCACATCTTTTCTTCAATCCCTATCTCTCAATATCCTTCACATCTCTGCCCTGTTTACATTTCCCGGTAGATTCCCTTTCCCCCTTTGTCACCTCATCAGGTTTTTGAGGAATACTTAATCATTCAATCTTTCACAAAATAAACACCTTGCTCATCTCTCTCTGCACCTATCTCTCAGTTCTGTGGGATCTTGCTATTCTTGCCTGGAAAGCATTCTCGCTGCATCGGAACAACTCCAAACCCACCTCCCCCCACCCCCACCCCCGATCATCAACCAACTCTCTCAGCTCTATCTCTCTGCTGTTCCAACTCCTCTCTCTCTCTGTCTGTCCAATATTCCCTGGGATTTCTGTCTTGCTGTCTGTCTGAACTTGGAGTGGGTGAGAGGGGTGGGGGATTTCAGGTGATGGTTAATATCGCGGCGGCAGTTGGCTATGAAGAGGTCGAGGGCAGGTAGGAGGCAGCACGGGGTGTCCAGGTGGATGGGGTGTGTTGGAGGTGTGAGAAGGGGTCGTCAGAGGGTGGGTGAGAGTCTTGGTTGAAGAAGTAGGCGCGGAGGCGAAGGCGGCGGAAGAATTGTTCGATGTCACGCCGCGTGTTGAACTCATTAATCCGAGAGCGTAGGGGAATGCAGGTGAGGCCTCTGCTGAGGACTGCTCTTTCATCCTCAGAGAGGGGTAGGTCTGGAGGGATGGTGAAAACACGGTAGGGTTATACGTGGTGACGTACACACGTCTAACCCCGCCCCCACGCCAATCTCCGACCCCGTCCAGGCCTAACCACGCCCCCACACACAGCTCCAGCCCCACACCAGGTCCTAGCTCCCAGCCCTGCCGTGTTTTCACCATCCTCCAGACCTACCCCTCTCTGAGGATGAAAGATCAGTCCTCAGCAGAGGCCTCACCTATATTCCCCTACGCTCTCGGATTAATGAGTTCAACACGAGGCCTGACATCGAACAATTCTTCTGCTGCCTTCGCCTCCGTGCCTACTTCTTCAACCTAGACTCTCGCCCACCCTCTGACGACCCCTTCTCAAACCTCCAACACACCCCATCCACCTGGACACCCCGTGCTGACCTCCTACCTGCCCTCGACCTCTTCATAGCCAACTGCCGCCGCGATATTAACCGCCACCTGAACTCCCCCACCCCTCTCACCCACTCCAACCTCTCACACTCGGAACATGCAGCCCTCCACTCCCTCCGTTACAACCCCAACCTCACTATCAAACCAGCAAACAAGGGAGGCACGGTAGTAGTTTGGCGCACCGGCGTTTACACCGATGAGGCCAAACGCCAGCTCACAGATACCTCCTCCTACTGCCCCCTTGACCATGACCCCACCCCCCCACCACCAAACCATCATCTCTCAGACCATCCATAACCTCATCAACCCGGGGGATCGCCCATCCACCGCCTCCAACCTCATAGTCCCACAACCCCACACCGCCCGCTTCTACCTCCTGCCCAAAATCCACACACCTGACTTCCCCGGCCGACCCATTGTCTCAGCCTGCTCCTGCCCCAGCGAACTCATCTCTGCATACCTCGACACGGTCCTGTTCCCCTTAGTCCAAGAACTCCCCACCTACGTTCGGGACACCACCCATGCCCTCCACCTCCTCCATGATTTTCGCTTCCCCGGTCCCCAACGCCTCATCTTCACCATGGACATCCAGTCCCTGTACACCTCCATCCCCCATCACGAAGGACTCAAAGCCCTCCGCTTCTTCCTTTCCCGCCGTACCAAACAGTACCCTTCCACAGACACCCTCCTTCGACTGACTGAACTGGTCCTCACCCTGAATAACTTCTCTTTCCAATCCTCCCACTTCCTCCAAACGAAAGGAGTAGCCATGGGCACCCGCATGGGCCCCAGCTATGCCTACCTCTTCGTAGGATATGTGGAACAGTCCATCTTCGCAACTACACTGACCCCACTCCCCACCTTTTCCTCCGCTACATCGATGACTGTATCAGCGCCGCCTCGTGCTCCCACGAGGAGGTTGAACAGTTCATCCACTTCAACAACACCTTCCACCCCGACCTCAATTTCACCTGGACAGTCTCAGATTCCTCCCTCCCCTTCCTCGACCTTTCTATTTCTATCTCAGGTGACCGAATCAACACGGACATCCACTACAAACCGAGCGACTCCCACAGCTACCTGGACTACACCTCCTCCCACCCTGCCCCTGTAAAAACGCCCAATTCCTTCGTCTCCGCCGCTCTGCTCCCAGGAGGAGCAGTTCCAAAAACGTACAACCCGGATGGCCTCCTTCTTCAAGGACTGCAATTTCCCCCCTGACATGGTCGACGATGCCCTCCACCGCATCTCTTCCACTTCCCGCTCCTCCGCCCCTGAGCCCCGCCCCTCCAACCGTCACCAGGGCAGAACCCCACTGGTCCTCACCTCCCACCCCACCAATCTCCATGTACAGCGTATCATCCGCCGTCATTTCCGCCAACTCCAAACGGACCCCATCACCAAGGATATATTTCCCTCCCCTCCCCTATCAGCATTCCGTAAAGACCACTCCGTCCGTGACTCCCTCGTCTTATCCACTCCCCCTGCCACCAACCCAACCTCCACTCCTGGCACCTTCCCATGCAACCGCAGGAGGTGCAAGATTTGCGCCCGCACCTTCCCCCTCACCTCCCTCCAAGGCCCCAAAGGAAACTTCCATATCCGCCACAAATTCCCCTGCACCTCCACACACATCATCTATTGCATCCTCTGCACCCGATGTGGCGTCCTCTATATTGGGGGGACAGGCCGCCTACTTGCGGAGCGTTTCAGAAAACACCTCTGGGACACCCGGACCAAACAACCCAACCAAAATGTGGCTCAACACTACAACTCCCCCTCCCACTCCACCAAGGATTTGCAGGTCTTTGGACTCTTCCATCGCCAGACCACAACAACACAACGGTTGGAGGGAGAGCGCCTCATCTTCCGCCTAGGAACCCTCCAAGCACAAGGGATGAACTCGGATTTCACCAGTTTCCTCATTTCCCCTTCCCCCACCTTGTCTCAGTTAAATCCATCGAACTCAGCACTGCCTTCCTAACCTGCAATCTTCTTCCTGACCTCTCCGCCCCCAGCCCAGTTGACCTATCACCCTCAGCTTGACCTCTTTCCACCTACCGCATTTCCAACGCCCCTCCCCCAAGTCCCTCCTCCCTACCTTTTATCTTAGCCTGCTCGACAAACTTTCCTCATTCCTGAAGAAGGGCTTATGCCCAAAACGTCGATTCTCCTGTTCCCTGGATGCTGCCTGACCTGCTACGCTGTTCCACCAACTCATTTTCAGCTCTGATCTCCAGCATCTGAGACCTGGAGGGGATGATTGGAAGGAACATGGAGTACTTTTCTGAGTGAATCTGAAATAGAGAAAAAGAGAAAGGGAGAGTGACAAAAAGAGAGAGACATGGAGAGAGTGGAGATGGAGTAAGTATGGAGAGAGAGATGGGCAGTGAGAGTCAAGGAGACAGAGAGAGTGAGAGAAGGACAGAGTGAGAGAGAGGGAGAGAGAGAGAAGGACATATATGGAGGGAGAAGTATATGTGTGTAATTCGCGATGGTTTCAGAGTGGGATCTTTCTGTGCATTACAGCAGTCAGTCAAAAGGTGAGTTAGTCTCTGCAGTATGTCCTCCCGCCCAAGGGCTGTGAGTCTTCATGGGGAGGGGGAAAGTGGGGACAAGGACGGAGTGGGGCAGCCAGAGAGAGGGGGACGGTTTGATGGAGTTTTGGGGTTTGTGGAGAAAGGAGCGGCTGTTGTCAGAGAGAGAGATGGGGGGTAGGATAGTATGTGATGCAAAGTGTCAGACAGGGCAGAAAAGAGGTCTCCACATGAAGATAGTCAATGAGGCCATTCAGAGGCCAATCCTGAAGATCGTGAACAAGTCCAGGATCATTTAATGGGGGAGGGGGCATAATGGGCAGAAAGGATTCCATCTGTGATGCAAATCTTCTGTAATTCTGGGAGTGGGATCTTGCTGTAAATTAAAACAATCACAGGCCAGTCAGTTAACCCAGAGTCATTTACCAGTGTGAGAAAGTGAGGACTGCAGTTGCTGGTGAGTCAGAGTCACAAAGTGTGGAGCTGGGGAAGCACAACAGGTCAGGAAGGAGAATCGATGGTTCAGGCCTGACCTGCTGTGCTTTTCCAGCTCCACACTTTTCCACTCATTTCCCTCTGCCCCAGTGAGTGGGGCTCACAGCAATGTTGGGGGCAGCAAAATATTTGAGCGGGGCACATTTGGTGAGGCAATTACTTGGGAGGGAAGATATTTGGGAATGGGGATAAATTTTGGAGGACAGTGAAAATGAGAGGCAAAATATTTTTGAGTGGGTTCAAAATTGGGTGAGCACTTTCAGGTCTGAAATAGGGAAGAGAGAGAAATGGAGGGTAAGAAAGAGAGAGAGAGATCGAGAGAGTGGGGTCAGAGATGAGAGTAAGATGGGCAGAGAGAGACAGGGAAAGGGAGAGTGTGAAAAAGGCAGTGAGTGAGAGAGAGTGAAAGGCAGAGAGAGAAGGACAGAGAGAGGGAGAGAAGGACGGTCAAACTGAATCAAACAGGAGTCAAAGCATGGACAGACTGAAGCGGTGACACACATTATTCCAGTTGTTTCCAGCTCTATCTCTCTCTCAATGGTTTTGCACACTCCCTCTCTCCCATGTTTCTGGGGTTTGCTTCAAACTGTCTTTATCTCTCCCTCTCTGGTTCTGTCTTTGGGTCTGCGAAGCTGCTTTCTCTCTGTGTCTGTCTGTCTGTCTCTTGCCATGCTGGTCTCCTCAGATGGCCTCCAGAAGATTCAAGAAATCAGTTTGCAGGTGAACCCCGTTTGTGTTCATTTCTGGATGGTTTTCCGGAACTTTCTGTAGTTCTGGCCAATTAGGAGAATTGGCTAATAGTTTGAGATATTTCCAACCATTTGGATGGCTTGTTACTGTTAGTTTGTTTGTGTAGCAGGACCCGGTAGCTTCCTGTCTGGGCCCTGCTTTGTTTGGTGCAGATGTTGTTAGGGATATGTCTGTCCTGGAGAACTGTTGCGTTTTACATTATGCTGATGACATTTCCACTTGGCTGCTGTGTTTGCACTGTACCTGGTGTGCGGGTTTGTGATTTGGGAGATTTACTTGGCCAATATACCTTGGCTGTCTATCTGTGTTTTAGCCAGGAGGTTGTGACATTTCCCCCAACTCATCCATTTAGATGGAAAGAAGGTTATACAATGAATTGCAAATCTGATTTTAAACGCTGGGTATGCTTGTTGTCAGAGTAACCAGCGGTGTGAGCGAAAGCCATTATGTACATTGGTCAAACCTATCATCATATGGCTGATAAGTGATATGAAAGAAATGAATCATAGAATCCCTATACAGCAGAAACAGGCCCATCGGCCCATCGAGTCCACAATTACCCTCTGAAGAGAATCCAAATCAGATTCCACCACCCCCATGATATCCCTGAAACCCTGCATTCCCCATGGCTATTCAACTTGCCTGAATATCCCTAGAAAGTATGGGCAATTTTACATGGCCAATTTGTCTAACACGCGCATCTTTGGACTGTGGAAGGAAACCAATGCAGATGCGGGGAGATAGTGCAAACTCCACACAGACAGTCGCTCGAGGGTGGAATCAAACCCAGGTCTCTGGCGCTGTGAGACAACAGTGCTAACCAGTGAGCGACTGTGGCTCTCCTAACTGCTTGTACAAAAAAATAAAGCATTCCAATAATATGTACAGAATTGTTATGCATAGACAGTGATCAGAATAAATACAAGGGAATGAGAACTGATGGCTCAAAATCCTGGAATTCTCTCCTGAGTAGAATTCCCTGAGAATTCTATCAGCCTTATAGCCCCTGTGAGTGTGTCCAGGCATTATGCATAATGATGGTACCCATCTGTTGCAACCTGCAATCATAACCACCAAGAACCCAAGATATATCAAGATGAGTGCAGTTAGGGCCACAGCGTGATGGGAGAGGAGCCAAATTCATGGATGACAGGCTCTGGGCATGTGATAGTATGGCCTGTCCCTTCACATTTACTTAGGAGTGGTCCCTGTTCCCTCTATCTCCACAGTATGTGGGATGGATTCATCGTAACCCAAACAAATACCAGTTTTGTACAACTCCCAAAATTTGGACTTCATCCTAACTTTGTCACTTGGTGTGAGAAACAAAGATCACTCACTTCAATAATTTCAGTCCGAGACAAGATCGGAAGCAATCAGTATGTTTATTAGACGCTTGCAAGCGTGGTGCCTGGAATAGGGCACGCAGAGGCAAGTACATACCTTATATAGGATTCACTACTCCAAACCTGGTGCCCATTACTATTGTTTATCTCCTGCCTTATCCGGCCTTGTGCATAACAAAGTACAAGTTTTACTTGGCCATTTCACCACATCCTGCTGTGGCCCATTGTTAGGTATATCCTCCTTCACTATTATCTACTTCCCCCACTTGTGACATTTCCTCCCTTTCCCCAACCATATTGATCCTTATGACCTTTTAATTGGGGTTTGTTTTAGTGTTTTGCAAAACAGATGTTTATAACTACTGCTTGTACAAGCATATCTGGCTTAACCTACATCCTCACATCACCTTATCTATTTGTCTACCATTGTTAGCAGGCACATTTCTTTCTTGTATGCACATTTTAGCTAATACTAAAACAATTATATATTTCCTCCACATAGTTTTTATTCTTTTTCCTCAGCTCTTGGTTGAAACAATTATACCCTGGTGTGAGTGCATTTACCTTGCATAAATAATTATAAATGCAGAAATGACACTACTTTACCTATATCCCACACCTCGCACCAAATGAGTTTCCCAATGAGAGTGTCCTTACAGCTATCATTAACCCAGCCCTTGGTGAGCTGCTGTCAGTGACAGTGAGAGATGTTGGTGTGGGTGTTCTCCTGGAACAAATATTTACGCTGTTTGTCACTAACCCGGGATGGGACTTTCCCTTGGCTGGCCTGCCTGAGCTCCTCCCTCAGCTGTACCACCATCACGTTACCGTAGATACTGCACATGGTGTGGTTTTACTGCTCGCCGTCATCTCTTTTTGGGCCGTTGGTGATCTGGCTAATCGCGTTGGCATGACCCTCCCGTCTGGTCACTAAGTGATGGGTAGCCTGATTCTCCACTAGTTGTCCCATGGTCTCTTCTGGGTTTTCTGTAATCATTCTTTCTCAGGCTCATTAGAGAGTTGTTGGGTCAGGATCCTGAGTTTATTCTCCAAATTAGCCAAGTGAGCATACTGACCGGTAACACTCCTGCCCTGAGAGTGGACTTGTATACTGTGGCTAAATCATCAAGGAATTCCCTTTTCTTTCATCCACAAATTGCTGTTGTGGGCTTTCCCTTATATTTCCCTGCCCCTCACCCCCTTGTCCTGTGGGTCAGGTGGCAACATAATCATTTTAATGGGGAAGGACACTACTCTGGTTACTGTATCTCTGATGCATTCATTATGATTGGCATCAGTTTGTGATAAATGTTAGTGAACAAGGTATTGCCTGTGGGTTTAGTAACAAGTCCATTGCGAGAGACTGGTGTGTGTGGGACAAGATGGGAGAGGAGCCTTCACTCCTGGTCTCAGTGTGTTTTTAATTTTGTTCCTAAGGAATTCTCCTTGGTTGGCTTCCTGGGATATCACTGTTTGAACTCTGACCCCTTGTATGGGCTGGTGCTCAATAGCTCACTACCATACACCCGTATTTGTGGAAACCGCACTAATCGCCTGTGATCCCTGAGACTCAGTACCACAATGTGGAAATCCCTAAAATCTACTTCCTATTCAGCAATTAATTAGCAGAGGGCCCAAGCCTCATTCCAGGTGGTGTCTGAGGGTTCGAATCCCAGGTGTCCCTCCTTCTTTCTGATACATGGGAGACAAAGGTTTGGGCCCAGTTTCTCATCGCTAAGAGAGGTGCAGGTCATAGCCCCAAAATTCCAGACAAAATGGACCCAGAGTTTCCAGATGAAGCTGATGGGGGGAGGAGAGGGTCATTCCCCTGGTTGTTGTTCTGCATTTATGCAGCGCCTCTGCAGGGTCTGCCTTATCCTGCCCTCGAGCAGTGAGGACCGCAGCCTTCATCTCATCATGGATGCCCCTCCCTAGCTGTTGGCCCTCAGGGCGGGCTGAATGGCCTGATGGACTAAGGCACATGGTGATTAACTTGGTTTGCTCCTCAGCGTCCTCTCTGTGTATGACAGACAGTCGTTTAATCTCATCCAAACATGTATCTGGGTCAGAGATGGGATCTTTTTGGTGCTGCCCACCAGCTGGGTGCCTGGAATGGCTGTTGTATACGGAGTGAGACCATCGGCTGTTTGACACTGGGTAACCAAAGGATTCATGGATTCTGAGTTCGGCTGTGGGTCAGAGCTGGGGCAAAAGGTGCAGTTACCTGGAAGAAAGGCAGTGGGAGTTCCCATCTGTGGGCGGGTGTGGATGCGTCAGTTTGGGGCCTGTAATTCTCTCCCTGGGGAGGTAGAACCCCAAAGGCACACATCATCCCATTCGAGCAGGAGCTGGGGTTCCCTTGGCATTGTATTTGCTAACAGGGCCTGATGTGTGTTGTTCCGTGTTGCAGGTGTACAGGACCCATGCAGCTGTTTGGAGCTCATACACTGTCCTTCCAGATTGTCAATGCAACCTGAGGATGCCTCCCCATCCCCAGAGACCCTCCTTTCACTAGATTGGGCTCTTCCCAATTGTAACTGGAGTAGTCCCATGTGGGTGAGATTTTCCTGCAATGTTCTGCCCTGCTCATTATGTTGGAGACCTAGCTCGGTCACAGCCTGTAGGTTTCCCTGGGGTGACCGGATCCCAGCTGCCTTATCCCAGCCCGGGGTCCTCCAGGCTATCGGCAGTGGAGTGAGCTTTCTAGCTTCCTTCCCCAGCTCTCTATGAGCTTCTAACCACAGCTCCTGTACCAGGAATCCTTCGCTGCACGACCAGGCTGGCTTCCTGCCAAATTCTGCCGGACTGTTTCACATTTGTACCGGCTCGGGTTCGTGTTGCTTTAGCTGCTTCTGTATTGTGGGACACCTGGGTATACTCATAGAGTCATAGAGTTCTACAGCATGGAGACTGGCTCTTTGGCTCAAACTGGCCCATCCACACTAACCCCGTTTCCCTGCACTTGACCCATATCCTTCCAATACGTTCCTCTACATGTATTTGTCCAAGTGCCTTTTAAATGTTATTAAATGTATCCTCCTTGACTACTTCCACTGGTAGTTCATTCCGTATGTGCATCACCCTCTGGAGAAAAGGGTTGTCCCTCGGGTTCACTTTTAATCTTTCCCCTTTCACCTTAAACTGATGCCCTTTCGACCTCGATGTCCCAAGCCTTGGATAAAGACTGAGTGCATTGCCATGCCGCCCATGATCTTATACACCTCTATAAGGACACCCCTCAGTCTCCTGCGCACTAAAGGCAATGCCTTAGCTTGTCCAACCTCTCTCTATAACTGTCTAGTTGAGTTCTGGCAACATTCTTGTAAATTTCGTCTGCACTCTTTCCAGTTTAATAACATCCTTCCGATAGCAAGGTGGCCAAAACTGAATCCTGTACAACTGCAACAGAACTTCCCAACTTCGATATTCCATGCCCTGACTGATGAAGAGCCCAGTGTGCCAAAAGCCTTCTTCACTGCCCCGTCTCCCTGAGTTCAGAGAGCCGTGCTCCTGGAATCCAAGAGCCCTCTGTTCCACTACACTCCTGCAGGCCCTTCCATACAGCATGAAACCCGTGTCTTGATGAGATTTTTCCAAAATGCTCGATCTCGCCCTTGTCTGTATTAACCTCCATTTGCCATTTCTCAGCCCAATTCCCCAGCTGATCAAGGCCCTGTTGCAATTGCTGAGAACCTTCCTCACTTATTTTAGTGTAACCTGCAAACTTTCTAATCATGCCTTAAACATCCTCATCCAAATCATTGATATCGATAACAAACTGTAATGGGCAAGGCACTGACCAGCTCAGTGGCTCAGTGGTTAGCACTGCTACCTCACAGCACCGTGGATCTGGGTTCAATTCCAACCTCACAGGATACTCTGTGTGGGTTAGATCCTGTTAGGGTTAGATTTCCTCCAGTATGGAAACAGGCCATTTGGCCCAACAAATCCACACCGACCTGCCGAAGAGTAACCCACCCAGAGCTATTCTCCCTGCCCAATATTTACCCTGGACGAATGCACCTACCATTATGGGCAATTTAGCCTGGCCAATTCACCTGACCTGTACATTTTTGGATTGTGGGAGGAAACCGGAGCACCCGGAGGAAACCCACGCAGACACGGGGAGAATGTGCAAACTCCACACAGACAGTCACTAGGGTCTGGGGTCGAACCCGGGTCCCTGGCACTGTGAGGCAGCAGTGCCAACCACTGAACGTCTATGCCACAACAACTGAGTTTGTTCCATCTCCCCATGTCTGCGTGGGTTTCTTCTGGGTGCTCTGGTTTCCTCCCACAATCCAAAGATGTGCTGGTCAGGTAAATTAGCCATGCTCAATTGCCTATAGTGTTCATGGATGTGTAAGTAAGTTGCGTTAGTCATGGGTAAATGTAGAGTAACAGGATAGGGGAATGGGTTAGGGTGGAAGAATCTACAGAGGGCCAGTAGACGTGTTGGGCCGAAGGGGCTGTTTCCACAGAGGAGGGATTCTATGATTCAATGACCGCTGAGGCACACCACTAGTCACAGGCCTTCAGTCTGACTGTTACCCTCTGCTTCCTACCATCAAGCCAATTGTGTACCCAGTTTGCCAATGCACCCTGGATTCCATGCGATCTAACCTTCCGGCGGGGGGGGGGGGGGGGGGGGGGGGATGGGTGGGGGGGGGGGAGTGGTGAGTGCAGAGATGTGTAGGTATCACTAAGGAAGGGGGTGATTGCAGTGTTGGGTAGGGATCAGTCAAAAGGGAGACATTACAGTGTTCTGTATGGATCAGTCAGGGAGGGGGAGATTACAGTATTGGGTAGGGATTAGACAGGGAGGAGTAGGCTGCAGTGATGTGAAGGAATCAGTCAGGGAGGGGGAGATTACAGTGTTATATAGGGATTAGTCAGGGATGGGGAGGTTGCAGTGTTGTGTAGGGATTAATCAGGGAGGGGGAGGTTGCAGTGTTGGGGAGGGATCAGTCAGGGAGGGGGAGGTTGCAGTGTTGGGTGGGATCAGTCAGGGAGGGGGAGATTACAGTGTTGGGTGGGATCAGTCAGGGAGGGGGAGATTACAGTGTTGGGTAGGGATTAGTCAGGGAGGGGGAGGTTGCAGTGTTGTGTAGGGCTCAGTCAGGGAGGGGGAGATTGCAGAGTTGGGTATGGATCAGTCAGGGAGGGGGTGAGTGCAGTGTTGGGTAGGGATCAGTCAGGGAGGGGGAGATTGCAGTGTTGGGTATGGATCAGTCAGGGAGGGGGTGAGTGCAGTGTTGGGTAGGGATCAGTCAGGGAGGGGGAGATTGCAGAGTTGGGTAGGGATTAGTCAGGGAGGGGTTGATTACAGTATTGGGTATGGATCAGTCAGGGAGTGGGGTGATTGCAGTGTAGGGTAGGGATTAGTCAGGGAGGAGAGATTCCAGTGTTGGGTAGGGGTCAGTCAGGGAGGGGGAGATTACAGTGTTGGGTAGGGATCAGTCAGGGAGGGGAGAGTGCAGTGTTCGGTTGGGATCAGTCAGGGAGGGGGTGATTGCAGTGTTGTGGAGGGATCTGTCAGGGAGGGGGAGATTGCAGTATTGTGTAGGGATCTGTCAGGGAGGGGGAGATTGTAGTGTTGGGTAGGAATCAGTCAGGGAGGGGGTGAGTGCAGTGTTGGGTAGAGATTAATCAGGAAGGAGGCGATTACAGTGTTGTTTAGGGATCAGTCAGGGAGGGGGTGAGTGCAGTGTTTGGTAGGGATCAGTAAGGGCGGGGGGAGATTGCAGTGTTGGGTAGGAATCAGTCAGGGAGGGGGTGAGTGCAGTGTTTGGTAGGGATCAGTCAGGGAGGGGGTGAGTGCAGTGTTGGGTAGAGATTAATCAGGGAGGGGGCGATTACAGTGTTGTGCAGGGATCAGTCAGGGAGGGGGAGATTGCAGTGTTGGGTAGGAATCAGTCATGGAGCGGGTGAGTGCAATGTTGGGTAGAGATTAATCAGGGAGGGGGCGATTACAGTGTTGTGTAGGAATCAGTCAGGGTGGGGGAGATTGCAGCGTTGTTTAGGGATCAGTCAGGGAGGGGGTGAGTGCAGTGTTTGGTAGGGATCAGTAAGGGAGGGGGAGATTGCAGTGTTGGGTAGTGATCAGTCAGGGAGGGGTTTGAGTGCTGTGTTGAGTAGTGATCAGTAACGGAGGGGGAGATTACAGTGTTGTTGAGGGATAGAGGGAAATCAGGAGGGCAAAAAGGGGACATGAGATTGCTTTGGCAAATAGGTTTAAGGAGAATCCAAAATGTGTTTACAATTCCATAAAGGACAAAAGGGTACTGAGGAGAGAATAAGGCCCCTCAAAGATCAAGACAGCCTGCACGTGGAGCTGCAGGAGATGGTGTAGATACTGAACAAGTATTTCCTGAGGAGAAGGACCAGGAAGATATAGAATAGAATGATGGTTTGGGAAATATCTTTGGGAAATAGATGATGTCATCTTGCAAAATATCCACATTACAGAGGAGGAAGTGTTGGATGTCTTGAAATGGTTAAAGCCGGATAAGTCCCCAGGACCTTATCAGGTATACTCTCGATCTCTGTGGGAAGCTAGAGAAGTGATTGTTGTGCCCCGTGCTGAAATATTTGTATCATCGATCGACACAGGTGAGGTACCAGATGACCGGAGGTTGGGCTAACGTGGTGCCACTGTTTAAGAAGGGTGGTCAGGACAAGCCAGGGAACTACAGACTGGTTCGCCTGACGTCGGTCGTGGGCACGTTGAAAGAGGGACAGGAATTACATGTGTTTAGAAAGGCAATGTCTAATTGGGGATAGTCAGCATTGCTTTGTACGTGGGAAATCATGTTTCAAGATATTGAGTTTTTTGAAGAAGTAACAAAAGGATTGATGAGGGCAGAGCGGTGGATGTGAGTGATATGGACTTCAGTAAGGTATTCGAAAAGTTTCCACATGGGAGGTTGGACAGCAAGGATAGATCTCATGGAATACAGGGAAAACCAACCATTTGGATACAGAACTGGCACCAGGGTAGACGACAGAGGATGATTGTGGAGGGTTGTTTTTTCAGACTGGAGACCTGTCACCAGTGGAGTGCCACAAGGATCGGTGCTGGATCCACGACTTTCCATTAATTATATAAATGATTTGGATGTGAACATAGCAGGTATTGTTAGTAAGTTTGCAGATGACACCAAAATTGGAGGTGTAGTGGACAGTGAAGAATGTTACTTCACATTACAACAGGATGGTGAAATGATGGGCTAATGAGCTGAGGAGTGGCAGATGGAGCTTAATTCAGATAAATGGGAGGTGCTGCATTTTGGCAAAGCAACTCTTCGCAGGATTTATATACTTAATGTTAAGGTCCCAGGGAGTGTTTCTGAACAAAGAGACCTTGGAGAGCAGGTTCATTGCTCCTTGAAAGGAGAACTGTGGGTCGATAGGATAGTGAAGAATGTGTTTGGTATGCTTGCATTTACTGATCAGTGCATTGAGTAGATGGGTTGGGAGGTCATGTTGTGGCAAAACAGGACATTGGAATAGTCACTGTTGGAATATTGCGTGGAATTCTTGTCTCCTCCCTATCGGAAGGATATTGTGTAAATTGAAAGGGTTCAGAAAAGATTTACAAAGATGCTGACAGGATTGGAGGATTTGAGCTAAAGTGAGAGGTTAAATGGGCTGGGGCTGTTTTCCCTGGAATGTCTGAGGCTGAGGGGTAACCCATATGGTGGTTTATAAATCCATGAGAGGCATGGTTAGGTTTAACAGACAAGGTCTTTTCCTTGGGGTGGGGTAGTCCAGAACTGGAGGGCCGAGGTTGAGCGTGAAAGGGGAAAGATATAAAAGGAACATAAGGGACAACATTTTGATGTGGAGGGTGATGCGTGTATGGAATGATCTATCAGATGAAGTGGTGGAGACTGGTCGAGTAACTGCATTTAAAAGGCATCTGGATGGGTATACGAACAGGAAGGGTTGAGAGGGTTTCGGGCCAAATGTGACGAGATTATGTTCGGATATGTGGGTGGCGTGAATGAGTTGGACAACGAAGGGTCTGTTTCTGTGCTGTACATCCCTATGACTGTAAATGTTTTCCACTGTCCCCTGTTTACCTTGGTCAGTTCTCCTCTCAAACATTTGTCAATGGCTTTGGTTGTGATTGTAGGGTGTGCTTTATGGTCACTTTAAAAATCCATCATCTCACTGAATTCAACTATACTGCAATTTCCCAGAGGATATCTTAGTGTGACATTACTCCTTCCCTCAGCGTCATCACCCAACGGTCGATCTGAGATAGTCACGTCCCTGGCCGTTTGCACAACGTGTTATTCAAACAAACACTGACAGAAACATTCAAAGAGGAGTTCGGATAACATCACTTTTGCCAAAGTGACTGTCCCAGATTATACAAAGACTGAAGTCTCCCAAAATGGTCACAGTGTCTTTGCATTACACAGGAATTCATTGGAATGTGTAACAGGGTTGAGCAATGAAATGCTGTTCGGCAGCCTCTAAACCCTTCTCCTGCTTGTGTTTTTGACACGGGTTACACAGAATCTGTATTCAGGCTGATTCAGCTTCATCATCTGAGGCCAAATGGTGTCTCTGCACTGCCTTTGTTACGCATTACTGTCAGGGTTACCCATCCTGCACTCCCTGACACCCCTCAAGGAGGTGGACAATAGAATATTCATGCTCCACCTTTTGTTCACAGTGTCACCACTAAACCTCATTTATCTCTGTACCAGAGACCTTATTGCAGAGACTTTAGCCAGTCCAAAAAAAGTACATTACGATTGATTCTTTCTACAATTTCTTGTCACAGTCCAATTCACTGATGTACAGTTTCAGTTAAACTCTATCTCTTCCTGTTCCTTTCTGCTTGTCTTCAGCTACAGTGCCATTTCTGTTTGGCTTTGGAAAGCTCCTTTCACCTGAATCCTGGCCCTGCAACCTCTCTGTCAGTTTAAAGTCCTGTCCATAAACCTACCGACATGATTAGCCAGGCCACTAGTCCCAGCAATGTTGTGTTTAATTCACTCATGGCATGTTGCTGTCTCTGGCTGGCCAGCATCGCATGCCCACCCCGAGCTGCCCTTGAGCTGATATCTTGCTGGATCATGACAGAGAGCAGTTTAGAGACAACCCCATCGCTCTGGGTCTGGAACATGTGTAGGCCAGACCTGCTGCCTATAACAGATTTCCCTCCTGAAAGGATATTAGGTAGTTAGATGGGTATACTGGACACCGGCATTAACATCTGGATGAACAGTTGGGTGAAAATAACACGAGGCCATCACCTGTGCCACTTAAGCCACCCGTCAGTGAGTACTCATCCCAGTGCACCATGAATCACAACCCTTTCATCATGACCATTGTGTGATCCTGATACCGTCCTGCACTCTGGTGATATCACTCAGTCTCTCTCCATGTGGTATCCCTCACTGTGTGGCTCTAATTGCTTCCTCTGTCAACTTCTTTCGCTCTTGCAGCTATTCCAGATCCTGAACCAATAGAATTCTCCACTCCAGAGAGACGGAGCAGCACAGGCCAGGGATGGAGACTGGGATTTTCCAGGTCTCTGTGGGACTCAGTGCATCCTCCATGTGTAAACCTGACTGCATCAGTCTAATTTCCCTTTCTGTCTGCTTCCCTATCTCCTGTAAGTACTCAGGATGTTCCTGTCTCAGCCGAATTGCTAACTCCTGTCTCGTCCATAACCACATCAAAGACGCTTGGTCAGCCAGAGAGAGATGAAGAGGGA